>NW_028079202.1:2048674-2515972 GCF_014824575.4 Sturnira hondurensis | reverse complement strand
GTCCCCGTTTCCTTTCCATCACTATTGGTTTCCTGTGCATCTCCCTTCATTTCAATTAGTTTAGCCTTCATATATTCCTCTAATTTGTGACTTTGTTCCTCTAATTTGTGACTATAATCTACCAGTTCTGTGAGCATCCTGATAAATAGTGTCCTGAATTGTGCTTCTGAGAGGCTGGCAATTTCTTGGTCGCTGAGAATTATTGGCTCTTGGACTTTGAGTTCTTCTTGTGCCATCTTTCGGGTTGTTCGTGCCTGTTCCACAGCAGGATCAGAGCCCTAAAATGTTCACTCGAACAGGGCAACTAATCGCTGGGTTGTGATGTTGTATGTGGGGGCGGGGTCAAAGAGCGACAATGGCTCTCACCGGTATTGCAGGGCAACTAAGTCGCTGGGTTGTGACGTTTATGTGGGGGCGGGGTCAAAGAGGGACTCTGGCATCCCGTCTGCTGCCTGCCGCCCCGGCCCTCACCGGTGCCGAAGGACAACCAAGTCACTGGGTTGTGACATTGTATGTGGGGGCAGGATCAAAGAGCGACAATGGCTCTCACCAGTATTGCAGGGCAAGCAAGTCGCTGGGTTGTGAGGCTGTATGTGGGGGCAGGGTCAAAGGGACTATGGCGTCCTGTCCGCTACCTGCCGCCACGGCCCTCACAGGTGCCGCAGTTGCTGCCGTCACCAGGCCCACAAGTTTCGTCCCACTGCTCGAGAGTGTGCCACCGCCGTCAGCCCTCGCCCCCTGGGGCCTGTGCGGTCTGTCTCACTGTGTGTGAATATGCGCCTGCAGTCTGCCCCGCACCCCAACTGGTTCTCATCTGCCTGCGCACCTGGGTCGGGAGCCCTGTCCTGCCCAACCCTGCTCGCTGCTGGCTCCGCCCCTCTTACCGTCCCGTTGAACGGTTAGATGTAGTTGGACTTCCGTATAATTCAATTTTCTGTCCTTTGGTTGTGTCTTTGTTTCTCCAAACCTTTGTTGTATTCAAACTTGGTTGTGGGAGAAGGCACAGTGTTTCCACCTATGCCTCCATCTTGGCGGAAGTCTCCACACGGCATGTGTTTCCATTTGTTTGTGTCTTCCTTGATTTCTTTCTTCAGTGTTGTGTAGTTTTCTGAATACAGATCTTTTGCCTCCTTGATTAGATTTATTCCCCAATATTTTATTTTTGTTTTTGCTATATTGAATGGGATTTATTCTTGATTTCTGCTTCTGCTGATTCATTTTTAGTATCCAAAAATGCCTTCTATTCCTGGGTATTGACTTTGTAACCCCCTGTTTTGCCAAATTTATTAGTTTGAGCAGTTTTGGGATAGAGTCTATAGGATTTTCCATGTACACTATCATGTCAGCTGCAAACAATGACAGTTCTGTTTCCTCCTTTCCAATTAGGATGCCTTTATTTTCTTTTTCTTGCCTGATCACTGAGGCTAAAACTTCCAATTCTATATTAAATAGAAGTGGTGAAAGTGGGCAACCTTGTCTTGTTCCTGATCTGAGTGGAAAAGCTTTCAGTTTTTGCCCATTGAGTATGATGTTGGCTGTAGGTCTTTCATATATGGCCTTTATTATATTGAGGAATGCTCCCTCTATTCCCACTTTTCTGGGTGCCTTTATCATAAATGGGTGTTGTACCTTATCAAAAGCTTTTCCCCCATCTATTGATATGATCATGTGGTTTTTGTCTTTTCTTTTATTTATATGATGTATTACATTTACTGATTTGGAGATATTGAACCATCCTTGCATCTCTGAAATGAATCCCATTTGGTGATGATGTATGGTCTTTTTAATGTATTGTAGGATGTAGTTTCCAATATTTTGTGGAGGATTTTAGCATCTATGTTCATGAGCAATATTGGCCTGAAGTTCTTTTTCTTGTTGTGGTTTTGGGATTAGGATGATGCTGGCTTCATAAAAAGAGTTTGGGAGTCTTCCATAATTTTGGATTTTTTGGAATGATCTGTGAAGAATAGGGGTTAGCTCTTTCTTAAATGCTTTGGAGAATTCTCCTGTGAAACCATCTGGTCCAGGGCTTCTGTGTGATGGGAGTTTTTTTGATTATTGCTTCAATTTCATTTGCTGTTATTGGTCTGTTCAGGGTTTCTGCTTCTTCTTCATTGAGTTTTTGAAGATTATATTTTTCTAGAAATTTGTCCATTTCACCTAGGTTTTCAAATTTCTTGGCATACAGTTCCACATAGTAATTTCTTACAATCCTTTCTATTTCTGTGGTATCAGTTGTAATCTCTCCTCTTTCATTTCTGATTGTGTTTATTTGGGTCCTCTCTCTTCTTTTCTTGATGAGCCTACTTAAAGGCTTGTCTATTTTGTTTATCTTTTCAAAAAACCAACTCCTGGATTCATTAATTTTTAGAACTGTGCTTTTAGTCTCTATGTCATTTAATTGTGCTCTGATCTTGGTTATTTCCTTCCTTCTACTTGCTCTGGGCTGTCTTGGTTGTTGTTCCTCAAGTTCTTGCAGGTGTAGGTTTAGGTTGTTTGTTTGAAATGTTTCTATCTTCGTTAGGTAAGCCTGTATTGCTATGAACTTCCCTCTCAGGACTGCCTTCACTGTGTCCCATAAGTTTTGGGTTGCTGTGAGTTCATTTTCATTTGTTTCCAGAAGCTTTTTTATTTCTTCCCTAATTTCAATCTTGACCCATTCGTTGTTTAATAGCATACCATTCAGTCTCTATGATTTTGGGTGTTTGGTTTTTTTTTTTTCTTTGGGGTTGGATTCTAATTTCAGTCCCTTGTGGTCAGAGAAAACTCTTGGGATAATTTCAACTTTCTTGAATTTGTTGAGGCTCGTTTTGTGTCCTATCATGTGGTCTATCTTTGAAAATATTCCATGTGCATTTGAAAAAATGTTTATTTTATCTTCTTTGGGATGAAGGGCCCTATATATATCAGTCAAGTCTATTTCATCTAAGGTGTTGCTTAATGCCGCAATATTTTTATTGATATTTTATTTGGAAGATCTGCCCATTTTTGACAGTGGGGTGTTCAAATCCCCTAGTATAATTGTGTTGCTGTCAATATCTTTCTTGAAGTCCTCTAAGATTTTCCTTATATATTTGTGTTCTCCTCTGTTGGGTGCATATATATTTACGATGTTAATGTGTTCTTGGTGGATTCTTCCCTTGAGTATTATGAAGTGACCTTCTGGGTCTCTCTTTATGGCCCTTTTTTTGAAGTCTATTTTGTCTGATATTGGAATTGCTACTCCAGCTTTTTTTTCTTGTCCATTTGCTTGAAAAATATGTTTCCAGCCTTTCACTTTTAGTGTGTGATGGTCTTTTTTCCTGAGGTGGTTCTTCTGTATGCAGCATATGTGTGGGTCATGCAAAGCATGGCCACAGCTATTTAACATATCCATGAAATCAGTTAAAGGCTATAACTATGTTAATGACCGTGCTAGAGATTAGCTATAAAGTTGTTGCTATGCAAAACAGCTCTCAATAGTCCTTTTCCATGTATCCCATTCCCCACCTCATAATGGTGGGGATAAGGACATCATATATATATATTTCCTGGACACCCTGAGTTATGGACCCCATTACAAATCCCTATTTGGGCCCCCCTCTTGTTTTCACCCAGTTATAGCCCCACAGGTGATTTATGATCAGCATCTGACTGGATGATACATTTTCAGTATCATCCCTGGATGTGAAGGTAAATAAGATACAGTTTCAGTTCTCAAGAATCTTATGATTTGGTTTGGTGGAGGGACAGACCCATAAGCAAATGACTGCAATATATTATAACAAGTGTTTTTCTTCTCCTGGTTATTTTCTGGTTTTCTCTGTTTCAGACTAATCTCTCCTTTTCACTGTAAAAATTAAATCCATCCAGAAACAGAGTAAAAGTATACTATTAACAACCAAATCATTACTACAGCTCTCTGAGCTCTCCCAAGGCAAAGACTCTTGTTCTAATAACTTCTTTGACATGACTGATCTTCCAGGGCTTGGGTATTCATGTAAGCATTGCTAATAGATTGATGCAATAAACAGCCACACTCCTCTCTTTTGATTATTTATGAGGGTAGATTTTCCTGCCACTCTAAATACAAATGTTTGCTGCAGACCTACTAAGTGCTGGGTTGGACTAGGATATGTGGGAGCTGGACATATAACTATTTATCAGATGTGTCTTTTTCAAGAAACTGCCCATAATTCAGTGTGGCTACATAAAGAGTGTGTGTGTTGGGGAAATCTAAGTCCCAGAGAAGTTCACCAATCTGCCCAGATTTGCTGACTCTACCTGTTCAATTAATCACTTAGCAATTTATTTGTTGCCTACTTTTATGTACTTATTGTAAAATAGTCCAACAGTACTGAAGTTCACGTACTAGAAAAGTTCCCTTTACTCCCCCCTTTATACTATGTAACCTATTTTTCAGTATTTTTATAATGAAAAATTTTAAGTACAAAAAATATAAAGAGAATACCACACTGAATGTCAGGCCACCACTCCACAGTCTCAGGCATGATGAGGTACCCCAGGCTTGTCTTACACATTTCTCATTCTAGACCTGAAAACAGCATTTCTCTAAGCTCTCTGTCTTTTTCCTGGAATAGAGTGTCTAGAGGCTAAGCAGTATCTGTCAACTTCCTTTTATGTAGGTGAGGGTTATGGTCTCTTATGTCACTCCCTGTCCATTAGGAGCTATGTCATAATACTGGGCTAAAGCAGTTTTCACTGATTGCATTGTTGAGATCAGGTAATATGATTCATATAATGTGTTGTGATTATATTTTTATTTTTTTGCAACTTTCTGACTTCCCCTGAGCTATTGTCTTTTTATTTGCCTAGTTTTCTATGTACCTTATACTATATACTTATTTTTCTCAAGTCTCCCAATTATTTCTTAATTGACTTTTCCTCACAAACACATCAGAAAACCTATCACCTACATTTGTTTGATTATTTGTTTTCTTCTGACATTTCTTGGTCATTTACTTCCATCCTAGACTGGTAGTTTTCCTAGGAGATCTTAAAGCTGGACCCTGCCACTTGAACTTCTCTGTTAAATCTCTTTGTTTTCTCCTGGGTCCCTGTTCATTCTCTTCCTTCTCTTATTACTTTATTTCTGTGGAGAACATCTTCCAGAAATTTGCAGGAGAACTCCAAACATGGAGACTGATTCATGTACCTTGGTGAAGTGTCAAACAACTTGGATGACTAGAGAGGTATTTACTCTACCATTTCTCTTGATTAGTCTCTTGGCTGAGTATGGAATGTATAACTTAACAATCTTTTTCATGAAGAATTTGATGATTTGCCTTTTTCCTTCCCTTCCCTCTCCCATTCCCTGAAATTTCTGGTGTTGCCTTAGGAGTATAAAATTAATCTTCTACCTGATCCAGAGTAGATGGCTTTTTGTTTTCTCAGGAAGCTCTGGAAATTCTCTGTATTTCCAGTGTTGTAAAATGTCCCAATCATCATTTTTTGTCGTTCACTATGCTGGGTACTCGGTGGGTCTTTCAGTCTAGATTCTAAGTCCTTCAGCTTCATAAAATATTCTTGATTCTGCCTTTTACAATTTCCTCTCACATGCCTTCTTTCTTCCCTTGGGAACTTCAATTATTAGATGTTTACTTTTAAGCCATTTAGGTAAGCTGTTTTCTTGAATATTTTCTTTTTAAGTATATTTTATTGATTATGCTATTACAGTTGTCCCATTTTTTCTCCCCTATATCCCCCTCCACCTTGCATCCTCCACCTACTAACTGCCTCCCCCCGCTTATTTCATGTCCATGGGTCGTACATATAAGTTCTTTGGCTTCTGCATTTTCTAAACTATTCTAACATCTCCCTGTCTGTTTTGTGCCTACCAATTATGTTTCTTATTCCCTGCAGTTTTTCCCCCATTCTCCCCCTTCCTCCTCCCCACTGATAACCCTCCATGTGATCTCCATTTGTATGATTCTATTCCTGATCTAGTTGTTTGCTTGGTTTGTTTTTGTTTTTTTAGGTTTAGATGTTGATATTTGTGAGTTGATCATCATTTTACTGTTCATAGTTTAGATCTTCTTCTTTTTCTTAGATAAGTCCCTTTAACATTTTCTATAATAAGGGCTTGGTGATGATGAACTCCTTTAACTTGACCTTATCTGAGAAGCACTTTATCTGCCCTTTAATCCTAAATGATAGTTTTGCTGGATAGAGTAATCTAAGTTGTAGGTCTTTGCCTTTCTTGACTTTGAATACTTCTTTTCAGCCCCTTCTTGCCTGTAAGGTTTCTTTTCAGAAATCAGCCTGTAGTTTTATGGGCACTCCTTTGTAGGCAAGTGTCTCCTTTTCTCCTGCTGCTTTTAAGATTGCCTCCTTGAATTCAGGCTATCGTTAATGTTGAGTAATTTAATTATGATGTATCTTAGTGTGTGCCTCCTTGAGTCCAACTTATTTGAGACTCTGAGCTTCCTGCACTTCCTGGAAGTCTATTTCCATCAGCAGATTAGGGAGGTTTTCCTTCATTATTTTTCCAAATAAGTTTTCAATTTCTTGCTTTTCCTTTTCTCCTTCTGGCACTCCTATGATTTGGATGTTGGAATGTTTAAAGTCATTCCAGAGGTTCTTCAGCCTCTCCTCATTTTTTTTGAATTCTTGTTTCTTCATTCTGTTCCAGTTGGATGTTTATTTCTTCCTCTTGTTTCAAATCATTGATTTGAGTTCTGATTTTCTTCCTTTCACTGTTGGTTCCCTGTACATTTTCCTTTGTTGCACTTTGTATAACACTCATTTCTTCCTTTTTTTAGTCACCTTACTCAATCATGAGGGTATCTTAATTACCAGTGTTTTGAACTCTGCATCTGATAGCTTGGCTATCTTGTTATCACTTAGTTCTCCTTCTGGAGTTTTGATATGTTCTCTTATTTGGGCCATATTTCTTTGTCTCAGCACACCTGTTACTTAGCAAGGGAGGGAGCCTTAAGTATTTTCCTGGGAGGGGGAACCCACATCACTGAGTTGTGGTGCTCTATGTTGGGGAGGGCTCAGAGAAGGAACAATGCTGCTTGCTTGGCTCTCACTCCAGTGTCAGTCACTTCCCCCACTACCTACAAGTCAACTGTGCCCTTTTAGGTACTGATTCCTGAGTGAATGAGCTCGTGTACATTCTACAATTTTGTGGGTCCCTCCAACATAATCTCCTATGACACTGGGTGCTTCTCCTGCTGCTGCAACCCCCACAGGTTTTTACAGACAGAGGTTTTTAAGGCTTTCGTTTTCCACACTGGAGCCCTGGGTTGCACAGCATGTCTTGCTTCCCAGTTAATCTTCCCACTTATCTGCACATGAATGTGGGACAGCCAGGTCAGCCCACTGCAGTCTTGTGGCCCACCATCTCCACCCTGGTTTTTAGTCTCTGTCCCTCCTACCAGTCTGGATTAATGTTTCAACTGCTTGGTTTTGGGGCTTCCATGCAGTTTGATTTTCTGGCAGTTCTTGTTTTGTTTTTTTCAAGTTGGCTTTTATCTTTCTTTTGGTCATGCAATATAGTGATATTTATCTACCTATGCCTCCATTTCAGCTGGAAGCCCCCAATTTCTCTTCTGTCTGTACATAAAACACAATATACAAAGCAGAAGTAACTGTGCTGTTAGGCAGGGTCTTTGCTGTCTGGTTTCAGAAAACTGACTGAGACAAACATCTACCTCAGAAAGATGTCAGCTTACTCCTCCAAAGACTCCTTGCTGCCCCCAAACAAGCCTGAATGCTTTTGCACCAAGGCCACACAAAATTTTACCTGTTTCTTTAATAAATATGCTCCCACCATGTGCTTTCAAATGGAAAATGCTCCAGATTGTTCATTCTTTTTTAAGTCAACACTCACTCATTTATTAAAATTGTTATGAAACCCTTACTAGATGCCAGGCACTTGTTCAGCACTGGAAATTCATCAGTGCACAAAACAGATAACAATGCCTGCTGTGTGAACCTCACATTGAAATTGAGAGAGAAAGAAAACAAATAAATGATTCATTTGTAACATTTGTTTTTCAGTCAGCAAGTTTCACTTATAGTTACCTGTTTGGAATAATTATTAAAAACAAACCATAACCTTTATGTTGATATAAAACCCGTTAAATATTTTATTCAATTCAATTAATAAGCTGATGCAAAAGAGAATTCAAAAAGCAGACCCAAACTTTACAAAAGAAAACCATTACATTTTCTTCAGTAAAATTAATCAGAGCCAACTTACTATGTTTTATTCTCTGAGATTTATCCTCAAAATAAATTCTAGCTAGCAGCATACTGCTTGTTAAATAATATAATTTAGTAAGTCTCAAAGAGCAGAAAATTAAATAACTGACACCAAACAGGTTTTCAAAAGTAAACAATGCTTACTTTGTAAACTATTCATCTAACTATGTGTTTATAATCATCAAGAGAGCCTGGTTTTATTGCCAGCATGCACTGTTAACAAGAGTGTCTGCTTCCAAAACATGGTGATTAAAATTGCTCATTGGAGGTCTCCAGCAAAACTAAGTTGCATCTTCTTTGGTTAAAAATCATCTTCTTCAGTTAGTTCATAGAGCTAAATTTTAGCTATTGTTTCATATTGACTGTCTCTTGAAGAAATAAATGTAACCTCACTCTATCCTGAAGTGACAGTTATTTATTGAATACTTACCATATATGTGCACATTTACACAGTTTAATTTCCTCAACAACTCATGTTGTGTAGGAATTAATCACTGTCTTCATCATTAGGCAGTAAATGGTATATCTGAGATCAAGATCAGGTGAGGTTAGCCCAATATTGAGACCCCTCCATTTCTCTCCAGAACATCTCACTGGACTCATAATATTCAACAATGTTCTTGCGTCCATGGAGTGTTTATTGACTTGGGAGAGAGAGAAGAAGGGAGAAAGAGAGAGAGATTAGAGAATATAGATTTTTTGTTCCACTAATTTATGCATTCATTGGTTGATTCTTGCATGTGTCCTGACCAGAGATTGAACCTACAACCTTGGCATATCAGAATGATGCTCTAATCAACTGAACTACCTGGCCAGTGTTTGTGGAGTGTTTAAAAGAAGTATGAAGACTTATCAATATCTTCAACAAATTTTAAGCTTTATTTTGGTAGCAAGACAAATGTAATGAGGCTATAATGAAGAATTACAAGATCTAAAGCTTTGAATGCTATATGTCAGGGCCTGTTCTGAATTCTTCACATATAATTATTCATTCAATACTTGTAAGAACCAGTTGGATGGTAGTAACCTTTTCTATTTTACAAAAGAATATCAAATAATTATTAAAACACGGGGGATTTAAAGCCAAGCAGTCTGATGCCAAATCTCAAAATCTTATTCACTACAGACAGAAAAACCTTTACAGGATGAATATGAAAAAAGATCTAGTTTCCTTCTTTTCTCTGCCCAACACAAGAGAATCTGATGATGGTAAGAACTAAGTCCCCCACCAGCACCCATTCCTACAGCATTGGAGGGAACTGGGAGACATAGTCATATGAGGGAAGAGTCAGCAGAAAAGGTAATAGTTCTCATTCTTTTTTCTTCCCAGACATCAGACATTGACTCTAACAACCAGGGCCAGGGAAGGCATAGAGTTTGCTGGCCACTTCTGAGTGAATGCAGTTCAGTCTCTAGAAAGCTAAGAAGTTGAAGATGAGAGCAGGCCCCCCAAATTCCAGTGTCAACTGGGAAATAACACTGAGTGGTTTCCATGACTGGGGTGGGGAGGAGAGTTTCTGTCAAGAAATGAGGTCTTTATATCCTGGGGTCACCATGAGCACTAAAGGAAGTTTTGTCTGTCAAGTGCTCATGCAGAGCCTAGCCCAAAATGTGCTCGACCTTGGTGCCTGTAAAATAGATGGTCAGCCATTCTCAGTGGGCAGGCTCAGTGCCTCAGATTCGTCCAAGTTCTTGCCCACACTCACTGTCTTATCTAAGTCTCACAGTTTCTCATGAGCATTACTGAAACCGTTTCTCTCTGGCTCCAAGCCACAGGGGTAAGGATGGGTACTATAAATGGAAGGACACTGGACAAACGCTTTCAAAACTGACTAATGGTGCAATGAAGCAAACCCTAACCACCAAGTAGATGTCACAGACGTCCGTGTTCTGAGCTCAGAGGAGACAAATCTCTGTGGGAGAAGTGATAATGAGTTTATGACTTCTCCCACAGGAGAAGTGAAGGGATGTGAGGGGAAAGGATGTGAGGGGACATTTCAGAAGAAAAAATGGTATAGAAGTTTCAAAGTCAGGAGCCCATTATGAGTATACAAGCCATTATGTCCCCAGAAACCTGCTTTCACAAAACTGCTGAATCTTGTTCTGTTAGTCCAGGTTAGAAACTGCACTGGTGTGCCAATATGGGAAGCATGCTTATTTTCCAAAATTCCCTTTTATTCTGTGGTCTTAAACTCAGCCTCCTCAGCCTCCCATTAAAGTCATTTCTCTTTCATAGGAAAAACAAAGTCTGACTTCCTTGAACTTCACTTTTTATTTAAATTCCCTCATTACTGAGCCTTCTTAGATTTTCTAATTCCCTGTCAGCAGTCATTTTTAGAATAAGGAAATTATTTATAATTTCAAAGTATTTCACTTGTATTTTTTTTTCAGGAGGAGTAAAAACTCTCATTTTTTATTCTGAAAATATTGCCCACCTCCCCACCCCAGTCTCATCTGTGAATACCAGTTTTGAGCTGATTTTCTGTGGGCACAGTAATGGAAGCACCATGTTCTCTGAGCTGCCACAATGTAAGTAAGCAAAGCTATTACAAATTTTATTACTCAGTAGGAAAAAAATACAGCTCTCATTCTCTGGTAGTGCTTTTGCATTTTACACACAAGTGAGCAGAAAATGGCACTCTGAAAATACTCTCTATCCCAACACAGGAAGTAACTGTCCTGGAGTTGGGGACCCAGCTGCTTCCTTGTGACACTCACTCCCTCGGTGAAATAACAGTCCCAAGGGGGTCATCACTGTTAGTGGGGTCTCTTTTGCTCCTTCACATGGTTTAATTTTTCCTGTCTCCTTTTTATTGCAACTATCTTCTTAACTTTTCAGAATTTTAACATTTTAAAATTTTCATTGACTTTTCATAAAAAATACGGATAAGCCCTCTACTCTGTGCCCCTGCTCAGGCTTTGTCAGAAGGTGAGAAGACAGTGCAGGAGATTTCAATCACCCTTGCCTCATCCCAAGGCTATGGGGTACAGGTGAGCACAGTTGCATCTACTCTTCCTCTCTCCTCTCTGCCTTCCTGGTCTCACCCCCCAAATGACCAAAAAGGAACCCAGTATGTGATTTACCTGTGTCCAAATATCCTGATGATGTTTTTAAAAGATTTTATTTATTTATTTTTACATAGAGGGAAAGGGAGGGAGAGAGGGAAACATTAATGTATGGTTGCCTCTCACACACCCTCTACTGTGGACATGGCCTGCAATCCAGGCATGTGCCCTGACTGAAAATTGAACCCATGACCCTTTGGTTCACAGGCCAGCCCTCAATCCACTGAGCCACACATTGATGTGATTTTTTTTTACATTTGTTGCTTCTTTTAAAGCTAAATGCAGACATTAGATGTGTCATTTTCTTTTTCCTACCAGGGATTTCTGAGATGGGCCCAATCAAGTCCTTGTTGGACTAGACTCTCTAGCAACTGACTGGAGGCAACTGCAGCTCTCTTTGTCACCAAATGTATCCTCCTCTGTTCCCTGGGCACCAGCAGTGACAGCCACCCACATGGGCAACTTTGGGGGCCTTGGGACTCAGTCTTCCCCTGGGAAGCAAGCAGAAGGATGTGTACAAACCCTTCTTTGCTGAGCCAGCAGCACATCATTTTCCCTCAACTTGCTCTGCACCCTCTTTGTGCCCACTACACACAGATAGCTCTGGCCCTGGGCCAGGGCCAGGGATGGCTGGGTGACTGACCATACTGGGCAGAGTGGCCCACAGCTCACCCAAAGATGCTGCTGTGCAAAGGAAGTAAGCCCAGTCTGTCGGAAGCCACTGTACAAGTACATTGCATACATGGGTCTTTTTGCTTTTTCACCTCTAACTGTTCCTCTGAGCAAAGACATTTACCCCATGTCCCCCTACACTGTCCCACAGGAAGGTAAAGGCCCCACAGATATGGGAAGGGGATGCACCTTTGCCAGAAACTGCATGGGTCATTGTCCACACAACCAGCAACCAATGCTCAGTGGACTTCATCCCTGTGCAGCCCCAGCAAGTGTAGTGCAAGAATGGACACCAGCCCTGCTGGCTCAGAACAGAGAAGGAAACACACTCAGCAGCAGGGGCCATTCTCCAAAAGGGGGTGAGGCTGGATGGGCCTCATACATTTCAAGGATTGCACAGATGGAGAGGAGGGAATAGAAATTCTAAACAAGAGAAAATAAATACACTAGCAAAGAGAGAGGCCAGGAAATGATAGAGTATGGCCAGAGTAAGATGAGCATGAAGAGAAAATGGAAGAGAACTAAAAATAGAGTACTGGAGGCCCTTCTTGGGAAAACAGCAGATAGGGCTGTCTTGTAAGACAATGGGAAGGCATTGAAAACTTCCATGTCCAGGTCTCATAGTTCAACCAGACCCAGGGAGGTATACATATCATCTTATTATATGAAATAACTTTCATTACTGGTAGGTGACAGGTGAGAGCATTCAGTTAGGGAACTGCCTGAAAGACAAGAGGTGCTTTATTGATAGTGATAGTAAAGCACTAATATTATTTTCAAGTCAAGGCTAATAGAAACCATACCACTTAGTATACCTATGAAACACCAACCTTTTCTATATCTACTTTCTAGTCTGATCAGTGAATTATAGAAAAATATTAAGCTGATTAAAATGTATTTAGAACTACATGAGTTCTAAATCTATATGAGTAAAACATTTAGTGTTTTATTCTGGTCATATTGTTGAATCAAAATGCATGCATACATGCTTTTAACTAGCATACCTAGGTTTTTACATTGCATTTAAAGAAATGCAGGTAGGAGAAATGTACATATTTTCTATTGGTTTGTGTTTAAAGTACAACCTTAATATTAGTAAATTCTCAGTAAATAATTATAAAGTGCTTAGGATACAAGCTCTCTGGTTTCTGAATTGATACAAATTTCTGGGGAAATAATTTTAGCTAATAACTTATTCTAGATTTACTCTGTGTCAGGCACTGTGCTAAGCAGTTTTGTTTTCACCAAAACCCTAAAAATTAACTACAATTACTATCCTCATTATTTTATGGATGAACGAAGAGTAAAAGAAGTTAGGAAATTTTCCACAGAGACAATGCTCACACAGTAACACCAATAAGTTCAGCCTCAGAACCACTGTGACCAGCTTATCACAGCATGGCCTACTAACCTTCCCATTAAAGGAAGATTTAAATAATTATATGTCAGAGAGAAAGAGAGAGATGATTATTACAAGCAGATGAACGAACTCTTTCAGTCAAAAGCCAAGAAAACAAATGTGGTTTCAGACCATGCCTGCCAGGTTTAGAATTCAACAGAAACTTGGTCTGAGGTCTCAGGCATGATCATAGAGCCCTGATGCCCTGTCCTACCTGTTTTTCAGCAAGAGAATTACCTTCCCAAGAATTGCAGCTACGGACACAGAAGAAACTCAAAAGCTTCATTTTTGCATGAATGTTTCCTTTTCCAATATGTGCATTGCAATGTGTGTATTTAAGCAGCAAGAAAATGCAGAGACTTAAAACACTGCCATGGTGTTGTCTGGAGCTGATAGTCTGCAAACATGATGGATCTTTGGGACAACTTCACAGCATGGGATGGGATTCTGAGAGTGCCCAGCTCTTTGAAGGCATCTAAGATGTGTCTTAAATTATTCTAGCTCAGATACACTCCAGAATGATGGTCCCATGATGTTACTTGAACAAGAAGCATGGTTAACAGCAGCTTTAGGCCAAGACAGCTTCCAGAGACAATAGAGACAAGAAGAACCAAGCTGACCCGAATATACCTCCATATTTAATTATTTCCTTCTGAAAAACGTGGACACAGCATTTTCTGCTTTCTTACCTCTCAAAGGAGAGTGATTCCTCTGTTTCTGGGAGTTCTGGAGATGTATGTAATGAGTAGAAAGGACTGAGGTGGTGATTAGTACATGAACATTGCTTGACTGACATTGCCTTATTTATCTTAATGTTATGTTGGTTTTTGAACTGAATTTCAAATAATCACATTCATCCCTATAAAATATAATAGATCAAAATTAGATACCCATCAATAAATACAATGAAAACATAAAGCCAATGTGATATCATTAAAATGACTCTGAGGAGGCATGAATGTGAGCCTAGACATGAGTCAGCTTTGTGAAGGTGGTGCAGAGGCAGAGGCCCAGGCAGGACACTGTGGCTGTAGTTGAGACTCAAAGAAGCACCCTACAATGAACTGTGCCTTGTCCTATAGCCTAAGGAAAGTACTTCTGTCTCCTCTTCCTTAAAAGTCATTTGGACTGTGGAAGTCATTTGCAAGTTAAACATTTACACTGCTGTTTTGTATACATGCTCTTTCAACTTTGAACAACATTGCAACTTAGTTCTGACTTCATCAAGATCTAAAAAAAAAGAAAGAAAGAAGGAAGAGGAAGAAGGAGGAGAAGAAGGAGAAGAAAGGAGAAGGAGGAGGAGGAGAAGAAGGAGGAGGAGGAGATTGCTCTTGCTAACACGGTGGGCCTCATCAAATCAGATGAAGGCCTGAACAATAAAAGCTGAGATTTCCCAGAAAAGGAATTTTCCCTCAACACTGTAACGGAGAGATCCTGTTTGAATTTTCAGCCTGCCCACAGACCTGCATATTTCACATTCAAGATTGCAACATCCACTCTCGCCTCCTATCTTTTGTGACTTTGTAATTGACCACTCTCCCTTGACCCTATTCACTTCTCTAGACATACAAATGAGGTCCCATATTATGTGTTCACTAGCCTGCCATCTAGTGGTGGAAAGAGAACTCTCTGGTGAAAGGTTTTCCCTTCAGGGAAAAAGCAAAAAACAAAAACATCTGACAATATAGTTTTAAGGTTAATTGTGTGGTAATACGCTCATTTTTCTATAAAATTATGAATACTTTATAAATCGCTTTTCAAATAGTGGAATGAATCATAATCCAACAGTCAGAATATCTTCCTTCATTTTATTCCCCAGTTCTGTTATTATTGATACATGATTCTGTTAAAAGGTAAAAAATCCCTTAACCTTTCTTTCAGAATTTGGGTTTCCCTTCCTTTAAGGTAATAAGTCCATTGTTGATGTTCCTAAGTTCTTTGTTATTTCCAAGATGTTTTATAATTCTGTTTTTGTGGCAACTGAAGCATTCTTACATGAAGAAATTTCCAAGAAAAAGAGAGAAAAAGCACTTCAAATATTTTTGAAACCTATTTTGTAATAATTTTAAAAAGAAATTTGCAAACTAAGTAAAAGAATCATTTTTTAAAAACCTTATATCTTGCAGAAATAGAACTAGTTAATTAGAGTTGTATGTGGGCCCATTTTTCTTTACTAGAAAAATTATTTCTAATATTTGGAGATATAAAATTTAATGATTAGCCTCAAAAAGCCATTAGTTCTTCCCTATCTTTGCAGTTGGTATTACATTATATTAAATGATCTTTTAGGTCATTTAATAAGTTTTGTTAGTATAAAAACCTTTTCTAATTACAAATCTTTCTTCTGTGACATTTTCCTAGACTTATAATATGTAAAATAATGACTTTCCTTCATATAGTACTTCATTTTGCTTAGTTCATACTTTCTCATAGAAATAGAGTTCTCAGCATAAGAATTTATTTATTATTTTTGCTGGTGAATTTTTCATCATTAGTTCATCTAATTGCCACACAAACTACCACTCTAGCAAAACAGGCCATGAGATCTCTGCCATCAAGATAGAAAAAAATTTTTAAATGGTAACTATGTGGAGAAGAGAAGAAATCATGCTAAAGTTATTAAGTTTTAAATATACCTGAATTTAGGCTATACCTTGGCTATACCCTGTGTAAGGCGTGGTGCCTTCTTTCACAGAAAAGAATTCTACCTGATTGCATCCTTGCCAGACCATGGCTCCTTAAATGGAGGTGCAAAACACCCAGCCCAACCCCAGTAAGTACATAGAAGGGATCACCAGGTCTGGGAAAGACAAGGAGACTGACAAAAATGACACTGGGATTGTTTTGACCAAGATTAAATTTCTGCTATTGCACTTCACTGCTGCCCTGATTGTGGAGCCCCCAAAGGAACCCACAGACTTGGATCACCCCTGAGACCTGCCCAAGCTTAAGCTCCAGGGGATCAAATCGTCAGAGAGAAGGAAAGATTCTGTGTGTCTTCCAAGGGATTGGGAAGTTCATTCTGGTTCTGGGATCCCTCTACTTGTTTGTGTGCTCTTTGGATGTTTTCAACAATGCCTTCCAGCCAGTTGGAGGAAAAATGGCTGTGAAGTTCTTCAGCAACAACTCTATCACGTCCAACCCCATGGCGAGGTTAGTGATCAGGGTGCTGGTGACCACCATGGTGCAGAGCTCTAGCACCTCCACATCCATCAGTCATTAGCATTGTGGCCTCCTCACTCCTGATGGTGTGGGCTACCACCCCCATTGTCATGGGAGCCAACATTGGGACTTCCATCACCAACACCTCCATGCTACTCATGCAGACAGGAGACCAGACTGTTCGAAAGGGCTTTTGCCAGGGCCACTGTCCACGACTTCTTCAACTGGCTATTTGTGCTGGTGCTGCTGCCCTTGGAGGCCACCACCCATTACCTGGAGGTCCTGACTAACCTGACTATGGAGTCCTCCCTGCTAAAAAAAAAGAGAAGGCACCCCAGCATTTCTGAAAGTCATCACAGATACCCTTGCAAAGCAAGGGTATGGATAAAAAAAGTAATCAGCCAAATTGCAATGAACAATGAAGCAGCTCAAAAGAAGACTTTGATCAAGATTTGGTGCAAAACCACCAATGATACCTCAGACAAGGGTTTAATCTCCAAAATATGCAAGGAACTTCCATGACTCCACTCCAAGAAGACAAGCAACCCAATTAAAAAGTGGGCAAAGGACTTGAACAGACATTTCTCCAAGGAGGACATACAGAAGATCCAGAGACACATGAAAAGATGCTCAGTATCACTAGCTATCACAGAGATGCAAATTAAAACCACAATGAGGTACCACTTTACACCAGTTAGAATGGCCATCATAAACAAAGCAACAAACAACAAGTGTTGGACAGGGTGTGGAGAAGAGGGGACCCTAGTCCACTGTTCGTGGGATTGCAGACTGGTACAACCATTATGGAAAACAGTATGGAATTTTCTCAGAAAACTGAAAATGGACCTGCAACTTCCACCAAGATGAAGGCATAGGTGGAAACACTGTGCCTTCTTCCACAACCAAGTTTGAATACAACAAAGGTTTAGTAAACAAAGAAGCAGCCAAAGAAAATTGAACTATACGGAAGTCCAACAACAATGAACCATTCAACTGGATGGGTAAGAGGGGCGGAGCCAGCAGCGGAGCAGGGTTGGGTAGGAAGGATTCCCCCAACCCCAGGTGCCCAGGCAGCTGGGGTAGCATTGGGCAGACCCAGTGAGAGCGCAGGGTCGCGGGCTGGCCATGGTCACATAGTCATGCACAGATAAACCAGGAATGGAGTGAGCAGTGAGACAGACTACGCAGGCTCCAGCAGTGGGAAACAGCAGAGGGGACTGCCATTTCTCCTCTTTGACCCCACCCCCACATACAGTGTCACAACCCAGCAACTGGGTCACTCCGCCCTGAACACCAAGGGCTCCAATCCTCATATGTAACAGACATGAACAATCCAAAATATGGCTCAAGAAGAACTCAAAGCCCCAGAGCTGATAACTCTAAGCAACAAAGAAATAGCGGACCTCTCAGATGCACAGTTCAAAACACTGGTGATCAGGATGCTCACAGAACTGGTTGATTTTAGTCACAAATTAGAGGAACATATGAAGGCTAAACTAATTGAAATGAAGGGAAATGCACAGGAAACCAATAGAGATGGAAAGGAAACTGGGACTCAAATAGAGGGAGTGGACCAGAAGGAAGGAAGAAATGACCAAACAGAAAAACGTGAAGTAACAAGAATTCAAAAAAAATGAGGAAAGGCTTAGGAACCTCCAGGACATCTTTAAATGTTCCAACATCTGAATTATAGGGGTACCAGAAGGGGAAAAGAAACAGCCATGAGTGGAAAACTTATTTGAACAAATAATAAAGGAGAACTTCCCCAGTCTGGCAAAAGAAATAGACTTCCAGGAAATCCAGGAAGCTCAGAGAGTCCCAAAGAAGTTGGACCCAAGAAGGAACACACCAAGGCACATCATAATTACATTGCCCAAGATTAAAATGGACAGATTCCTAGAAGCAGCAAGAGATAAGGGGACAGTCACCTACAAAGGAGTTCCCATCAGACTGTCCGCGGATTTCTCAAAAGAGACCTTACAGGCAAGAAGGGGCTGGAAAGAAGTATTCCAAGTCATGAAATCCAAAGACCTACATCCAAGATTGCTCTATGCAGCAAAGCTTTCATTTAGAATGGAAGGACAGATGAAGTGCTTCTCAGATAAGGTCAAATTCAAGGAGTCCATCATCATCAAGCCCTTATCATATGAAATGTTAAAGGGACTTATATAAGAAAAAGAAGATAAAAAATATGAACAGTGAAAGGACAGCAAACTTACAGTTATTAACAACCACACCTAAAACAAAAGCAAACCAAGAGGCCAGCTAGATCAGGAGCAGAACCATAGAAATGAAGAACACGTGGAGGGTTAGCAACAGGGGAGTGGGAGGAGGAGAAGGGGGGAGAAGGCACAGAAAATAGCATAGACAGTAAGTAGAAAATAGATAGGGGGGAGGGCAAGAATAGTAGGGGAAATATAGAATCTAAAGAACTTGAGACACATGGTCATAAACTAAAGGGGAGAGTAGTGGGGGAGGGGTGTGCAGGGTGGAGGTGAGTGAATGGGGGGAGTAGGACAACTGTAATGGTATAATCAATAAAATATATTAAAAAATAAAAATAAATAAAAATGGACCTGCCTTTTGACCCAGCAATTCCACTGCTGGGATTATATCCTAAGAACCCTAAAACACCAATCTCAAAGAACCTATGCACCCCAATATTCATAGAAGCACAATTTATAATAGCCAAGGGCTGGAAGCAACCTAGATGCCTGTCAGTAAATGAATAGATCAAAAAATTATGGTACATTTACACAATAGAATTTTATGCAGCAGACACAGAAGGAGCTACTACTCTTTTTTTATCTCTTTTTAAATTTTTTTAAAATATATTTTATTGATTATACCATTACAGTTGTTCTATTCTCCCCCTTCATTCCCTTCCACCTGCACACTCCCTCCCCCACCATTCTCCCCCCCTTAGTTTATAACCACGTGTCTCAAGTTCTTTGGATTCTATATTTCCCCCACTATTCTCGCCCTAACCCCTATCTATTTTCTACCTACCATCTATGCTATTTTCTGTGCCTTCTCCCCCCTTCTCCCCCTCCCACCCCCCTGTTTCTAACCCTCCATGTGTTCTTCATTTCTATGGTTCCACTCCTGATCTAGCTGTCCTCTTGGTTTGCTTTTGTTTTAGGTGTGGTTGTTAATAACTGTGTGTTTGCTGTCCTTTCACTGTTCATATTTTTCATCTTCTTTTTCTTATATAAGTCCCTTTAGCATTTCATATAATAAGGGCTTGGTGATGATGAACTCCTTGAACTTGACCTTATCTGAGAAGCACTTTATCTGTCCTTCCATTCTAAATGAAAGTTTTGCTGGATAAAGCAATCTTGGCTGTAGGTCTTTGGATTTCATGACTTGGAATACTTCTTTCCAGCCCCTTCTTGCCTGTAAGGTCTCTTTTGAGAAATCCGCTGACAGTCTGATGGGTACTCCTTTGTAGGTGACTGTCCCCTTATCCCTTGATGCTTCTAGGATTCTCTCCTTCATTTTGGTCTTGGCTAATGTAATTATGATGTGCCTTGGTGTGTTCCTTCTTGGGTCCAACTTCTTTGGCACTCTCTGAGCTTCCTGGATTTCCTGGAAGTCTATTTCCTTTGCCAGACTGGGGAAGTTCTCCTTTATTATTTGTTCAAATACGTTTTCCACTCGTGGCTGTTTCTTTCCCCCTTCTGGTACCCCTATAATTCGGATGTTGGAACGTTTAAAGATGTCCTGGAGGTTCCTAAGCCTCTCCTCATTTTTTTGAATTCTCATTTCTTCATTCCTTTCTGGTGGGATGTTTTGTTCTTCCTTCTGGTCCATTCCATTGATTTGAGTCCCCGTTTCCTTTCCATCACTATTGGTTTCCTGTGCATCTCCCTTCATTTCAATTAGTTTAGCCTTCATATGTTCCTCTAATTTGTGACTTTGTTCCTCTAATTTGTGACTATAATCTACCAGTTCTGTGAGCATCCTGATAAATAGTGTCCTGAATTGTGCTTCTGAGAGGCTGGCAATTTCTTGGTCGCTTAGAGTTATTGGCTCTGGGACTTTGAGTTCTTCTTGCGCCATCTTTCGGGTTGTTCGTGCCTGTTCCATAGCAGGATCAGAGCCCTCAAGTGTTCACTAGAACAGGGCAACTAAGTCGCTGGGTTGTGACGCTGTATCTGGGGGCGGGGTCAAAGAGGTACTATGGCGTCCTGTCCGCTACCTGCCGCCACGGCCCTCACCGGTGCCGCAGTTGCTGCCGTCACCGGGCCCATGCGTTTCGTCCCACTGCACGCGAGTGTGCCACCACCGTCAGCCCTCGCCCCCTGGGGCCTGCGTGGTCTGTCTCACTGTGCGCGAATATGCGCCCGCGGTCTGCCCCGCACCCCAACTGGTTCCCGTCTGCCTGCGCACCTGGGTCGGGGGCCCTGTCCTGCCCGACCCTGCTCGCTGCTGGCTCCGCCCCTCTTACCGTCCCGTTGAACGGTTAGATGTAGTCGGACTTCCGTATAATTCAATTTTCTGTCCTTTGGTTGTGTCTTTGTTTCTCCAAACCTTTGTTGTATTCAAACTTGGTTGTGGGAGAAGGCACAGTGTTTCCACCTCTGCCTCCATCTTGGTGGAAGTCTCAGGAGCTACTACTCTTTACAACAGCATGGATGAAACTGGAAAGCATTATGCTGGGTGAAATAAGTCAGGTGCTGAAAAACAAATACCATATGATCTCAGGAAGATCAGGGATTGTTTATCAGGAAGCTAGCAACAAAACAAACAAGGAAGCAGAATAAAAACAAAGACACTGAAATAAAGAACAGGGGGACAGTGACTAGAGAGGAAAGGGGAGGGAATTTCAGGGGGGAAAGGGGAGGGATTTACAGGAACTAGTATAAAGGACACATGGACAATAACTAAGGGAAGTGGAAATGGGAGGGAGGTGGGGAACACTGGGGGTGGGCTGGGATGGGAGTAAAAGAAAACTGTACTTGAACAATAATTAAATTAAAAAATGGAAAAAAAATTTGGTGCAAAACCTTTACCAATGTGACTCAGATAAATGCCACCATCCCTTTTATCGAGAACATCACCTCCCCCTCCCTCCTTTGGACAGACAGTTTCTGTTGTGGACCGCTCTGCCTGGTTTCAGGAATTGTAAACCATCTCCCATGTCTAAGGCTGTGAGTGATCTCTGGAATGTGAGCCGCAGGAGACAAGCCTTGTCTCTGGTAGAAATGCTGCTTCAGTTTTCTCCCTGCCCCCAAAGCATGGTCCGAAGTCCACGATGGGTAAGTTGCTCACAGCAGGGAGCACCCTAAGCCAGACTCGACCACTTGGGAGGCCTTCATGGAAGGGCTTGGGGGGAGGGCACTGCAACAAAGAGCAATGTACTCTTGTTCCCTGGCTATGGCTATGTGACATAGTGGGAGTCCCCATGTCCTCTGGGAGAAGGGCTTCCTGCCTCTAATCCCCTTAAGCCTGAATACCTGATGGGGAGGGGTACAGCTCCTTGCCTTGCCAGAGGGTACCCGAGTTGGGGGGGATCTGGCATCACAAAGACTTCCTGATAAACCTGTGAAATATGCTCTGTTAAAAGTGCTTTCATTCATATGTTAAGGATTGGAGCAGGAAACTAAAACTCTTCCTGACAGTCTCTGACTCAGACTAAGCCCTCAGATTTCTTTGAAATGTTATCTACTGTTTGATCCTCGCTGCCCTGTATTCCTGTGTATTACAATCCAATAAAAGCCCCTGGAGCAGGGGGCTCAATGCCTTTTTTCCCTGAGAAACTGGCCATTGCTCACGGCCCTTTCCTCTTGAGGGACCAGACACCTCTCTTCCTCAAGCAGATCACATCATGTCATGTTTACTTTCATCCATGGTGGACAGGAGAGCTTTCGAGAAAAGTTGCCCCCACAAGTTTCCACACCCAGACCATCAAGAGCATGACCCACTGGGAGAATATTTCCAAATGCCACCACATCTTTGAGGATGCCAGCCTTGAGGATGTTGTTGTTGGCATCATTCTGCTGGAGGTCTCCTTTCTCCTACTCTGTGACTGTCTGATCATGATTGTCAAGCTCCTGGGCTCTGTGCTCAAAGGGCAAGTACCTGTTGTCACTAAGAAGACCATCAGTCAACACCAATTTACCTTTTCCCTTTGTCTGGCTGACTGGCCATCTGGCTATCCTCGTGGGGGCAGGCATGCCCTTCCTCACACAGAGCAGCTCTGTGTTCACGTCTACCATGACCCCACTGATAGGTATCGGTGTGATCACCATTGAGAGGGCATATTCCCTCATGCTGGGTGCCAACTTCAGCACCACCACCACCACTGTTATGGCTGCCTTAGCTAGTCCAGGTAGTAGCCTGAGGAGCTCGCTCCAGATTTCCCTGTGCCAGTTTTTCTTCAACATTACAGGTATCTTGCTGTGGTACACAGTCCCATTCACCCATCCGCCCATACTCCTGGCCAAGAGGCTGGGCAGCACCTCAGCTATGTACCACTGGCTTGCCATCTTCCATCTGGTCATCTTCTTCTGCCTGGTCCCACTGACAGTGTTTGGCTTCTCACTGGCTGGGTGCCCAGTGCTGGTGGGCATGTGGGTGCCCATCAATCTCTTGATCCTTCTGGTAGTGTTGCTCAAGCTCCTGCAGTCCTGCTGCCCATGCATCCTGCCTAGTAAGTTCCAGATCTGGAACTTCCTGTCCTTGTGCATGTGCTCACTGAAGCCCTAGGACCACGTTCCTGCTGTCTGCTCTGCTGCCCCACATGCTGCTGATGCAGCAAGGGCTGCCAGGAACAGGAGGAGGCACCAGACATCCACATCAAGCCCCCTAACCCCCCCACGCCATGGTGGGCGAGGCACAGGATGGGGTCCCTAAGTCCCAAGTGAATGCCCTGGACACAAACACCATCTTCAGCAACATGGCCTTTTAGCGGCTGCCCCTAGGCAGGAGGAGGAGCCCCAAGTCTCATAAGCTCCCTCCTGGTTCTACGCGCCAATCTCCACCTCAGTGAGAAATGGTATCAGCAGCAGCTCTGACTCATTCCCCTTTGCACGGCAGCAGCTAGAAAAATGATCCCAACACCCACCCACCCTGCACTCAGGTGGGTTGGCCAATAGAAGTTATTTTCAGACTTAAACCATCCTTTTCTGAAGTCCTAAAGGAGAGATTTGTGAGAGATTTTCAAAGATGCATTCATACACATATACTTTTCTTGTGATAAAATTCTCCTTTTACCAAAGATTGGCTTCAACCAACAGCAGCTGCCTCTCAGGGGTCTTGGCCCCAGAGCCGCCCAAGTCAGGGGAAATAGACCTTGGAGAACACAGGTACGGGACTTTTTCTCTTCCCAGTGCTCCCCAAGTTCCATGATGAGGTTTTATCACCTGGGCTAGTCCAAGCGTTTTACAAGCTGTGCCTTCAAGTTTCCAGGATGGGAGCCACATGGGAGCTTCAGAGAGATCCAGGATGCATTTTGGCTCACCTGTTGCTTCAACTTCCTAAGAGGAGAGCGATCCTGTTCCTGAACTGAGCAGATGGAGGATGAGAGCAAGGCAGTTCAGCAGTGGCCAGCATGGGGATTGGGGAAGAGGTTTCTCTACTAAAATGGCTGAGGACTCTTTTTAATTTGGCTTTTTTTGGAAGCAAAATTGACCATCATAGCTAAAGCCTAGTGCCACTTTTGGTTGGATTAAAATCATCCCTGTTGAGTCTTCTGGGAAAAAAATACCTGAATTCAAAACAATATAATTTTTAAGTTATAAATAAGTCAAATACTTAGATAAGAATGTGATGTATACATTTTGTAACATTAAAAAAACTAATGTTATAAATCAGAATTAACCAAATAATGTGCCAAAGAATATTACTTCTTCAGGTTGTTAAAAGCATGAAGTACCCAAACAGAGGGAAGCCTTGTCCAGTCCATTGTTTGGAAAATGCTTTTTCAAGGTTAAGCAAAGGACTTCTCAGAGACTTCATTATGGCAATATGCATTTTGATGGTACAAGATGGGATCTACTATCTAGTGCATTTCTCAAACCTATTTGTTCATAGGGCTTTTCACCCCCAGCCCCACCCCATTTCACAGAACATCTTGTAATGTTATAAATCTTTGAATAAGTATGTTAAATGAAGCCAGACTGTGAAATAACAGATAAAAAAAATTTAAAGTAATTCACTGTTTAGGAAGAAGAAAAGAAGTGCTTACTTATATTAATGATGAAGCTAGTGATGTTTGAGGGATGGGAAATAGCAGGGTTTCTGAGGCAGAGGGGGGTATGGAAATAAATCTCTTAGTATAAGTAACTGGAAGCCACTTCTAGATGTGGTATTTTCCAAATGAAAAAGTGTACAGGAAAGGTAAAACAAATGAAAAGATTCTCACTATGATGTTATGATGACCTCTTGTGGTTCAAAGACAAAATGACCTTTCAAAAAATTCTGGCACCTTGAGCAGCAAATTATTTTGAAGTTTAAATAACATTTTTCAATGTTCACCCAACCTAGTACAAGTGTTATCTCTTCAGATTGGTACTAGAAGAATTCCCATCTCATAAATTCCTGTCATGGTTGGATGTCTGCAAGAAAAATATGCATTGCATTGGTGAGCAAAAAAGAAAATAATAAAGACAGAACAAAGTATAGGAAAAAATAATCATCTTGTTCAGGCAATTATTCATTTATTTTCAAGTTGATATAAAATTTGGATGAGATATGCTAATTAATGACCTTAAGCTTTTGAAATAAATAGTCATTCCAAGATTTTGAGCTTTTTGCCTTTGCTTTTTAGTTGATACCTACATATATACTATATCTAAATATTATGAGTGATTATTGATTCTTTCCTAATGAGAGAAAGAATTAAAAACTCTTGCCATTATAAAATCACTGAAGAACAATAAAACTTTTGTACTTCAGACTTAATTAATACTGTATAAAAACATTAGAGCAAATAGCACTTTACAAGTCACTGAGGGGATGGATTTCATGTAGCCAGCCAACAGCTGAAATAGTTTTCAGGAAAAATAAAATATTAAAAAACCCTTAAAACTTTGAATTATCCAAAACCAACAAAATGTAGACTTCCAACCCTAACCTCAAACATAAGAACCCTTCTGGCTTAAGGGCCCAGAACATCTGATGACAATTCACAGACCCTTTTCCATCTGTGAGAAGCAAGTTAAAGCAGGAGTGTCCCTGAATCAGTGCCAAAGCATCTGGGTTTGTTTGAAGTGCCCTTATCATGAGCTGTCACATGCTTTCTAGTTTTTCTCACTAAAATCCATTTGAATCAGGTTGGGACTTTTTGAAGAATGTAGCAGATGCTCAATTCGTGTGGCTTTAACACTTAGTTCTTTGACACAGTGTTTTTCTTGGACCAATATAAAGGTTTGTTTTGTTGTGATACCTTCTAATTAGAAAAGTTAAGTAATGGAGGAAGAATTTTAAAAAGGTGACCTTGGACCCACCCACAAAAACCCTCCCTGTGCTGAGCGCAGCCTCTCATAGAACCTGTCGCCCAGTGCAGTGTGGGGCATGGCACCACTTACCACACTACCCACTGTGCTGCAGAAACTTGTCTTTTTCTCAACACACATAAGGGATGGCAAAGAAATGGCTGATTCCAGGTGTGGGCACATTGTACACAATGAGCCTGGGACAAAGACCACCACAGTTATATCAAAAGAACATACTAACTCTGTTATTTTTTTAATTGGGGTTTGTTTTATATTTTTTCCAATTTTTTAATTTAATTATTTTTCAAGTACAGTCTATCTATTACTCCCATCCAATTCCACCCCCGTGCTATCCCCTTCCTCCCATTTCCACCCTTCTCAGTTTTTGTCCATGTATCCTTTATATATGTTCCTCTAAATCCCTCCCCTATTCCCCCTGAAATTCCCTCCACTCTCCCCTCTGGTTCCTGTCAGCCTGTTCTCTATTTCAGAGTCTTTGCTTATGTTTTGCTTGCTTCATTGTTTTGTTGTTTAGCTTCCTGTTAAAGGTGAGATCATATGGTATTTGTCCTTCAACACCTGGCTTATTTCACTCAGCATAATACTTTCCAGTTCCATCCATGATGTTGCAAAAGGTAGGAGCTCCTTCATTCTTTCTGCAGCATAAAATTCCATTGTGTATATGTACCATAGTTTTTGGATCCATTCATTTACTGACGGGCACCTAGGTTGCTTCCAACTCTTGGCTATTGTAAATTGTGCTGCTATGAACATTGGGGTGCAGAGGTTCTTTGGGATTGGTGTTTTAGGGTTCTTAGGATACAATCCCAGCAGTGGAATTGCTGGGTCAAAAGGCAAGTCCAATATTAGTATTCTGAGAAAATTCCATACTATTTTCCATAATAGTTGTACCAGTCTGCAATCCCACCAACAGTGGACCAGAGTCCCCTTTTCCCCACACCATCTCCAACATTTGTTGTTTATTGCTTTGTTTATGATAGCCATTCTGACCAGTGCAGAGTTGTATGTCATTGTGATTTTAATTTGCGTATCTTTGATAGCAAGTGATATTGAGCATCTTTTCATGTGTCTCTGGATCCTCTGTATGTCCTTGGAGAAACATCTCTTCAAGATCTTTGCCCATTTTTTAATTGAGTTATTTGTCCTCTTAGAGTGAAGTCATGTGAGTTCTTTGTATATTTTGGAGATTAAAACTTTGTCTGAGGTAACATTGGCAAATATGTTTTCCCATACAGTTGGTTGTCTTTTTATTTTAATGCTGTTTTCTTAGCTGCACAGAAGCTTTTTATTTTGATGAGATCCCATTTGTTTGTTCTTTCCTTTATATTCCTTGCTCTAGGGGACATATCAGTAAAAATGTTGTGCGTGAAATATCTGATATTTTTCTGCCAATGTTCTCCTCTAGGATTTTAATGGTGTGATGGCTTATATTTAAGTCTTTCATCCACCTTAAATTTATTCTGGTGTATGGTGTCAGTTGGTGCTCGAGTTTCATTTTTTGGCACATAGCTGTCCAGTACTCTCAACACCATTTGTTGAAGAGGCTATCTTTACCCCATTTTATGTTACTGCCTACTTTGTTGAATATTAATTGACTATGGAGAGTTGGGTTTAATCATGGGCTCTCTGTTCTGTTCCATTGGTCTATGTGCCTGTTTTTATGCCAGTACCAGGCTGTTTCGATTACAGTGGCCTTGTAATACAGTTTGATATCAGGTATTTTGATCCCTCCTACTTTGTTCTTCTTTCTTAACATTGCAGCTTCTATTTGGTGTCTTTTATGGTTCCATATAAGTTTTTGAAGTGTTTGTTCTATGTCTCTAAAATATGCCATGCAACTTTAATAGGTATTGCATTGAAACTTTAAATTGCTTTGGGAAGTATGAACATTTTGATGATGTTAATTCTTCCAATCCATGAACACAGTATATGTTTCCATTTGTTTGTGTCTTCCTTGATATCTTTCTTCAGTGTTGTGTAGTTTTCTGCACACAGGTCTTTTATCTCTTTGGTTATATTTATTCCCACATATTTATTTTTTGTTTTTGGAACATCAAATGGAATTTTTTTCTTGATTTCTGCTTCTGCTGATTCATTGTTAGTATACAAAAATGCCTTTGATTTCTGGATATTGACCTTGTAACCCGCTGTTTTGCCAAATTCATTTATTAGTTCAAGCAGTTTTTTGGTAGAGTCTATAGGATTTTCCATGTACACTATCATGTCATCTGCAAACAATGACAGTTTTGTTTCCTCCTTTCCAATTTGAATGCCCTTTATTTCCTTCTCTTGCCTAATCACCGAGGCTAAAACTTCCAATACTATATTAAATAGAAGTGGTGAAAGTGGACAACCTTGTCTTGTTCCTGATCTTAGTGGAAAAGCTTTTAGTGTTTGCCTATTGAGTATGATGTTGGTTGTAGGTCTTTCGTATATGGCCTTTATTATATTGAGGAATGCTCCCGCTATTCCCACTTTGCTGAGTACCTTTATCATAAATGGGTGTTGTACCTTGTTAAAAGCTTTTTCCACATCTATTGATATGACCAGGTGGTTTTTGTCTTTGCTTTTGTTTATGCGGTGTATTACATTTATTGATTTATGAATATTGAACAATCCTTGCATCCCTGGAATGAATCGCACTTGGTCGTGGTGTATGATCTTTTTGATGTATTGTTGGATGCGATTTGCCAATATTTTGTTCAGGATTTTAGCATCTATGTTCATCAGCGATATTGGCCTGAAGTTTTCTTTCTTTGTTGTGTCTCTATCTGGTTTTGGAACTAGGATGATGCTGGCTTCATAAAAAGAGTTTGGGAGTTTCCCATCATTTTGGATTTTTTGGAATAGTCTGTGACGAATAAGGGTTAGCTCTTCTTTAAATGCTTTGGAGATTTCTCCTGTGAAACCATCTGGTCCAGGGCTTTCGTATGATGGGAGTTTTTTGATTGCTGCTTCAATTTCATTTGCTGGTACTGGTCTGTTCAGCCTTCTACTTCCTCTTCATTGAGTTTTGGAAGATTATATTTTTCTAGAAATTTGTCCATTTCACCTAGGTTTTCAAATATTTTGGCATACAGTTCTTCACAGTAATTTCTTACAATCCCTTCTATTTCCGTGGTATCAGTTGTAATCTCTCCTCTTTCGTTTCTGATTGTGTTTATTTGGGTTCTCTCTCTTCTTTTCTTAATGAGCCTACTTAAAGGTTTGTCTATTTTGTTTACCTTTTCAAAAAACCAACTCCTGGATTCATTAATTTTTAGAACTGTGCTTTTAGTCTCTATGTCATTTAATTGTGCTCTGATCTTGGTTATTTCCTTCCTTCTACTTGCTCTGCTCTGTCTTTGTTCTTGTTCTTCGAGTTCTTGCAGGCATCAGGTTAGGTTGTTTGTTTGAAATGTTTCTATCTTCGTTAGGTAAGCCTGTATTGCTATGAACTTCCCTCTCAGGACTGCCTTCACTGTGTCCCATAGGTTTTGGGTTTTTGTGAGATCATTTTCATTTGTTTCCAGAAGCTTTCTGATTTCTTCCCTAATTTCATTCTTGACCCATTCGTTGTTTAATAGAACGCCATTCAGTCTCCATGATTTTGGGTGTTTTGGTTTTTTCCTGTGGGTTTGGTTTCTAATTTCAGTCCCTTGAGGTCAGAGAAAATGCTTTGTATGATTTCAATTTTCTTGAATTTGTTGAGGCTCATTTTGTGTCCTATCATGTGGTCTATCTTTGAAAATGTTCCACGTGCACTTGAAAATAATGTGCATTTAGCTTCTTTGGGATGGAGGGCTCTCTATATATCAATTAGCTCCATTTCTTCTAGAGTGTCGTTTAATGCTGCTATATCTTTGTTGACATTTTGTTTGGAAGATTTGTCCATTTTAGACAGTGGGGTGTTCAAATCCCCTAGTATAAATTGTGTTCCTGTCCATATCTTTCTTGAAGTCTTCTAGGATTTCTCTTATATATTTGGGTGCTCCTATGTTGGGTGCATATATATTTATGATGTTAATGTCTTCTTCGTGGATTCGTCCCTTCATTATTATGAAGTCACCTTCTGGGTCTCCTTTATGGCCCTTTTTTTGAAGTCTATTTTCTCTGATATTAGAATTGCTACCCGGCTTTTTTTTCTTGACCATTTGCTTGGAAAATTTGTTTCCAGCCTTTCACTTTTAGTCTGTGATGGTCTTTTGTCCTGAGGTGGGTCTCCTGTAGGCAGCATAGGTGTGGGTCATGCTTTCTTATCCATTCAGATATTCTATGTCTTTTGATTGGAGCATTTAATCCATTTACATTTAAGGTTATTATTGATAGGTACTTATTTATTGCCATTTTTGTAGCACAGTTCCTCTCTGTCTCTCTCTTTTCCTTCCTTTCCTTAAAGCACTCCTTTTAGTATTTCTTGTCGAGCTGGATTGGTGGAGGCATATTCTTTTAGACTTCTTTTGTCTTGGAAGCTCTTTATTTGGCCTTCTATCTTAATTGAGAGCCTTGCTGGGTAAAATAACCTTGCTTGTAGGCCTCTGGTTCTCATTACTTGAAATATTTCTTGCCATTCTCTTCTTGCTTGGAGTGTTTCCATTGAGAAGTCAGTAGCTAACCTTATTGGGGCTCCCTTGAATGTTACTTCCTTTTTCTCCCTTGCTGCCTTTAAGATTCTCTCTTTGTCTTGGAATTTTTTCCATTTTAATGATGATGTGTCTTGAAGTGGGCCTCTTTGGGTTCCTTGAATGGGACTCTCTGTGATTCCTGGATTCATGCAACTTTTTCTCTCATCAAATTAGGAAAATTTTCCATCATTACTCTTTCAAATAGGTTTTCTATCCCTTGTTCTTCTTCTTCTCCTTCTGGTATTCCTACTATTTGGATATTATTACATTTCATGTTATCTTGCATTTCTCTTAATTCCTCTTCATTCTTTTTGAGCCTCTTTTCCCTTTCTTGCTCTTTCTGGGAGATTCTTTCTACCGTGTCCTCCAACTCGCTGATCCGATCTTCTGTCTCATTGATTCTGCTTTTCATTCCTTCTACTGTGTTCTTCAGTTCCGTAATTGTATTCTTCATTTCCTCTTGGCTTTTGCTGATAGTTTCTATTTCCTTTTTCATGTTGATATAGCTTGCGGAGAGCTCATTGTAGGTCCCCTCTAGTTTCTGGTACCTCCCCTCTAGTTTCTGATAGCTCATTGTGAGCTCTTTGAATTTCCTGATAACTGGTGCTTTGAATTTGATATCTGATAGCTGACTTGCCTCTCTTTCATCTGACATTAATTCTGAGACTTCCACCTTTTCTTTCATTTGGGCATTTTTTCTTTGTCTTCCCATTGCTTATGAGACTCTTCTTGTTAGCCTCAGCTTCTTAAATTGATCCGTTCTGACTCCCTGGGTTTATGGTGTGAACTTTTGTTTTAGAATACCTGTGAAATTCAGTGGTGCAGTCTCCTGCAGGTATCTTGATGTTCTCCATTTCCTCCTACTCCTTTCTACTCCTCTCTGTGTGTGTGATCAGTTGGAGGGGGAGGCAAAATGGTTTATGACAGCAGGAGAGTACTTTATGATATTTACAGTCAATGCTGGTAGAGAAGAGATAGAATATGTTTAGGCTCTATATAGTGTTAACTGTAATCTTCAACCCAATTTGCCACTTTTAAGAAAGGATAGACCAAAGATAAGTCTCTTGTTGGGGAGGGAAGGCTTGTGAGTTGTATCAAGAAAGCAGTGAGGTTGTGGGTGGTCAGATTTTGAGTTAAGGTGAGAGTAAAGAATTGTATATAGACGTAGTATGTGAGCAAGTAGAGTTAATCACTACAGTAATAGAATTCAGGAAACTGTAATATGGGCTAAGACCCAAGAGATGTCTTGTGAAGTATTTACAGTGTTATAGAAAGCAACAAAGAAACAAACAAACAAACACAGACAAAAAGGGCAAGAGAAGTGAGGAAAAAGCAATAAGTTTGGGGTGAAAGGAAGAAGGACTAAAACAGGCAAAAAGAAAGGAGTGGGACAGAGTACCGAAAAATACAGCAACAATAAAATTTAAAAAATATACGATTAATGAAAAAAAGTTCTTTTAAAAAGTTAGGAAAAAAAAGCCCTGGCTGGTGTAGCTCAGTGGATTGAGTGCAGGCCTGTGAAGCAAAGGATCTCAGTTCGATTCCCAGTCAGGGCACATGCCTGGGTTGCAGGCCAGTTCCTAGAAGGGGACACATGAGAGGCAACCATACATTGATATTTCTCTCCCTCTCTCCTTCCCATTCCTCTCTAAAGTTAAATAAATAAAATCTTTTTTTTAAAAAGTTTTTTAAAAAACCTCCTCCTTTTGGTTTCAAACTCTGCAATCTGGTTTTTCTGGTTTTCGGCAGGACCCCTCTGTGAGCTGGCTTGTAGGCCCAGGCGCACACCTGCCCACCAGCCAGGCTACCAGACTGGGGTGTGGGCACCTGCCCACCCGACAGGTTGCCTGGGTCCCACGGGATCTGGTACTGGTCCTTCCCAGTCCTGTGCCTGGGTGAGAAGCAAGTCAAGCTGCCTTCACAGGAGAACACCTCAGTCCACTTTCCCGTAAAAACTTCTTCAGAAAGTGTGCCTCTCAGCCTAGCCCAAGCCCCATCCTGACTGGTTAGGACAATGCTCCTCTCAAATTTCCTGGACTTGCAGGCTGGTGGGCTGGTGACCGCAGAGATCATAACTGAACATGGCCCCCTGTCTTTGCCACTCTCCCTGCACACCTAGACAGACAGGTCTCTGCCCCCTAGCCTTGCCTAGACGGCGAGGGAGGGAGCCAGCTCTTCCAAGGACCCCGCAGCCCAGCCCAATGCTCCACTGTGTGCTGGGCTCCCTATGAGTCCTCTGTGGCACTGGCCACAGACAGAAGCCTCTACACCCCTAACGCAGCAGCAGTGGTGGCTCCGAGGTGTTTTGGGCTGGCCGAGGGCCGCTGGCCCTGCTGCTGCGGCTTTTGTCTTTACTCACACGTGCTAGGTTCCCGATGAGTCTTCTGTGACAAACGGCTCGATGCTGGCTGTAGACAGGAGCCTCTGGGCCCTGGATGCTGTGGCAGCAGCAGCTCCAAGGTCTTTATGCCTGCTGGCCCCACTGCTGCTTTTGACTTTACTCTGGGGTGCCTGGCTCCGGAGGGCAGCCAGCCCTGCCACTGCTGCTTTTGTCCTTACTCACAGGTGCTGGGTCCTGATGAGTCCTCTGTGGCTGACACCCCTGTCACTGGTCGCAGGTGGAAGCCTCTGGGCCCGGACCGCTGTGTCAGCCCTGGCTCCAGGGCCGTTATGCGCCAGCCGAGGGCTGCCGATGGCCTGGCTACCTCCGTCCTTACTTGCATCCCTGAGACCCCCAATGACCTCTAGCTCCCTGATTTGTCACTATCTCTGGTCTCTTATTTTCATAAATGCTGGGGAATTTTTGGTTGGGGAATTGATTGCGCTGTTCTTCAGTAAATCTGCCAGGATTTTTTCCCAGGGTTACAAGAACTGGAGTTGCTCTGTCCTACTCCACTGCCATTTTCGTCTCTCCTAACTCTGTTTAAATGCACAGTTTCATAATAATTTTTATTGAAAAATATTGGCCACTTTAGAGGATGCAAAGCCACCACCTCAGGATCTGAAAACAGAACTAATGGAGCACTTAACCTGCCTTTCTTATATGAACTGTAAATTGGGGTAACCAAGAGTTGATGTTGCAAAGTTTCTTTTTGTAGAAGTATTCCAGCTAGTAAATAAAGAAGGAATGAAAATTGTTAACTTAATCATTTTGTTACTTCAATGAAACTGTATCTAGATGATGATCATAAATGGCTGCTGACATTAAAAACTAAAGAAGGAAAGACAGGATATTACCTACAGCCCGATAGAAGTATTCAAAACAGATATGAAGTGTTCTTGAAAAAAAATCTAACATAAAGTGATCTAGCTTCCAGATCTAACTACCAACTTATAGGAATAAGTTAAATGATACTTCAAGATAGAATTAGCAAATTCCAAAACTATAGAACACATGACCCAGTTTCTTGCACAAAAAAGCAGGGTAGTGGAAGGAGAGTTGTACCTACAAGAAAGCTAAGGGAATATAAACCAAATGTCATATCTATAAACCAAATGTCATTCAAGCAAACCAAGTGTAAAAAAATAAAATTTATGTTGAGAAAATTTGAACATTGTAAATATATTTTATATGAAGTAATAACTTTATTATTATATTATAAAAGGATCTTTATTTTTAGAGATACTTACTGAAATATTTATGGATAGAATAATAGGATATCTTGGATTTAGTTGACAAATATTCAGGATCAAAGGAAGGGGGCCAGGCCAGAAATCAGGGATTGGAAAAGTATGACTCAGGGACCAAGTCTGGCCAATCACCTGTTTTTGTAAAGAAAGTTTTATTGGAACTCAGTCACACCCATTCATTTCTCTATGGTCTGTGGCTGCTTTCTGTACTAGGAGAATGTTGGGTAGTTGCAACAAAGACTCTATCAACCCACAAAGCCAAAAGTATTTGCTATCTGTCACTTTAAAGAGAAAGACCACTACAAAGCTGACCCAGCATTCACCATGAGTGCATGACTGAAGCTGGGTGATGGATACATGGTGGTTAATTATAGTGTTTTTATGGTTAATTATGGTATATTTGAAATGTCTCATAACAAAAAGTTTTAAAGTATAAAACAAAAACAAGCAAAAATTGCCAGATAAGCTTCTCAGGATTCTTCAATCTGCCTGCTCATAACTGACATATTTGCATAATTTAATTTTTTCAAAAAGGGCCTTTTCTTTCTTTACATTAATATTCTTTAAAAAATGAGGACAAACATAATTGACATTTGAAAGCTGAACTGGGGAGAAGGGGATGTTTACAAAACATTCAGGTGTTCCCCCCTTCCAATGGCAAAGCTAGGAAGTACCCTGTGTCTCTGGGTGAGACAGAACCAGCCCCAACCCTGTTCCTTTCCCTCCTCTTCCTTGTATTGGTGGCTTCTTCAGTTGATGGGTCATCGAGCTTATTCACTGTTGCTGTAAACAAGGCTGAGGATTCTGTGTTCAAAGCCACTGAAACTGGAGAAAACTAGTCACCAAAAAAGCTGACTATCAGCCGCTAGATGGCTTCCTGATAACTCCTGTGCTGGCCAGCACTCTGCCCACCAGTACAGGTCTTTGGGGCTCCCAGGACACCACTGTCCCAACCTGACCTGCCTGCCCCGGCCTCATACTGAAATTGCTGAGCTGTGCTTCAATGTGGACTATGGCTACCTGGAGGGCCTTGTGCGAGGGTGCAAAGCCAGCCTCCTGACCCAGCAAGAGTACATCAACCTGGTCCATTGTGAGACCCTGGAGGATAAGGTAATCTTCTCACAGTTTAGACAGGAAATAATGCCTCTGGCCCTGGGGGACTTATGGGAGAGGCTGTTCCCGGGGCCTGGAAGCCTAGAGCAGGTCTTAATCCCAGGGCCAGGAACTCAGCGGTCCATGAATTTGGATCAGAAAAACAATGACATCTCTGTGTTCAGTGTTCTCTAGGTGAAATCTTATCAATAGAAAGTCAATATTTTTAGATCCTTATACAGTTCTGGTAGATATTTTGAAGTATCAGTTGTGTTTTCACTATCAAAATTATGGAAAAGACTGTTCTCATCATTTGATCATAATATTTAATGCCTTAATACAGGAGCACAGTATTATACATTTTGAAATATCTTGGTAACTGGCTGGTGTATATCCCCACACCTAGACCTTTTCCATCTCTTGGGGAAGTAAATAAATAAAAACTTTACTCTCTGTATTTTCTTCTTTTTGCGAATTCTTTCACAGTTTGTATTGCTGACCACCCTAACATATTGATGGTCCATGCAGGAATATTCTCTCTTTCTCCCTCTTCTCTGCCTCCCAAGACTTACAACTAGGGGAGCAGTAGACAGTGGAAGCTCTACCCAGCTAACTCCCTAACCCTGTTTCTGTGAGACTTGGAGACAGGATTATAGTCATTCTCCATCTCTCCAGACTCTGTGGACATCCTCCTCCTCACCCCTTACATGGCCAGCAATTGGAGAAATCCAAAGAAACTATGTCAAGATAGAATATCTAATAAACTTGGATTGTAGGTCTGTGAAAAAATGTCACCTTCTTCAAAAACCACTCTAGCTTTCTCATCCTAAGTATCAGTTAGTTACAAACTCCACTAATATTCCCCATTTAAGCACCCTGCACCATACCTATTTTTCCAACATTACAAAGATGTTAGCTCACATGATTTCTATCATTGCATAGGATGCCCCTTGAAGTTAATGTTCTACACATTTTGAGAAAAGAGTCTACTGCTGGCTTAAAAAGACTGCTACATCTTTTATTCCCCAAGTGACAAGAAATCCAAGGGTAGTGATGTGGGTTGAAGTATGTCTTCCCAAAATTCATAGTTGAGGATCTAATGCTCAGTCCCTCAAAATATGACCTTATTTGGAAATAGTATCATGCAGATGTAATGACTTAAGATATGACCATACTGGATTAGGACGTATCACTACCATAATTTAAAAGGTATCCTAATAAAAAGGGGAAATTTAGATACTGACATGCACAAAAGGAGATATTCATGTGCAGATGAAGGCAGAAATTCAGATGACAGTTCTATTGTATAAACCAAGAAATGCCAAAAGATTCATGGGAGAGAAATGAAAACAATCATTCTCCGTAGCTTTCAGAAAGAATCAACCCTGCCAACACCTTAAACCTGAGTATCTAGCCTTCAAAATTGTAATACAATAAATTTCAGTTGCTTTTGCCTCCCTGTGGGGACACCTTTGCCCAGAAGTCCCCCCGTCAACCACGGTTAAAAATGAAACTACCAAGACATAATCCACTTGAGGAGGAAAGGTGGTCAATCTCCCAAAGGAGAAGGACCAAGTACCTCTTCTTCAGTGGTTTTTACCAGGTTTTAATACACAGGAATACAGGTAAAGCTCATCAATCAGTGTCAGGTGGCAAGGATCAAAGAAGAGATAACATTTCAAAGGAATCTGAGGGCTTAGTCTGAGTCAATGTCTGTCAGGTAAGGGGATTGCAAAAACTTTGGGAGACATACTCATTTCCTGCTCGGACCCTTATCATATGAATGAAAGTACTCTTACCAAAACAGGCTTCACAGGACTTTTAGGAATTCTTTCTTATGCCAAATCATCCTGAATCCCACTCTAGCTGGCAAGGGGCTGCACCACATCCCCCATGACAGGTTTTCAGGCTTAAGTGGATTAGAGCCAGGAAATGCTTCTCCCAGATGGAAATGGGGACTCAGGCTATGTCAGAAGAGCGGGGGGCAAGGGTTCATCATTCCCTCTTTGCTGCAGCTGCCAGAATCCTTCCTTGAGTGCCTCCCAAGTGATTGTGTCTCGCTTATGTTGCCCCTCCTCTGAGGAGTCTTACCCGCCATCTACTAACCAACCATGCATTGGGGGCAGGGGGATGAAGCAGAAGCAGCCTTTGCTACCAGAGACAAGCTTTGTCTTATTGGTGGCCTGAATTCTGGAGGTTGCTCACTCAGCCTTAGCCATAGGGAATGGTTACAACTCCTGAAACCAGGCAGAGCAGTTCCCAACACATCCCCACCAAAAAAATAATAAATCAATCAATCAATCAATCAATAAATAAATAACTATAGCTATCTTGATAACTATATTGCAGTATATTTGGTTTCCTTTGAAATTCCATCTGTTTTCATTCTACATATTTATAAATATTATTTGTAGAAAGATGTCACCAAATTGCCCAGGGATCTATGGCCAATAAAATGCTAAGAATCCTGGTCCAGAGAATTTAATTATGTATCCAGCATCAATGCATATGAGCTTATTTAAGTTTACTTTAGGCTTCTCTTTAACTGAAGGTTTAAAAAATCCACTGGGGTCTGTGGTGAGGCCAGCCCTGATGCAAAGGTCTTCAGCCACTGCCAGGTGCAGGCAGATGACCTGAGGTTCCAGCCTGAGCTCAGAGTTCTTATTGGTAAAATAAAATGCTGATATCTCTTTGTAAACTTTTTAGAAATAAATAAATTTATATATGGGAGAATGTTGTCAAAATTATGAAGCACTATATAAATGAAAATTATCTGCTTTTTGAACCACCTTATTGAGGAATGACTGATATGCAAAACACTGTACTTATTGAACGTATACAACTTGATGTGTTTAGAGATAAGTGTATGAGAAACTATCACCACAATATGTGTTTTAAACCTATCCTATAGATCATACACCATGACCAAGTGGGATTCATCCCAGGGATGCAAGGATGGTTCAATATTCGCAAGTCAGTAAATGTAATACATCACATAAACAAAAGCAAAGACAGAAAACAAATGATCATATCAATAGGTGCAGAAAAAGTTTTGTACAAGATTCATTTATGATAAAGGCACTCAGAAAAGTGGGAATAGAGGGAGCATTCCTCAATATAATAAAGGTCATAAATAAGAGACCTACAGCCAACATCACACTCAATGGACAAACACTAAAATCTTTTCCATTAAGGTCAGGAACAAGACAAGGTTGTCCACTTTCACCACTTCTATTCAATATAGTATATATTGAATATATTGAATAGTATATATTGAATAGAAGCTTAGTAGATTGAATATTGGAAGTTTTAGCCACAGCACTCAGACAAGAAAATAAAATAAAAGCCACCCAAATTGAAAAGAAGGAATCAAAACTGTCACTGTTTTCAGATGACATGAGAGTGTACATGGAAAATCCTATAGACTCTACCCAAAAGCTGCTCAACCTAATAAATGATTTTGGCAAAACAGCAGGTTACAAAGTCAATATCCAGAAATCAAAGGCAATTTTGTATACTAACGATGAAACAGCAGAAGCAGAAATCAAGAAAAAATCCCATTCGATATAGCAAAAACAAAAATAAAATATCTAGGAACAAACTTAATCAAAGATGTTAAAGTCTTCTACACAGAAAGCTACACAACACTGAAGAAAGAAATCAAGGAAGACACAAACAAATAAAAACATATAGCATGTTCATGGATTGGAAGAACTAATATAATCAAAATATCCATACTACCCAAAGCAATTTACAGATTAAATACAATACTTATTAAAGTACCAATGGCATACTTCACAGACATAGAACAAATACTTCAAAAGTTTATATGGAGCCATAAATGCCCCTAAATAGCAGTTGCAATTTTGAGAAGGAAGACCAAAGTAGGAGGGATGACAATAACTAATATCCAACTGTACTACAGGCCACTGTAATCAAAATAGCCTGGTACTGGCAAAAAAAAAAAAAAGCACATACACCAGTGAAACAGAACAGATAGCCCAGAAATAAACCCAACTCTCTACAGTCCATTAATATTCAACAAAGGGGGCAGTAACATAAATTGGGGTAAAGATAGCCTCTTCAACAAATGGTGTTGGGAGAACTGGACAGCTATGTGCAAAAAAAATGAAACTTGAACACCGACTTACACCATACACCAAAATAAATTAAAGGTGGATAAAAGACGTAAATATAAGCCGTGACACCAATAAAGTCCTAGAGGAGAATATTGGCGGGAAAACCTCAAATATTTCACACAGCAATATTTTTACTGATATGTCCCCTAGAGCAAGAAATATAAAGGAAAGAATAAACAAATGGGGTCTCATCAAAATTAAAAGCTTCTGCAAGGCTAAAGAAAACAACATTAAGATAAGAAAAGAAGCAACTGTTTGGGAAAATATATTTGCCAATGAAATCTCAGACAGGGGTTTAATCTCCAAAATACACCAAAAAAATTTACACAACTCCACTCTAAGAAGACAAGCAACCCAGTTAAAAAGTGGGAAAATGACTTGAACAGACACTTCTCCAAGGAGGACATACAGAGGATCCAGAGACACATGAAAAGATGCTCAGTATTGCTAGCTATCAGAGAGATGCAAATTAAAACCACAATGAGATACCACTTTACACTGATCAGAATGGCCATCGTAAACAAAGCAACAAACAACAAATGTTGAGAGGCTGTGGGGAAAAGGGGACCCTAGTTCACTGTTGGTGGGATTGAATACTGGTAAAACCACTATGGAAAACAGTATGGAATTTTGTAAGAAAACTAAAAATGAACATGCCTATTGACCTAGCAATTCCACTGCTAGGAGTATATCCTAAGAACCCTAAAACACCAATCCAAAAAAACCTATGCACACCAATGTTCATTGCAGCACAATTTACAATAGCCAAGAGTTGGAGGCAACTTAGGTGCCCATCAGTAAATGAATGGATCAAAGAACTGTGGTACATTTACACAATGGAATTCTATGCAGCAGAAAGAAAGGAGCTCCTACTTTTTGCAACAGCAGGTATAGAACTGGAAAGCATTATGCTGAGTGAAATAAGCCAGGCAGTGAAAGACAAACACCATATCACCTCACCTTTAACAGGAACCTAAACAACAAAACAAACAAGCAAGCAAAATATGACCAAAGACACTGAAAAACAGAACAGGCTGACAGGGACCAGTGGGGAGAGGGGAGAGAATCACAGGGGGGAAAGTCAAAGATTCACAGGAACAAGTATAAAGGACACATGGACAATAACTAAGGTGGGTGGGAGGAAAATGGGAAGGAGGTGGGGAGCACTGGGGGGAATGAGCAGGGCTGGAAATATAAGACAGAAAATGTACTTGAACAATAAATAAATCTAAGAAAATAAATAAATAAATAAAAATTTTAAAAAAGAACCCTATCCTTCATCTCCAAATATCTCCTCCCACTTCCTTATAATTATTTGCCAGAGGCGTAGTATATAAATTCTAGGCTCCATGCTGTACTGTAGATACCCACAGCTTATTCATTTTGTAACACTGAAACTTTCTATCCTTTGAAACCTCCCTATTTCCCCCTCTCTAGAAATTGTCTTTAAGCTGCAATATTTTCAAAATCTTACCAAAGATTTCACATCTACGATATACAGTATTTTTATTCTTTTTTCAAATATTTTTTATATTTAATTATTGTTCAAGTACAGTTTTCTGTCTTTTACTCCCATCCCAGACCACCCTCCCAGTGCTCCCCACCTTCCTCCCATTTCCACCCCCTTTAGATATTGTCCCTGTGTCATTTATAATACTTCCTGTAAATCCTTCCCCTTTCCCCCCTGAAATTCCCTCCCCTTTCCCCTCTAGTCACTGTTCCCCTGTTCTCTATTTCAGTGTTTTTGTTTTTATTTTGCTTGCTTGTTTGTTTTGTTGCTAGCTTCCTAATAAAGGTGAGGTCATATGGTATTTGTCTTTCAACACCTGACTTATTTTGCTCAGCATAATGCTTTCCAGTTGCATCCATGATGTTACAAAGGGTAGTAGCTTCTTCTTTCTTTCTGCTGCATAGAATTCCATTGTGTATATGTGCCATAATTTTTTAAGCCATTCATTTACTGATGGGCACCTAGGTTGCATCCAACTCTTGGCTATTGTAAATTGTGCTGCTATGAATATTGGGGTGCACATGTTCTTTGGGATTGGTGTTCTAGGGTTCTTAGGATACAATCCCAGCAGTAGAATTGCTGGGTCAAAAGGCATATTCATTTTTAGTTTTCTTAGAAAAGTCCATACTGTTTTCCGTGTGGTTGTACCAGTCTGCAATCCCACCAACAATTGATTAGGGTCCCTTCTTCTCCGCATCCTCTCCAACATTTGTTGTTTGTTGTTTTGTTTATGATGGCCATTATGACGGGTGTAAGGTGGTATCTCATGTGGTTTTAATTTGCATCTCTCTGATAGCTATTGATATTGAGTATCTTTTCATGTTTCTCTGGATCCTCTGCATATCCTCCCCAGAGAAATGTCTGTTCAAGTCCTTTGCCACTTTTTAATTTGGCTGCTTTTCTTCTTGTAGTGGAGTCGTGTAAGTTCTTTCTATATTTTGGAGATTAAACCTTTGTCTGAGTTATCATTGGCAAATATATTTTCCCATACAATTGGTTCTCTTTTTATTTTAATACTGTTTTCCTTAGCCATGCAGAAGCTTTTAGTTTTGATGAGATCCCATTTGTTTGTTCTTCCCTTTATGTCCCTTGTTCTAGAGGACATAACAGTAAAAATGTTGCTGCATGAAATATCTGAGATTTTCTTGTCAATGTTCTCCTCTAGGACTTTAATACTGTCACAGCTTACATTTAAGTCTTTTATCCACCTTGAATTTATTTTGGTGTATGGTAAGTTGGTGTTCAAGTTTCATTTTTTGGCACGTAGTTTTCCAGTTCTCCCAACACCATTTGTTGAAGAGGCTATCTTTACTCCATTTTATGTTACTGCCTCCTTTATCGAATATTAATTGACTGTAGAGAATTGGGTTTATTTCTGGGCTATCTGTTCTGTTCCAGTGGTCCATGTACCTGTTTTTATGCCAGTACCAGGCTGTTTTGATTACAGTGGCCTTGTAATACAGTTTGATATCAGGTTTTGTCATCCCTCCTACTTTGTTCTTCTTTCTCAAAATTGCAGCTGCTATTCAGGGGCATTTATGGTTCCATACAAATTGTTGAAGGGTTTGTTCTATGTCTGTGAAATATGCCATTGGTACTTTAATAGGTATTGTATTTAATCTGTAAATTGCTTTGGGTAGTATGGACATTTTGACTATATTAGTTCTTCCAATCCATGAATATGCTATATGTTTTTATTTGTTTGTGTCTTCCTTGATTTCTTTCTTCAGTGTTGTGTAGCTTTCTGTGTAGAAGACTTTAACATCTTTGATTAAGTTTGTTCCTAGATATTTTATTTTTGTTTTTGCTATATCGAATGGGATTTTTTCTTGATTTCTGCTTCTGCTGTTTCATCGTTAGTATACAAAATTGCCTTTGATTTCTGGATATTGACTTTGTAACCTGCTGTTTTGCCAAAATCATTTATTAGGTTGAGCAGCTTTTGGGTAGAGTCTATAGGATTTTCCATGTACACTCTCATGTCATCTGAAACAGTTTTGTTTCCTTCTTTTCAATTTGGATGCCTTTTATTTTATTTTCTTGTCTGAGTGCTGTGGCTAAAACTTCCAATACTATATTGAATAGAAGTGGTGAAAGTGGACAACCTTGTCTTGTTCCTGATCTTAGTGGAAAAGCTTTTAGTTTTTATCCATTGAGTGTGATGTTGGCTGTAGGTCTTTCGTATATGGCCTTTATTATATTGAGGAATGCTCCCTCTATTCCCACTTTGCTGAGTGTTTTTATCATAAATGGGTGCTGTAACTTATCAAAAGCTTTTTCTACATCTTTTGATATGATCATGTGGTTTTTTTCTTTGCTTTTATTTATATGATTTATTACATTTACTGATTTGCGAATACTGAACCATCCTTGCATCCCTGAGATGAATCCCACTTGGTCATGGTGAATGATCTTTTTAATGTATTGTGGGATTCAATCTGACAATATTTTATTGAGGATTTTAGCATCTTTGTTCATCAGCCCTATTGGCCTGAAGTTTTCTTTCTTTGTTGTATCTTTATCTGCTTTTGGCATTAAGATAATGCTGCCTTCATAAAAAGAGTTTGAGAGTCTTCCATCATTTTGGATTTTTTTGGAATAGCCTGTGAAGAACAGGAGTTAGCTCTTCTTTAAATGCTTTGTAGAATTCTCCTGTGAAACCAACTGGTCCAGGGCTTTTGTGCTTTGGGAGATTTTTGATTACTGCTTCAATTGTAGCTGCTGTCATTGGTCTATTCTGGCTTTCTTCTTATTCTTCATTGAGGTTTTGGAGATTACATTTTTGTAGAAATTTTTCCATTTCATCTAAGTTTTCAATTTTTTTGGCATACAGTTCTTCATAGTAATTTCTTACAATCCTTTGTATTTCTCTGGGGTCAGTTGTAATCTCTCCTTTTTCATCTCTGATTGTGTTTATTTGTTTTTTTTTCTTGATTTGCCTGTTTAAAGGCTTGTCTATTTTGTTTATCTTTTTAAAAAACCAGTTTCTGGATTCATTGATTTTTAGAATTGTGCTTTTAGTCTCTATGTCATTTAATTCTGCTCTGATCTTGATTATTTCCTTCCTTCTACTTGCTCTGGGCTGTCTTTGTTGTTGTTGTTCAAGTTCTTGCATGTGTAGGGTTAGTTTGTTTGTTTGAAATGTTTCTGTCTTCTTTAGGTAGGCCTGTGTTGCTATGAACTTCCCTCTCAGTACGGCCTTCACTGCGTCTCATAAGTTTTGGGTTATCATGAGTTTGTTTTCATTTGTTTTCAGAAATTTTTTGATTTTTTCCCTAATTTCATTCTTGAACCATTTGTTGTTTAATAGCATACCATTCAATCTCCATGATTTTGAATGTTTTGTGTCTTTTCCCTTGGGGTTGGATTCTAATTTCAGTTCCTTGTGATCAGAGAAATTGCTCGGGATAATTTCAATTTTCTCAAAATTGTTGAGGCTCGTTTTGTGTCCTATCATGTGGTCTATCTTTGAAAATATTTCATGCGCATTTGAAATGAATGTGTGTTTATCTTCTTTGGAATGAAGGGCTCTCTCTATATATATTAGTTAAGTCCATTTCATCTAGGATGTTGTTCAATTCCACAATATCTTTGTTGATGTTTTGTTTGGAAAATCTGTCCATTTTTGACAGTGGTGTGCTAAAATCTGCTACTCTAGTGGCATTTCTGTCAATATCTTTCTTGAAGTCCTCTAAGATTTTCTGCTTTTTTAAAGATTTTCTTTTTTAAAATATTTTATTTATTTATCTTTAGAGAGGAAGGGAAGGAGAGAAGGAGAAAAATATCAATGTATGGTTGCCCCTCGTGAGTCCCCTACTGGGGACTGGCCTGCAACCCAGGCATGTGCCCTGACTGGGAATTGAACCACAATCGTGTGGTTCACAGGCTGGCACTCAATCCACTGAGCTACATCAGCCAGGGCAGATTTTCTTTATATATTTGGGTGCTTCTATGTTGGGTGCAAATATACTTATAATGTTAATGTCTTCTTGGTGGATTTTCCCTTGAATATTATGAAGTGACCTCCTGGGTCTCTTTTTCTACCTCTTTTTTGAATTCTATTTTGCCTGATAGTACTATTGCTCCCCCGGCTTTTTTTCCCCCAGACCGTTTGCTCGGAAAATTTATCTCCAACCCCTCACTTTTAGTCTGTGATGGTCTTTTGTCCTGAGGTGGGTCTCGTGTAGGCAGCAAATATGTAGGTCATGCTTTCTTATCCATTCAGCTATTCTATGTCTTATGATTGGAGCATTTAAGCCATTTATGTTTAAGGTTATTATTGATAGGTACTTATTTATTGCCATTTTTGTAGCACAGTTCCTCTCTGTCTCTCTCTTTTCTTTCCTTTCCTTAAAGCAGACCTTTTAATATTTCTTGCAGAGCTGATTTGGTGGAGGCATATTCTTTTAGACTTCTTTTGTCTTGGAAGCTCTTTATTTGGTCTTCTATCTTAATTGAGAGCCTTGCTGGGTAAAGTAGCCTTGGTTGTAGGCCTCTAGTTCTCATTACTTGAAATATTTCTTGCCATTCTCTTCTTGCTTGGAGTGTTTCCATTGAGAAGTCAGTAGCTAACCTTATTGGGGCTCCCTTGTATGTTACTTCCTTTTTCTCCCTTGCTGCCTTTAAGATTCTCTCTTTGTCTTGGAATTTTTCCATTTTAATGATGATGTGTCTTGAAGTGGGCCTCTTTGGGTTCCTCTCGATTGGGACTCTCTGTGATTCCTGGATTTGTGTGACTTTTTCTCTCATCAAATTAGGGAAAGTTTCCATCATTACTCTTTCAAATAGATTTTCTATCCCTTGTTCTTCTTCTACTTCTGGTATTCCTATAATTTGGATATTATTACGTTTCATATTGTCTTGCATTTCTCTTAATTCCTCTTCATTCTTTCTGAGCCTCTTTTTTCTTTCTTTCTCTTTCTGGGAGTTTTTTTCTACTTTGTCCTGCAACTCGCTGATCTGATCTTCTGCCTCATCGGTCCTGCCTTTGATTCCTTCCACTGTGTTCTTCAGCTCTAAAATTGTATTCTTCATTTTCTCTTGGCCCTTCCTGATAGTTTCTATTTCCTTTTTCAAGTTGATATAGTTTGCAGTGAGTTCATTGTAGCTCCCCTGTAGTTTCTGGTAGCTCATTGTGAGCTCTTTCAACTTGCTGATAACCAGTGCTTTGAATTTAATATCTGATAGTTGACTTGCCTCTATTTCATCTAGCATTTTTTCTGAGGTTTCCTCCTCTCATTTCATGGGGGGGGGTCTTTTTCTTCCCATTATTTGTGAGACTCTTCTTGTTAGCTTCAGCTTCTTAAATTGATTTATTGTGGTTTCCTGGAAATATGGTGTAAACTTCTGTGGCATAATACCTCGGAGATTCAGTGGTGTATTCCCCTTGATTTCCCTAGCTCGCTGGTCCTGGTCTGTCCTCTACGTTGGCTCTGAGTTTGTCTTTGCGTTTTCTTTGCGTTTTGGGTTTTTTTGTGTGTGTTCTTCCCACCAGCTGATGAACTGATGGTCCCTCTGTCCACTACCCATTTTAATTTGCTGTGCTGGTGAGGGTCATTTGCGTTGAAGCTAGTTCTTCTGCCTTTACAGGGTTTTGAGGATTCTCTTTTGCTCTTGTTCAGTTGTTTGCCCTGGGTAGTTTCTCTGCTGTTTAGTTGTATTTCCAGACATGTCTTGGGTTGAGCTTTGTGTGGTTTCTATTCCCTCCTTCACCTTCCTCTGTTGTTATCTGTTGGTGGTTTCTTTGTTGTTGGGTTTCCTCTTCCTTTGTGTATCCTGGTGCTCACCATTTCCACCTACTCTGTGTGTGTGTGTGTGTGTGTGTGTGTGTGTGTGTGTGATCAGTTGGTGGGGAAGGCAAACTGGTTTATGACAGCAGGAGAGTATTCTGTGATATTTACAGTAGCGGCCAGTAGAGAAGAGATAGGTGATCCCCTGACTATGTACAGCAATAACCGTAATCTTCAACCCTACTAGCCACTTTTTAGAAAGGATGGAAGAAAGATAAGGCTCTTGTTGGGGATGGAGGGTTTGTGATTTGGATCTAGAAAGGAGTGAGTTTGAGGGAGGTCAGATTCTGAGTTAAGGTGAGAGTAAAGGATGGTAAATAGGTATAGTGTGAGAGAGAATAGAGTTAACCGCTACAGTATTATAGTTCAGACAACAACGAAGTGGGCTAAGATCTGGGGGGGGGGGGGGGTAGTATTTGCAATAGCATGTAACAACTATTATTTACAATAATATTACNAGACAACAACGAAGTGGGCTAAGATCTGGGGGGGGGGGGTGTAGTATTTGCAATAGCATGTAACAACTATTATTTACAATAATATTACAGCAACAATCATATGACAGAATCTATGATATACTAAGATTGGGAAGTATTGGGCCTTCATTAGTGTGCTAACGGGGCAAGGGGAAGTAAAGGACAGTATATTCGCAATATACTATGATTGAGGGGACAGAGTAAACCTGTCAAGTCATACAATATATCCAGCCAAGGTAAAGGAGACTATGCATAGTCATCTATATATAGTTATAGAAGAGGAACAATATAAAGAGGAGGAATACAGAGATACTATTAAAATAAGAGATGTAAAAATAATGAAAAAATACAAATATGCAGTAACTTGTTGTTTTTCTGTTATAACAAAGTGAATTTTGTCTCTCTGTCTCTACTTTTGGGATGCCCCCTCTTTGAGTCTAACTCTGGTATTTTCGCCCTTCCACATCTTTTGTCTCACTTGCGGGGGAGAGGGGCAAAAAAAGGGCAGCAGATGGCAGGAAAAAGTGGTAGGTTTGGAAAGAAAGGAAGAAGGAATAAAACAAGAAAGAAGAAGAGAGAGGGTAAAAGTATTGAAATATAAAACAATAATAAACTTAAAGAATTAAAAGATTATTAAAAAAAAAAACCTTGTTGGTTTCCAGCTGGTCAAACCTTCTCTTCTGGTCACACTAGCTGCAGCTGTCTGAGAGGCTATTATTGTGGCCTTCCCCCCTTCTTGGTGAACTCAGCCAGTCTCACCAGTGCCCTCCCAAGATCCAGACTGGCACCTCTCCACTGCACCCCACTGAGAATAGATTTTTCCCAGTATTTACAGTCCTGGCCTAGGGTGTGGGCTCACACACTCCTGGCCAGGCTTCCCTGGTCTCAAAGGCTTGGGCGCGAACCTTCCCCAGTGCTATTGTGGAATGCATGGGCAACTCTCAATTCTCCCCTGGCGACTACCGGCTGATTCCATGGGTGATCAGAGCTCTCTGGTTTGCTTCCTAATGCCCACTCCTCTCTCTGCCACTACAGGCAAACTGATCTTCCCTGGCATTTTTCAATCTGCGCCAGGCTGGGGAGGGAGGGAGCTGGTGACTGGCTCTCTTCCAAGATCCTTGCTGCCAGCCCTAGGTCCCCAGAAACCAAGGCAGACCACCCGAGGCCTGGCGCAGCCAGTGGAGGGTCTGCAGCCTCTGCACTTTTCCCTCAGACCTTGTTGACCTGCAGTCATCTCCTTCCCTCACCATCTGGTCATTCAGTGTCCACTACAACTTCTGGGGTCCTACCTTCCTATATGCTGGGTCCCTGCTGGCTATCTGCTGCGCTCCTCCGCAGATCAGCCCAGTTTTCCTCCTGCGCGTGGTGGGGGGAGTGAAATCCTTTGTCCTACTCCACCACTATCTTCTCTCAATCTCAGTATTTTTATTCTTAAAAACAGCTATACTACCTCATTTTGAAACATAATAAAATCAGTACTGTATGTTGATAAGAAGGTGCTTTAAAACTTCCAGATTATTCTAGAAGAAGCAAGAAAGCAGTAAGGGTCAACACTGCCAGGAAGAGTAGCAGAATGCAAAGACAAAGTGGAAAAAAAGTGAAGGCAACTTTGCAGGCTTCTCAAGTGGTGCTGAGGGTCCTGATGTCATTTGTTTATGGCTCTGAACAGTTACAGCCAGAGTTAAGGCTAAGCTGTGCAGGCTGAGAGTGACCATCTCCTTCCATTAACAATGGAAACAGCCAAAGAAAAGCTTCCAGATGCTAACTCTGTTGGGTACAAATAATCACACAAGATAATCCCAGCTCCTAAATTACTTCAGCATATTATATGAGTCTGGAGACTGCAGAGTCTCAATCACATAGAACATCTGCATAACTTGAGGTAGAAAAAGTTAATGGATGCAGGGAAGAATTAGTGCTTCTGAGAGAAGTCATTTGAATACATTTTGATTGGTTTTCAGTCAGGCTTTTAAATGGGCTAAGATAGGCAAATTTACCAAATTTATCAAATTTACTTTCCAAATCTACCACTTCAGGTTACACAACAATGTTTTAGCCTGCTCACTAAACAGTTCAAGGAGGAACCATCCTCCACTTAATAGTGGAAAGGAAAGAAAGCTTTCAGATTCTCGAAGACTTAAAGAATGAATCTTCTTAGTAAAATACACACAGGTGCACACATAGAATTTTCCTTATGATGTCAGAAGTGGAAAATCACCAAAGTCATCCATGTATCCTGGTTGAAGACACTGCAGCTTTGTTGTCTTTGTTTCTCATGTCTCTTTTTTTCCTCCCCAAAATATTTTTTTCAAACATTTTTGCACAACTGTGTGAATCCATGCCAATCTATGGTTTGAGGACTCTTAGGAATATTACTGTGAATCATGAAGTTATAGACTATAATGACTGCTGAGAAAATCAGTCTAAATAAAATAAGGGTTACATGTCCTTGGTTATGACCTGAAGACACAGGAGCTATGATTAATCTAACACTCTTATTGAAGATGGAGGACAGTGATATATCTGTGTCTGTTGTTAACTGAAATTTCTAACTTTCAGCATAGTTGAAGCCCCATGAATAGGTCCCATTCACTTGACAGCTCCATTGTGATATACAAAATAATGTCTGCCTTGCCTGATTGTTTCACAGTATGTTGGTAAGTAACTTGTGACTGGCAATGTTCCTGTTGCATCGAAGAATGCACTGAGAGAAACCCAACCACCTTCTCAGCTGTCATGTTGGAACAGAAGTTAAGAACTTTGGGATTTTGTTTACTCATGCATAAAATATACACCAAAAAATGATAAGTAAACAAGAGTTGGTGTAACAGTGTCACAAGGGTGCTATGTACTAAAGCAAACACTTTCTATAAAAGGAAAGTTAACTTGATAAAGATAAATCCTCTAGTCTTTAAAAGAAAGGTGTCCTGTTTTCAGCAAATTGTTCTAGAGCCAGTTGCAAGGAACACATAGGTTTCAGGAGGATTTAGAAGACAGAAAATAAAGATTGTCCATAAAAGCTTTGGAAAGTCCCAGTATTCATATTTGTGCAAAACTGTAAGAGTGTGGTCAGAAGTACTCATTTATTCCTAGGCCTGCCTCTTACTGACAAAACAGAGTCCATTTTGAGGACATTTTGACAGTCCTCCCAGCGACCATAGAGGGAAGTTAGTCTCAAGGACTGTGCAATGGGTGCTGCCTCAAGGCTGTATCCACACAGAAACCTTTAAGTTCTTTAATAGAGACTTGAACCAAAATAATAATGGTAAAGGGGCAGAAAGTAGTCTGTAAAATAATTAACACCGTCATGTTTGTATTAAAATGTAATTTTTTAGAGCAGTTTTACATTCACTGCCATGAAAAACCTTCCTCCATCCCCACCCTTGAGTCCACTGATCTTTCTATTGTCTCCATAGTGTGGCCTTTGGCACAAGGTCAGAGCTATAATCACAATCTGCAGCCCTTTCTGAGTGGTTGCTCCACTGACTAAGGCACATGTGAGGTTCGTCTGGGTCTTGTCAGGCCAACACTGCTGTTTTCATCAAGTTTTTTTATTATAAATAAGACTGTTGTAAATATTACTTCCTTTAAATACAAGGTGGTACAATGAATACTTCAGAGTTCCAAAATTTAGTAATAATGGTCCTTTCTAAAATATATGGTAGAAGTTTCCACAGCTCTCAGGTGTGGTGAGAGGGCTAGGGACCTCCTCCCTTTACTCTGTCCTGTCAGTCATCTTTCTTTGAAAGAAAGAAAGAGGAGCAGATTATATCTCACTAACAATGACATTCCCATGAATAGACACAACTGTCATTCCTTTCTAACTGTGCCTTCAAGTGGGACATAATTCAACAACCATATATTTATATATAGTAAGCATTTTCTAGCTACAGGCAAGGAAGGTATAGATTAAAAAAAGAAAAAGTATAGTTCCTGACCTAAAAGGACTTCCACACTAGAGAATAAAAATAAGACCCCTTAGTTGACATTTCCCTGTCCTTCCTGCCCGTTTCCAGGGCAATCAGAGATTGCTGAAGATGTTTTGTAAACTCTAAATTGTAAAATTTCTGGGAACTCCTAAGTACCCCTAAGCAGCAATGTGTCTACAACAATAACTAGTTTCCTCTCTCTGTTATACTCTTGAATTCCTAAAATAATTCCCATTTCAAGGTTATGGTTAGAAATAAAAATCATTTGGGTGGGGAGTAAGCCAGTTTGGCTGCAATACTAGAATGCCTGGAGATAAGGCTGGAATTTCAGCTGTGAAAAAATGTTGAAGGAACTTGAAGATCTGATTATGGAGCTTTGAAATACTGAATGAGAACAAGAGACATTCCTGGTCTTTAGTCAATATTTGCATACTTGCAAAACATGAACAGGTTATTTCTCTGAGCCTTTGTTTCTTTGCCTGTGAAACAGGGGTTATTGTTAACATTAAGACACAGTGTATGTTAAAACTATTCTGCCTGTGAAGAGTCAGTTAGGAGATGGCCACAGAGATCTGGGTGGCAGCCCGTGGTTCTAAACTGGAGATGTAAGGAATGAGACTCAGAGGCCATTGAAGAACATACAGTCAATTGTAGGGTGACAAAGCACCAAAGCACCAAAGCACCAAAGAGGACTTGAAGGTTCATCACTGTAAGACAGCAGGAAATTAGCAAATGTGGAGTAAGCAGTCTTGTTTTATAAATATTGATATATTAAAATAGGAGTAATTATAAAATGTGATGGTCAATTTCAACATATAGGTTGAAATACCTCTGGTTAGAGAGTAAAAAGCACAGTCCTTAACCAACTGAATCAAATTATTTTGGATGTAGATGGGTACAAGTGAGAAGAAAAAGAAATTAGTATTAAGTGGTGGCTCCTACCTGCTGGCTTCTCTTTCATTTCCTTTAATCCCCACAACAACCCAAATACATAGATTCTATACCCATTTTGTAGATGAGGAAACTGCAGAGTGTGGAAAAAGGCAGGGCCTGAGTAAGGATAGCACCCTTCACAGGTACCTCTGGAGGGTCTTCCTTGCCTAACCAACCTGGAAAGTGGGAGGTGTGCATGTTCCCTTTTAAAGAGAGCCCTACACAGAAAGATGCCAGAAAACAAATACCAACTCTCATCATTTTATAAAACTGATGCCGAACAAATCACTAGAAATCGTTGTCCTGTCTCACTAGCCAAGTGATCCTGATAATTCCCTGAACCCAGTGACCAAGCCCACCAGAGACCCATTTGTCACTACAACCCTGGGTGCACACCTGTGCGTACACACACTCTTCTGTGTGATATGCTCTGGTATTTGTTGTAAGAGCCCAATCAAGGTTTTTTTTCTCTTTCTATTGCTGTTTTGGACTGAATAAACTGATTTATTTTGTAGCTATAGTTTGGAAAACATTTCATTTCCTCATGGAATAAAGAAGGGAGAAATGCCACTTGCCACAAAACTTCTGGATAAAAAAGCACCATAATTTTCTAAAGTGTGCTGTGTGGGTGGCTCCATTGTGTTCTAGTGGCTGGGGAGGCTCTGTACCAAATATCACTCAAATGAATACCATATAAGCTTTCAATTCCTGCATTTAAGAGCCTGTTTATTCCAAATGCATTTGACCACTAAGATACTTATTTTGATAAGCACTTGAGAAAATGAACGGGAAAATGACTGAACCCATTTTGAAAATTATAAGTCTATACATATAAGCATTACTGTTATTATTGGCAGTCCATTGTTGTCTGAGAGCAAACATTTCCAATTCTAAGATTTCCTTAGACTCTGAATACAAAGACCAAGTGTCCCTTGGGTCTTTTGGTGGCAGACCAGAAGATATCCTCCATTGCATTTGCCTGCCCATCACATATAACAGCCCAGTGTTCCCACGAGTTAGGAACCACTGGACACATCTAATTGCAGGATGTCCCAGCCAGTTGAAAGGTTTGGAAGTTTTCTGCTTAAAAGAAACATATGTCATATGAGCAATATATCATGTTTTGAAAAAATGCCATTTGTAACCCTTCTTTTGGCAAACAGTCTTAAACATGGAGAATGCAACTGTCAAATAGTGTAAAACTCTGAACTGCCAAAAGACCTACCTGACAAAAAGGTGTACTTTTTAAATTAGTTAATTAAATAGGTAGTTGAGCAAGTACATGTTGCAGAGAAACAGCTTTTCTGATGTATAATCTACCCCAGATCCTGAGGAGGAAGACCTACCACTGAATCTCAGATGTTTGAGAATCACAGATACCTCCTTGCAACTACCACCCTCCCCTCACACACATACAGCCTACAGCCCACAGCAGTTCCCTGTTGTCTCCAGGGTAATAAAAGATATTCTACCTAGACCTCCTTGGGATGCCCCTCCTTACTTCTCTGTATTCATTTCTTACTTCCCATTCTCCCTTGAAGCTTCAACAACATGGAACTGCTGTGAGTTCTGGCACCTGCCATACCTGCACTAATTCATGGGATGCCTTCCTCTGGCTCCTACTTGGCACCTAAGGCTCATCTCTGACTTAGCATCCTCCAAGAAACTTTCCTCAGCTCTGTTGCTCCTATCTCTGTGAACCTGGCTCTCACTGTCTGCATTCCCATCAGTCAAGGTCCTAATCTCCATCACTGAACTTAGCTGGTGGTTGAAGTATCTCGTTGTGGTGCCTTCCCAATCAGATTGCATTTTCTTAGGGATGAGGAATACATCTGGTCCATCTTTGGGTCTCCTGTAGTAACAGCATATAGTACATGCTTAATCAACATTTGAATGAAGAATCCAATTAGTTACAAGATGCTATATTGGCCCTCAGTTGTGTGTTAGATTGTGCCAAAGACATTTTTGATATTCAGATACTCAACAAAACTTTAATATTGGGTGCTTCATGAGGAGCCACAAAAAAGGAGATGACTAAGCTAGTGTAACAGCTTACTTGGAGTTAACATACTTAAGATTATGTAACATCTTTTGACAGGTGCTATGCTAGAAGTATTATCAAAGAACTTTGAAATTCAAAGGTGTGAGAAGGAATAATTCTGCTGACAGAATTCAAGCTACCACATACAGAACAATTAATAATCTAATTTAATTGATTGGCAAGAAAATGCAGATTTTAAGTGGCTTCAGAATGAGATAAATCTGGCTTTGAATTTATTTATCATTGTCACGTTGAGCAAGTTATTAACCTCTCTGAACATTAGAGCTCTTATCTGTAAAAGGTAATAAACACCATTCCCAACTCATACAATTGCCATCGGATAAATGAGATAATACATGCTTACTGCAAGGCCTGGTACATACTAAGCACTTAGTCGCTGGTAACTACTGTTCTAATGTTGATTCATTAGAGTGGGCAACTCTGGAAAAAGGTGGAGGGACTCCTGGAGAGTAGGGTGGGGTCAGTATGAACAAAAATATAAATGCTGGAAAACACATGGTTTGCTCAGGAGTAAAGCCATAGTAAATGAAGTTGGTATTTAATTCAATTATCTGGTAGCCAAAAACATTGTGGTTTAAAGGATGTTAGCATGGTCCTATGGAACTGATGTTAGATTTTAAGAGTAATGACACCCATCTCCTAGTTCAAGCTCTGCTACTAACTCTACCTTTTCACCCCTGAAACTCAGTTTCTTCATCCATAATAAAGAGGGACTGACAGCTACCCATCCTGCGCCTCCTACACTGCTGGCACACATTACCGATAAATGTCTCTTTTTCATCAAGCTGGGCCTTAGTTTCCTTTTCAACCGTTTTCTGAGTAGATATTTTCAACAACTAAAACTGGCTTCAATAAAACCTACTTGTCATTTCTGCACCAAGTGGTTGTTAATGTTCTTCACAGTTGTGCTAAATAAGTCTAGATTTTTTAGGAAATGAAAGTGTATATAGTGTACTGAAATATTTCTCGCTTAGGAGAAATAATACACTCATCTAAATGATATATAAATCTCATGTTAAGGTCTAATAAAGTTAAAATAATTAAATATACACTTATAATAAAGTTAATATAAATTCCATTAATGTTCTAAAGTCTATTCATGCATGTTCAAAATTTAACCTGCTTTGGATCTCACTTAATTTCAGATCTGAAAGTTCATCTCCAGACCACTGATTATGGCAACTCCTTGGCCAATCAAATGGACCCTCTCACCATTTCCAAAATTGACACTGAAATGAAGAAAAAGTTGTGCAGAGAATTTAAGCATTTCTGGAATCACTCCCTGGATCACCTGAGCATATTTTTCATCTACATGGTGTAAGTGGTGTTAGGAAGACCTGCTGTGAAATCCTATCAACAGGTATAGGTGGGATCTTAGGTGGGTTTTTTGCCTTAAGATCTATTCTATTGTTTGTAGGCTTAAATATACTTAAACCCCAGTAACTGATGAGCTCAGGAGCTGTGTTTCTACTGTTAGAAAACACATTTTGCTTATTTATTGACAAGATAATGTAGGTAGTGGTGGTGGCCTCTGAATAAAGTGCTGCTCTTTCCATTAATTTGGTGTTCTTTTCCTTAAAATTTTCAATTTATAGAATTAATGCAATTAAATGCCAATGCCATATTTCACAGATAAAGAACAAACATTTCAAAAATTTATATGGGCCCTGGCTGTTGTAGCTCAGTGGATTGAGCACGGGCCTGCAAACCAAACAACCGCGGTTCGCGTCCCAGTCAGGGCACATGCCTGGGTTGCAGGCCAGTTCCCAGCAGGGGATGCATGAGAGGCAACCATACATTGATGTTTCTCTCCCTCTCTCCTTCCCTTCTCCTCTAAAGATAAATAAATAAAATCTTTTTAAAAATTTATATGGAACGATAAACAACCCCAAAGAGCAGCTACAGTTTTGAGAAAGAAGAACAAAGTAGGAGGGATAGTTGGATACCTGATATCAAACTATATTACAAGGCCACTGTAATTAAAATAGTCTGGTACTGGCATAAGAACAGACACATAGATCAATGGAATAAATAGAGAGCCTCGAAATAAACCCACGTCTCTACAGTCAATTAACATTTGACAAAGAGGGCAGAAGCATAAAACGGAGTAAAAATAGCCTCTGTAACAAGTGATATGGGAAATCTGGACAGCTACATGTCAAACAATGAAACTCAACCACCAACTTACACCAGACACAAAAATAAGCTCAAGATGGATAAAAGACTTAAATATAAGTTGCGACACCACAAAAGTCCTAGTTGAGAACATAGGCAGGAAAATCTCAAATATTCCATGCACCAATATTTTCACTGATATGTCCCCAAAGTAGGGGTGTTGAACTCATTTTCACCAGGGGCCACATCAGACTTCCAGTTGACACAAAGGAGTGAATGTAATTTTAGGACTGTGTAAAATGTAACTACTCATTAACCATTAAGTGAGAGCTTGGCACTGCCATCAGGGAGAAACAAGGTGCCCCGCCAGATAAAACAAGGTGGAGGGCTGGATTTAGCCCATGGGCCTTGTGTTTGCCAGCGGTGCCCCAGAGCAAGGGATATAAAGGAAAGAATAAGCAAATGAGACTACATCAAATTAAGAAGCCTACCCATGCCTAAAGAAAACATAATCAAAATGAAAAGGAAACCAACTATCTGGGAAAATATATTGGCCCATGACATCTTAGACAAGGGTTTGATCTCCAAAATATGTAAAGAACTCACACAACTCCATACCAGGAAGAAAAACAATCCAATTTAAAAATGGGTAAAGGGCCTGAGTGGACACTTCTCCAAGGACATACAGAAGGCCCAGAGATATATGAAAAGATGTACAGCATTACTACAAATCAAAAAGATGCAAATTAAAACAATAATGAGATTCCACCTCACACCAGTCAGAATGGCCATCATAAAAAAATCAACAAAAAATAAGTGCTGGGACTTCTAGCCAAGATGGAGGCGTAGGTGGAAACACTGTGCCTCCTTGCACAACCAGGTTTAAAGACCATAAAGTTTTAGTAACAAAAATGCAACCAAAACACAGAAAATTGAACTGTACAGAAGTCCGGGAACAACAAATGTTCAGCCAGACAGGTAAGAGGAGCAGAGTCAGTGGCTGGCGGGGCAGAGTTGGGCAGAAAAGATTGGCCAGACTGACCCAGGAGTGCAGGAGGCAGTTGGCAGATCCCAGGCATGGGGTGGCAACGGGTGGACCCAGTGAGGGCGCAAGGCGGCTGGCTGGCTGACCACAGTCACACATTCACAAGCAGATAAACCAGGCAAAGGAGTGAGCAGTGAGACAGACTGCGCAGGCTAGGGCCTCAGCAATGGGAATTAGAGCCTAAAAGGACCAATTGGAAAGACTTTCGAGGTCAAGGTTCCAGGAGAAGCTCCAGGCTCACAGAGGGTTTGTTGGAGAGACCCACAGTGTCCTGGAGGGTGCACAGGTCCACACACCGGGGAGCCACCAGGGGGGCTAGGTTTGCTTGCAGCAAGCAGCAGAGAGGACCGAAATCTGAGAGAAAGAAAAGCAAACGCCATTGCCCCTCTCTGACCCTGCTCCCACATACAGCACCACAACCCAGTAACTGGGTCTCCCCGCCCTGGTGAACACCTAAGGCTCCGCCCCTCATACATAACAGGCACAAACAGAAAAAAACATTATGGCTCAAGAACAGCTCAAAGCCCCAGAGCTAATAATTCTGAGTGACCAACAGATAGCCAACCTATGAGATGCACAGTTCAAAATACTGGAGAACTGGTTGATTTTAGTCACAAATTAGAGGAACAAATGAAGGCTAAACTAAGTGAAATGAAGGGAAATGCACAGGAAAACAATAGTGATGGAAAGGAAACTGGGACTCAAATCAAGGGAGTGGACCAGAAGAAAGAAAAAAAATGACCAAACAGAAAAGAATGAAGAAACAATAATTCAAAAAAATGAGGAGTGGCTTAGGAACCTCCAGGACATCTTTAAACATTCCAATATTCGAATTATAGGGGTACCAGAAGGGGAAGAGGAAAAGCAACAAGTGGAAAACTTATTTGAACAAATAATAAAGGAGAACTTCCCCAATCTGGCAAAGAAAATAGACTTCCAGGAAGTGCAGGAAGCTCAGAGAGTGCCAAAGAAGTTGGACCCAAGAAGGAACACACCAAGGCACATCATAATTACATTAGCCAAGATTAAAATGAAGGAGAGAATCCTAGAAGCAGCAAGAGATAAGGGGACAGTCACCTACAAAGGAGTTCCCATCAGACTGTCAGCGGATTTCTCAAAAGAGTCCTTACAGGCAAGAATGGGCTAGAAAGAAGTACTCCAAGTCCTGAAATCCAAAGACCTACATCCAAGATTGCTCTATCCAGCAAAGCTTTCATTTAGAATGGAAGGGGAGATAAAGTGTTTCTCAGATAAGGTCAAGTTCAAGGAGTTCATCATCACCAAGCCCTTATTATATGAAATGTTAAAGGGACTTATCTAAGAAAAAGAAGATAAAATATGAACAGTGAAAGGAAAGCAAACCCACAGTTATTAACAATCACACCTAAAACAAAAGCAAACCAAGAGGCCAGCTAGATCAGGAGTGGAACCATAGAAATGAAGAACACATGGAGGGTTAGAAACAGGGGGGTGGGAGGAGGAGAAGGGGGGAGAAGGTACAGAGAATAACTGGCATAGATGGTAGGTAGAAAATAGACAGGGGGAGGGCAAGAATAGATGGGAAATGTAAAGAACTTGTGACATATGAACATGAACTAAAGGGAGGGAATGGGGGGAGTGGGTTTGCAGGAGGGGAATGAAGGGGGAGAAATGGGACCACTGTAATGGCATAATCAACAAGATATATTACAAAAAAAAAGAGAAAATCTGACCCTGATAATAATAAATTATAGTCTAATTTTAACCTAGTCAGGAAGTTGCTTGATTTTATGTTTTGGGTTGAAGGTCAGATTTCACAAGATGGACATTTGCTCCAAATATATGGGGAAATGCTGTCTTTAGAATGACTCTAACTAACTCTGTCAATGGTTCCTCTTAGGTGATAATTCCAAGATTTATTGTTTCCTAACTTTAGAATATGAAACAAGGAAGGAGCCTTCGTGTTAATTAAACAAACATAGTTAAAATACACTGTTTCTAAAAAACATACTTAAGAGTCCAAATACTTTTAGTCATTAGTTACTAGTTATATTTTAAAACAGTACATAATGCAGGTGGTTACAGAGCCCTGGGTAGAATGTTAGTAGAAAATCTAAAGTGGAGAAGTAGTTTGGGTAGTAATAGTATAATTCTAATGTTGTTAGCAATGGACATTTCTTAATTTTAAAAATCTTATTTCTTCTGACATCCAAGAGAATAAAAGAGAAACATGTATGAGAAAGTAGTATTCACTGTTGTAAACTCTATGAATTATTTCTTTTCGTATCTCTCTCCAGACTCAATAGTACAGAATGGCAACTGAATATTTGTTGAATCAATATGCCATCCTGATGTAATTAGCATCACTTTATGCAGGGCTAGAAGAATCTTCCCAGAAAACTCAGAACTTTATGTTTTATATATGTTTTTATGTATTAGTGATTTTTTAGCCAATTTGTTAAAGGTTGAAACCAGAGGGAACTCCTGTTGGGTGGTCAATGCCACATGACATCAGCAAAATGTGTGTCAGAGGGTTAAAGATGTTCATTTATGATCCAAGACAATGGGTATGGAAGTGTTTAGGTTGCCATCGATACAACAATTCCCCTGAGTACGTTACAAGATCTTTTCCTTTGTTGTCAACTTTCTGGTTAGGCATCAATCATCCACCAGGGGGCAATGACTGATTGCAGTAACCAGTTCTTCAAAGTACTGCACATCCCATGTCAATCGTTCCGGGAAGCAGATTTTAGGCTATCCTAGTCTGCAGAGACAAAAAAAAAAACCATCCTGCTGCTCAGCTATATAGCCATGGCCCTGGTTTTATCTTATCTTGTTTGCTTTATTTTTTTAATGGAAAAGAAGAACAGGTGTATTTTTATTGTTGTTTCAAGTACAGTTTTCAGCCTTTCCCCTCCCAAATCTCCCCACCACCCAGCTATCCCTTTCTCCCTCCCCTGTTGCCACCCCACCTTGTTATTGTCCACGTGTCCTTTATAATTGTTCCTGTAATCCTGCACCCTTTTCCTCGATTATCCCCTCCACTCTTTCCTCTGGTGACTGTCAGCATGTTCTCAATTTCAATGTCTTTGGCTGTGCTTTGCTTCCTTGTTCATGTTGTTGATTAGATTCCTGTTATAAAGGTGAGATCATATGGTATTTGTCTTTCACTACCTGGCTTATTTTACTCAGCATAATGCTTTCCAGTTCCATCCATGCTGTTGCAAAGGGTAGGAGCACCTTCTTTCTTTCTGCTGTATAGAATTCCATTGTGTAAATGTACCAGAGTTTTTTGATACATTCATTTACTGATGGGCATCTAAGGTTGCTTCTAACACTTGGCTGTTGTAAATTGTGCTGCTATGAACATTGAAGTACATAGGTTCTTTTGGATTAACGTTTTAGGGTTCTTAGGATCTAATCCTAGCAGTGGAATTGCTGGGACAAAAGAAATAGGGACAAAAGAAATTGCTGGGTTGAAAAATGGGTACAACCTATTTTTAGTTTTCTTAGAAAATTCCATACTCTTTCCATAATGGTTGTACGAGTCTGCAGTCCCACCAACAGTGAACTCGGATTTCCTTTTCTCCAAAACCTCTCCAACATTTGTTGTTTGTTTCTTTGTTTATGATGGCCATTCTGACCAGTGTAAAGGGCATCTCATTGTGGTTTTAATTTGCATCTCTCTGATACCTAGCAATATCGAGCATCTTCTTATGTGTCTCTGGATCCTTCTCCTTGGAGAAGTGTCTGTTCAAGTCCTTTGCCTAACTTTTTAATTATGTTGCTTGTCTTCTTATAGTGGAATCATATAAGTTCTTTGTATATTTTGGAGATTAAATCCTTGTCTGAGGTATCATTGGCAAATGTGTTTTCCCATACAGTTGGTTCTCTTTTTATTTTAATACTGTTTTCTTTAGCCATGCAGAAACTTTTTATTTTGATGAGATCCCATTTGTTTATTCTTTTCTTTATGTCCCTTGCTCCAGGGGACATATCAGTAAAAATGCTGCTGCATGAAATATCTGAGATTTTCCTGCCAATGTTTTCCTCTAGGACTTTAATGGTGCTATGGCTTATATTTAAATCTTTATCCACCTTGAATTTATTTATTGTGTGGTGTAAGTTAGTGCTCGATTTTATTGTTTTTTTGCACAGAGCTGTCCAGTTGTCCCAACCCCATTTGTTGAAGAGGCTATTTTTAGTCCATTTTATGTTGCTGCCCCTTTGTCAAATATTAATTGGCCATAGAGACTTGGGTTTATTTCTGGGCTCTCTGTTCTGTTCCACTGGTCTATGTGCCTGTTTTTATTCCAGTACCAGGCTGTTTTGATTACAGTGGCCTTGTAATACATTTTCATATCAGGTTTTGTGATCTCTCCTACTTTACTCTTCTTTATCAAAATTGCAGCAGCTATTTGGGGTCGTTTATGGTTCCATGTAAATTTTTGAAGTGTTTGTTCTATGTCTGTGAAATATGCCATTGGTACTTTAATAGGTATTGCATTGAATCTGTAAATTGCTTTGGGTAGTATGGACATTTTGATGATGTTAATTCTTCCAATCCATGAACATGGTATATGTTTCAATTTGTTAGTGTCTTCCTTGATTTTTTGTTCAGTGTTGTGTACTTTTCTTTCTACAGATCTTTTACATCCTTGATTAGGTTTATTCCTAGGTATTTCATTTTTCTTTCTGCTATATTGAATAAGATGTTTTTCTTGATTTCTGCTTCTACTGTTTCATTGTTAGTACACAAAAATGCCTTTAATTTATGGATATTAACTTTGTATCCTGCTGTTTTGCCAAATTCATTTAATAGGTTGAGCAGTTGTGGGGTGGAGTGTATAGAATTTTCCATATACACTATCATGTCATCTGCAAAAAGTGACAGTTTTGTTTCCTTCTTTCCAATTTGGTTGCCTTTTATTTCTTTTTCGTGTCTGATCACTGTGGCTAAAACTTCCAATACTACATTGAATAGAAGAGGTGAAAGTGGACAACCTTGTCTTGTCCTGATCTTAGTGGAAAAAAATTTAGGTTTTGCCCATTGAGTATGATGTTGGCTTAAGGTTTTTCATATATGGGCTTTATTATGTTGAAGCATGGTCCCTCTATTCCCACTTTGCTGAGTGTTTTATCATGAATGGGTGCTCTACCTTAGCAAATGTTTTCCCCCATCTATTGATATGATCATGTGCTTTTTTTCTTGTTTTTGTTTATGTGGTGTATTACATTTACTGATTTGCAAATATTGAACCATTCTTGCATCTCTGAAATGAATCCCATTTGGTCATGATGTATGGTCTTTTTAATATATTGTAGGATGTAGTTTCCAATATTTTGTTGAGGATTTTAGCATCTATGTTCATCAACAATATTGTTCTGAAATTCTTTTTCTTGTTGTGGTTTTGGGATTAGGATGATGCTGGCTTCATAAAAAGAGTTTGGGAGTCTTCCATCATTTTGGATTTTTTGGAATAATCTGTGAAGGATAGGGGTTAACTCTTCCTTAAGTGCTTTGTGGAATTCTCCTGTGAAACCATCTGGTCCAAGAGTTTTGTGTGATGGGAGTTTTTTTTATTACTGCTTCAATTTCATTTGCTGTTATTGGTCTGTTCAGGCCTTCTGCTTCTTCGTCATTCAGTTTTGGAAGATTATATTTTTCTAGAAATTTACCCATTTCACCTAGGTTTTCAAATTTCTTGGCATACAGTTCTTCATAGTAATTTCTTACAATCCTTTGGATTTCTGTGGTGTCAGTTTTAATCTCTCCTCTTTCATTTCTGATTGTGTTCATTTGGGCCCTCTCTCTTCTTTTCTTGATGAACCTACTTAAAGGCTTTTCAATTTTGTTTATCTTTTCAAAGAACCAGCTCCTGCATTCATTGATCCTTAGAATTGTGCTTTTAGTCTCTACGTCATTTAATTCTGCTCTGATCTTGGTTATTTTCTTCCTCCTACTTGCTCTGTCTTTGTGCTGTTCCTCTAGTTCTTGCGGGCATAGGGTTAGGTTGTTTATTTGTTTCTATCTTCTTAAAGTAGGCCTGTATTGCTGTGGACTTCCTTCTCAAGACTGCCTTCACTGTGTCCCATAAGTTTTGGGTTGTTGTGAGTTCATTTTCACTTATTTCCAGAAAATTTCAAATTTCTTTTTTAAATTTATTCTTGACCCATTCATTGTTTAATAGCATGCTATTCAATCTTTATGAAATAAATCTTTTATTTTGAGTGTTTTTTTTTTCCATTGGGGTTGGTTTCCAGTTTTAGTCCCTCGTGGTCAGAGAAAATGCTTGGTATGGTTTCAATTTTCTTGAATTTATTGAGACTTGTTTTGTGTCCCATCATGTGGTCTATCTTTGAAAATGTTCCCTTTGCATTTGAAAAGAATCTGTATTTAGCTTCTTTGGGATGGAGGGCTGTATATATACCAGTTAAGTTCATTTGATCTAGGGCATTGTTCAATGTCACAGTATCTTTGTTGATATTTATTTTGAAAGACATGTCCATTTTTGACAGTCGGGTGTTAAAATCCCCTACTATAATTGTGTTGCTGTCAATATTTTTATTGAAGTGCTCTAAGATTTTCTTTATATATTTGTGTGCTCCTATTTGGGTGAATATATATTTGCAATGTTTATGTCTTTTTGGTGGATTCTTCCCTTGAGTATTATGAAGTGACCTCCTGGGTCTCTATTTATGGCCCTGTTTTTAAAGTCTATTTTGTCAGATATGAGTATTGCTATCCTGGGGGGGGGGGTTCTGTCTTTTTGCTTGGAATATTTGTTTGCAGACCTTCACGTTTAGTCTGTGTAGGTCTTTAGTTCTGAGGTGGGTCTCTTGTAGGCAGTATATGTGTGGGTCGTACTTTCTTATTCATTCAGCTCTTCTATGTCTTTTGATTGTAGCATTTAATCCATTTACGTTTAAAGTTATTATTGACAGGTACTTATTCATTGCCATTTTTTGTACCTGTGTTCCTCTCTCTCTCTCACTCTTTTCCTTCCTTTTCTTAAAGCAGTTCATTTAGCATTTCTTGTGGAGCTGGTTTGGTGGAGGTGTATTGTTTTAGACGTCTTTTGTCTGAGAAGTTTCTTATTTGGCCTTCTATCTTGATTGAGAGCCTTGCTGGGTAGAATAGTCTTGATTGCAGGCCTCTGGCTTTCATTACTTGGAATATTTCTTGATTCTCTTCTGGCTTGGAGTGGTTTCATTTAGATCAGCTTGTAGCCTTATCATTTCTTCTTTTTTCTTCCTTTCTGCTTTTATGATTCTCTCTTTGTCTTGGAATTTTGCCATTTTAATTATGATGTGTCTTGAAGTGGGCCTCTTTGGGTTCCTCTTGATTGGGAGTCTCTGTGTTTCCTGGATTTGTGTGACATTTTCTCTTATTGAATTAGGGAAGTTTTCCATCCTTACATTTCAAACAGGTTTTCTATCCCTGCTCTTCTTTTTCTCCTTTTGGTATCCCTATTATATGAATATTGTTCTGTTTCATGTTGTCTTGCAGCTCCCTAGCCACCTGTTCATTCTTTCTGAGCCTCTTTTCTTTTTCTTGCTGTAGCTAGGTGTTTTTTTCTACCTTGTCCTCCAACTCACTGATTGCATCCTCTGCTTCATCCACCCTGCTTGTAATTTTTTAATGTGCTTTTTATTTTTGAAATTTTATTGTTCATTTATTCCTGTTTTTGTGTTTATAGTTTCTATTTCCTTTTTTATGCTAATGTAGTCCTCACTCAGTTTCTTGTAGTTGTCTGTGAGTTCCTTGAGCATCTTTACTTACAACCGCTATTTTGAATTCTATATCTGATAGTCTGGTTACCTCCAATTTGTTTAGCTCTTTTAGTGGGGTGTCTTCCATTCCTTTAATTGCACATTCTTTTTTTGTCTCCCCATTTTAAGTGACTCTTTTTGTTTGTTTCTGTGCTTCCTGATGTTTCACTTTGCTAGCTGTTTTTGTAGGGTGAACTTCTATGGTAAGAATTCTATGAGGTTCAGTGGTGTAGCCTCTGATCTCCTTGTCTGGATGCTCTAGGTTTGTCCTTCGTTCTGTTTGTGCAAGCTGTCTTGTTGTACTTGGGTTTTTACACTTTGGTGGTTCCTTTGTTGGTTGTTTTTCTCCTCCAGCAGGTATAGTGATGTTTGCAGCTCCCACCTATTCTTGTGCATGATTCCATGTGTATTTGCAAGAGGTTTATTTTATATTGTATTTATTGGGGTGACGACATTGGTTGAAAAATTATATACATTTCAGGTGTACAATTCTACAATACATCATTTGCATATTGTATTTGGTGTTCACCACCCCAAGTCAAGTCCTTTTCCATCCCCAATTATCTCTCCTTTACCCTCTTCCATGCAACCCTTACCCCTTCCCTCTGGTAATCATTTTTTCTTCTGTGTCTGAGATTGTTTGTTTGGGGTACTGGCGGGGTTGGGGTGTTGCATAACATCTTAATTTATGTAGCATTCACTATAAGCCAGCAGTTTTATAATCACTTTATGGGCATTAAATTTATTTAATGTGTACAATAATCCTATCAGGTGGCATTAATATTATTGGCATTTTAGAAATAAGGAAAGAGATCAAGACTGTGCTTCAGTACCTGTTCCCCAAAGACCAGAGGTAACCACTCATAAGTTTGTAGCATTATCTTTCCAAATCTTTTTTGTAAGAAAATTTATATTTGTATATAAAAATATATGTATATGCATACAATGATACATACATAGTTGGTTTTATTGTTTGTTTTAGAACAGGGAGATCATATTATATGCATCACATACAATTTGCCTTTTTCACATAACCTATTAAGAATTTTCTACATAGCACATATACATCTATCTTATTCAAAGCAATTATTGCATTCCATTATTTTCTACATGCCATAATTTATTTAACCATTCCCCCTTTGTCCACTTAAGTGATTTCATTTCTTTGCTATTTCATTTAATGTTGCCACAGACTTCACTGTACATGGATCTGGGCTTTCTCATGCCTGCACTTCTTTAGGATAGATTTCCAGGAGTAAAATTGCTTTGTCAAGAGATATGCAGGTTTTAGATATTGATAGATATTAGCAGATTATTTCTCATACTTATTTCTCTCCTATCATTTCAGCTGTGTGTTTTTTTCCTTGCCATAAGAAATAAGATTTTCTCAAACTTGTTATGACTAGTATTTTGAGTGTGATAAAGTGAGATCTGATCACCACTTTTCTCAACAGGATGCAGAACGGGTAATGTTAAACACTCAACATCTTTACTAATGGAACTGACAAGAAGAATCCTTTGTTGGTGTTTTCTTATGAGTTACATAATGTTCATGAACATGGCTAGAGGAGGGACAACATTAGAGCAATCCCTCTGAAGTTATAATTTTACTCAATGAAAAAGGATAGAAAAAGCAAGGATTAGGCAGTGGTGACCCTAAAAAGGAAGCTCGAGGTAAAATTCCCTGAGCTCCACTTCCATTTACCCTGGGGAACATCAGAATTAACATGATTGTACAAACAGAGAAGAAAATTTATTTGATTTAAAAAATATCACCATTGTGTTTGCATACTGTGCACACATGGCTCAGGCCTCTGGGAGAATATAAAAATGTACTGAACAAAGTCCTTGTCTTTAAAGATATTGTAGCTAGTAAAGATGGGTAGGATTTGTCTCTGAATCTGTATTTGAGATAAACATATGAAATGACTTACCCAAAAACACACAACTGAACAGTGGCAGAATTAGTTTTAGAATCCAGGTCTTATTGCCTTAGGTAACAAATGTTGGTGAATGAATGAGAGCTAACTATACTTCATGTTCAACATGAAAATTGATTTCAACCCAGGATAAATATAAACACAAAAATTTACAGAGAATAAAATCACTTCTAGCTGGAGACATTTAAAAGTTTAATAAAAATGTGGTATTTGATTATAGTCTTAAAGGGTGGGAAGAATCCTAACTTTTAGTAATCAATAGGGAAGAGGGGCATTTAAAGAAAATAGAAACAAAGAAACTGATGTAGAAAAGGATGAGTAAATTGAAGGAATGTTTATTGTGAACTGTCAGATTAGAGCAAGATTGTAGAGAATCTGAAGTACTAGAAGAAAGTATTCTAAATGTTCCAAGAGTTTGGGAAACATATAATGGTTGGCATTCTTGTTCTAAAACATGCTATTATAGGGAGTGCTGACTTCCAAGTAATTTTTCAGTATATTTTGCTAGAAGAAAAAATGAGTCTAAGAACAAAATGAGTTACTTTTTACAATTATTTTGTTTTTCACTTTTCTCTATTTAAAAAAGGAAAACTTCAGATAAGTAAGAAATGTTACTCAAAATGTCAATTTCAGGAGGAAGCAGAAGGTTTATGGGGATACTCTCTAAATCTCAACAAGCCATTTAGCAAATCAGACCAAATGGCCGGGCTATCCCTGGTGAGCACATAGAGTTAGTGTTGGACTGAATGAACCTGGAACATAATACATGCTCACCAATGTAATCAAAGAAAGCTTTCATTTGATAATGAGCACATTGGAAAAGATTTCCAACCCTACTGTCCAGGTCACAAGGAGGAACTGTAGGGGCTATTAAGGATAGATTAGCACATTTTATTTTTAAAATTTTGTTAAAGATTTTATTTATTTATTTTTTAGAGAGAAGGGAAGGGAGGGATTAAGACAGAGAGGGAAACATTGATGTGAGAAAGAAGCATACATCAGCTGCCTCTCACATGCATACCAACTGGAGACTGAACTCACAACCCAGGCATGTGCTCCAGCCAGGAATCAAATCAGCCACCGTCACCTCATGGGACAATGCTCAACCAACTAAGCCACACCAGTCAGAACTAAATCAGCACATTTTATGGAATTTCACTGAGGAATGAAATTATTTAACATGCACCAAATATACCACACACACACACCAATCCTTTCCATGAACAATGACTCCAGATTATGCATTTTATGTTTCTGTCCCTACATATGCATTTTCCACATGGACAAGTGTGACCTAGCAAACAGCACATCATTCTGGTCACCTGTCACAGAATCAGCACTGAGAACACTGCATAATATATTACAGACCTAGCCTCTCAGGTGGAAAGAAACCTGTTATCAGGACATGGCCCCTGTGATGCAGTCACAATGCTTTTATTTATTTTTTAAGGTTTATTTTATCCTCATTTGAGAGAAATGGGAGGGAAAAGAGTGAAACATGTATTTCAGACAGTAATACCAATAGACTCCCCCAACTGGGATTAAACCAGGATCAAGCCTGCAACTTGAGCATGTGCCCTGACTGAGAATTGAAATGGATGACCTTTCAGTAACAGGATGATTCTCCAGCCAACTGAGCCATACCAGCCAGGGCATGTCACAAGGCTTTTAGAAATAAATCTGTTATAATCAGTAAGTTTACCAAATCACTTGCTACCCAGTCACACCCAAAGGAAGATGTTGAGGCTAAGTCTTAAAAAACCTCCATCTGACACAGGGGTCAGGCTTTTTTTATATATAAAAGCAATTATCATGAATGATGACTAATTAACCAGCATTGTTCTGAGATTACACTCACAAAATGATTACACTCACAAAATGATAACATTATAACTTTTAAAGTTCAGAAGTCTTAAAGGAAACATCATATAGCACATGCCTAAATTGTGGGTTCAACCCTTGGTCAGAATGTGTGTAGGAGGCAACCAATCAATGTTTCTATCACATCTATGTTTCTCTCTCTTCTTTTCTTTCTAAAAATCAATAAACATATCCTAAGATGGGGGTTAAAATAATAATAACAACAACAACAACCACACAAGGGTAACTCTAAGGCTGCAATATGTAAAACAGGATGGTAACAAGTTTTATAAAATATATATAAGTGAGACTTCAGGCTAATATTGAAACAGGCAACATGATTAATATTCTTGTGGACAGTCTAGTTTTCCACATCACACCAGGATTGATATAACCCCTTATCTTCTAAGATAAGGTAAATTTAGAAAGGATTCTGTTGAGTAGAGCTAAGTGTAAAACTAGAGATATAGAAATCTCCTGTTTAAGAAGAATGCAAATATGGCAACCTTTTTACATGAGAGATTATGTGGCTTATAATTTTCTGCTCCTGTTCATCCAAAGTCCAGTTTATAGGAAAACATCCCCTTCTGAGAGTGTATGACCCTCCTTGATCAAATCACTCTACCAAGGCTCTCATATGTATTGCAAACTTGATGCCACCACTTGCAGGTGAGAAATATTTCCATTTTAAGACTGAGGAGATAGAGCTCCCATTTGTAAATCATTGCTGGGTTCAGAGTTAGTTGTATCTACTTCAAAGTCTGGGTTTCTTCTACATTGACAACTCAGGAGTTACAGACCGTTGCTATGTGCATGGTTTCATTCGAATGTGACCATGAAAAGAGAGTGATAGTCAACCATTTCCACTTAATTGTCCCAACCCCTCGCCTTACACCCCAACCCGTCTTCTTTTCCTGAACCAAGCCAAGCTTGACACTTCCCTGGAAATTTCTCAACACTGCAGCTGCTTTGTCATGTGTACATTCTAAGCAATAGCTTTTTTTTTTTAAGATTTTATTTATTTATTTATATTTAGAGGGGAAGGAGAGAGGGAGAGAAACATCAATGTATGGTTGCCTTTCGTGCATCCCCTGCTGGTAGTTTGCCTGCAAGGAACCGGCCTGCAACCCAGGCATGTGCCCTGACTGGGAATCAAACCGCGATCGTGTGGTTCGCAGGCCTGCGCTCAACCTACTGAGCTACACCAGCCAGGGCTAAGCAATAGCTTTTTATGTCCTCGCCCATCAATAAGATTCTATCTTTTTCAAATGTTCTGCAAATGTATTGAAATATTCATTTCTCTTATGACCCCCATGGATGAATGTCTTCCTTATTGTATGCCTTGAATATCTCTATGGTTTGGGGAGGGCAGGTAATGCAGCTTCAAGCTCATCTCAAGGTCTGACTACAGAAGCCTGGAGGATGTGCAAAAACCCTCCAGTTTTGAATCCTGTTTTTGGTAACTGTGTCTTCAGAAAGGGTCCAATACATTTTTTCTGGACCAAACTATGCTCTTAGAAGACATTTCTATTCGGCCTCATGCAAGACAGGCTTTTCTGAGCTACTTAATGACACTTAAGTACCTCAATGTTTTAACCATAGAATAGTTCTTTTAACACATCAAGTCTATGACTCTCCATCATCTGACCTTTTCACAACTGTTCCATTAGCACACAATTTGAAAGTTTATCAACAGGAAAAGTATTATAGCTCCTCTCAAGATCCTCAAACAATACTGAGTGCAAAGGAGAAAGAATAGCTCAGAGACCAAAAGGAAATGTCAAACTGTTATCTGGCTTGAGCTGTTTTATCTGAACCTAATGGGGAGCCAGAGTTTGGCCTTAAGGTTCAACTTTGCCTCTTTCCCACAGTGACCTGGAACAAGGTGTAAACACCTCTCAGCCTCAGGTTCTCACTGTGAAGTGGTGATTATCATAGTCTGTACAGTACTGAATTGTGAGGTTGGGTAAGAACATGTACATATACCTGGCATGTAGTAAAAACCTCAAAAAGAGTTGCCATTAAAGAAATTATTTTACAACCTCAATTTTTGAAATTGAGTCACTTTCTGCATCATAATTTTAGGTGACTTCATGATTCCTGCAGGTACCATATCAGTTATAGAACAAAATATTTAGGAGAGGCTATAAATGAGAATGTTTGTCTATATTGTAGACTTTGCAGTGTGAGGAGGAAAGAAATTCACTGATTGAAGAGGCACTAATCTTGGGTCTAACACCACTTAAGAGCACAGGCACCCAAAACATGAGTGCTTTGAACCAGGTGAATTCCCAGGTGTTTTTAAGCTCAAAAGTTACTCAGGCACCACCAGCAATGATTTCATTGCTCACCACCATATGAATGGCCCTGGAGGTCTGTAAAGATTAGTCTGGAGAGAGTAAACTGTCTTCTGGGTCCATATCCCCTGTCACCCCAGAGAACCAATGATTATTGTATACCTGGTACATATGTGTCAAGGAGATGAGGAAGGGGATCGGAGAAACACCACCCTCTCCTGACCCTGATATAGGCTGTGTTCATACTTCATTTCCTGAACAACACTATGAGGAGTGGTGTTACTGGCCCATCTTAGAAACAGGGCCACTTAAATAATGAGTTGAAATAAACCAGAATCTGATCTCTGTTACGTTTTGCTATACAAGATAACAATGCTCAGTATACTCTTGTGCACATCCACACACAGTCTATTAACATTGGCTGGCCATCAACACTGGCCCAATAGTCATCTGCAAATTGAGAATGCTGGCAGCTCACATCTACATTACAGGGGTGATGTCACAACAATGAAATATCTGCTAAGGATTATTAAGCACTGACAGCTGCCCTCTCAGGTAATAGCTTTTGAGCCCTAAAAAGGCAGTTAAAGATAAGCACTTCTATTGGAATATCATTTTCAAGAGAGAAGGATTCTAAAAGTTCATAATGTCTACATTTGGCTCTACTATTTGGGAAGTGAAGAAACTTTATAGTCATGTGCATTTTGTAAAGAGGTAATTTCCTGCTTCAAAACTTCCTTAGCTAGACTTTTCATTGGGGCAAGCTGCAAAGCCCCACCATGAAAGAGAGTCTTTTCCAGCAGGGAATATATCCTTGCACATGAAGTCAGTCAACCACGCATCCTGACTCCAGGACATGCCAGTAAAAGGTGTTATTTTCAAGCCCGGATTGTGGTAATGATTGAGTCCCAACACTGTCCCTTCACGAGAGGACCTTGAGTCACCCATTGGCTATCCTTTTCCTCTTCAGGCCAGCACCTCATTCTTTCACTTAAACATCTTCACTTCTCTCTCATCTTAAAAAAAAACAAATACCTAAACTGAAACTGAACCATCCCCTTGACCATTGGGTATTCGTACCATTATCTTCCCCCTCTTTAAGGCTGGCTTGTAGTTTGAACTCTATTTGTTAAAACTCTACTTTCTAGCAAAGGAATTGCTGGGTCAAAGGGCAGGTCCAATTTTAGTTTTCTGAGAAAGTTTCATACTGTTTTCCATAATGGTTGTACCAGTCTACAATCCCACCAACAGTGGACCAGAGTCCCCTTTCCCCCACACCCTCTCCAACATTTGTTGTTTATTGCTTTCCTTATGATAGCCATTCTCACCGATGTAAAGTGGCATGTCATTGTGATTTTAATTTGCATCTCTCTGATAGCAACCGATATTCAGAATCTCTTCATGTGTCTCTGGATTCTCTGTATGTCCTCCTTGGAGAATTGTCTGTTCAAGTCCTTTCCCCATTATTTATTTAGTGATTTATTTATTTTTTAAATATATTTTATTGATTATACAATTACAGTTGTTCTATTCCCCCCCTTCATTACCCTCCACCCGCACACTCCCTCCCCCACCACTCTCCCCCCCCCTTAGTTTATAACCACGTGTCTCAAGTTCTTTAGATTCTATATTTCCCCCACTATTCTCGCCCTCCCCCCATCCATTTTCTGCCTACCATCTATGCTATTTTCTGTGCCTTCTCACCCCTTCTCCTCCTCCCACCCCCCTGTTTCTAACCCTCCATGTGTTCTTCATTTCTATGGTTCCACTCCTGATCTAGCTGTCTTCTTGGTTTGCTTTGGTTTTAGGTGTGGTTGTTAATAACTGTGTGTTTGCTGTCCTTTCACTGTTAATATGTTTCATCTTCTTTTTCTTATATATGTCCCTTTAGCATTTCATATAATAAGGGCTTGGTGATGATGAACTCCTTGAATTTGAACTTATCTGAGAAGCACTTTATCTGTCCTTCCATTCTAAATGAAAGCTTTGCTGGATAAAGCAATCTTGGCTGTAGGTCTTTGGATTTCATGACTTGGAATACTTCTTTCCAGCCCCTTCTTGCCTGTAAAGTCTCTTTTGAGAAATCCCCTGTCAGTCTGATGGGAACTCCTTTGTAGGTGACTGTCCCCTTATCCCTTGATGCTTCTAGGATTCTCTCCTTCATTTTAGTCTTGGCTAATGTAATTATGATGTGCCTTGGTGTGTTCCTTCTTGGGTCCAACTTCTTTGGCACTCTCTGAGCTTCCTGGATTTCCTGGAAGTCTATTTCCTTTGCCAGACAGGGGAAGTTCTCCTTTATTATTTGTTCAAATACGTTTTCCACTCGTGGCTGTTTCTTTCCCCCTTCTGGTACCCCTATAATCCGGATGTTGGAACGTTTAAAGATGTCCTGGAGGTTCCTAAGCCTCTCCTCATTTTTTGAATTCTCATTTCTTCATTCCTTTCTGGTGGGATGTTTTGTTCTTCCTTCTGGTCCATTTCATTGATTTGAGTCCCAGTTTCCTTTCCATCACTATTGGTTTCCTGGACATCTCCCTTCATTTCAATTAGTTTAGCCTTCATATGTTCCTCTAATTTGTGACTATAATCTACCAGTTCTGTGAGCATCCTGATAAATAGTGTCTTGAATTGTCCTTCTGAGAGGCTGGCAATTTCTTGGTCGCTTAGAGTTATTGGCTCTGGGACTTTGAGTTCTTCTTGTGCCATCTTTTGGGCTGTTCGTGCCTGTTCCATAGCAGGATCGGAGCCCTAAAGTGTTCACTAGAGCAGGGCAACTAAGTCGCTGGGTTGTGACGTTGTATGTGGGGGTGGGGTCAAAGAGGGACAATGGCTTCCCTCTGCCGCCTACCTCTGTGGCCCCCACCGGCACCGCAGCCACCACCGTCACCAGGCCCACGCGTTTCGTTCCACTGCACGTGAGTGTGCCACCGCCGTCAGCCCTCCACCATTGGGGTCGCCCCCTGGGGCCTGCGTGGTCCGTCTCACTGTGCGCCAATGTGCGACTGCGGTCAATCTGCCCCACACCCTGGCTGATTCCTGGCTGCCTGCGCGCCTAGGTCAGGGGATCTGTCCTGCCCGACCCAGCTCCGCTGCTGGTTCTGCCTCTCTTACCTACCGTCCCCGTGGAACAGTTCGTAGTTGTCGGACTTTTGTATAATTCCATTTTCTGGTCTTTGGGTGTGTCCTATTTCTCCAAACCTTTGTTGTATTCAAACTTGGTTGTGGGAGAAGGCACAGTGTTTCCACCTATGCCTCCGTCTTGGCAGAAGTTTCCTTTCCCCATTTTTTTATTGGGTTAGTTATCTTCTTAGAGTGAAGTCGTGTGAGTTCTTTATATATTTTGGAGATTAAACCTTTGCCTGAGGTATCATTGGCAAATATGTTTTCCCATACAGTAGGTTGTCTTTTTATTTTAATGCTGTTTTCTTTGGCTGCCCAGAAGCTTTTTATTTTGATGAAATCCCGTTTGTTTATTCTTTCCTTTATATTCCTTGCTCTAGGGCACATAACAGTAAAAATGTTGCTGCGTGAAATATCTGATATTTTTCTGCCAATGTTCTCCTCTAGGACTTTAATGGTGTCACGGCTTATATTTAAGTCTTTTATCCACCTTGAATTTATTTTTGTCTATGGTGTAAGTTGGTGCTGGAGTTTCAATTTTTGCATGTAGCTGTCCAGTTCTCCCAACACCATTTGTTGAAGAGGCTATCTTTACCCCATTTTATGTTACTGCCCCCTTTGTAGAATGTTAATTGACTATAGAGAGTTGGGTTTATTTCTGGGTTCTCTGTTCTGTTCCATTGGTCTGTGTGCCAGCAATTCCACTGCTAGGATTGTATCCTACAAACCCTAAAACACCAATCCCAAAGAACCTCTGCACCCCAATGTTCATAGCAGCACAATTTACAATAGCCAAGAGTTGGAAGCAAAGTAGGTGCCCATCAGTAAATGAATGGATCAAAAAACTATGGTACATATACACAATGGAATTCTATGACACAGAAAGAAAGAAGGAGCTTCTACCTTTTGCAACAGCATGGATGGAACTGGAAAGCATTATGCTGAGTGAAATAAGCCAGGTGTTGAAGGACAAATACCGTATGATCTCACCTTTAACAGGAAGCTAAACAACAAAACAAACAAGCAAGCAAAATATAACCAAAGACACTGAAATAGGGAATGGATCAAAAAACTATGGGAGGGAATTTTAGGGGAAATAGGGGAGGGATTTAGAGGAACATATATAAAAGATACATGAATAACAACTGAGAAGGGTGGAAATGGGAGGAATGGGGGAGCACGGTGAGTGGGATGGGATGGGAGTAATAGACAGAATACTGTACTTAAAAATAATTAAATAAATTTTTAAAATCCATAATAAAAAAATTCAAAAAAGTGTCCTATTAGTTGACATACAAAGTGTGAATAGTATTAGATAAAGTTAGTACACATGTAAACTCTATTAAGTAAATTAAGGAAAAGAAGCAGATAGGTTTAAAGCAACAACACAAGTATATGTGTGACTTTGGAATGACTATTTTAAAAAAATAAAACTCTACTTCCCACTCATTTTTAAATACACAGGCACCAGATTTCTGACTCTTTCCTCTCCCTTCCACCAAATCCAGAGAAGGCATCCTCCCTGCATTCCCAGGTAACTTTTTAGCAGCTCTATCCTGTGGACACTTCATTGTCTGCCTGTGCTTCCCCCTGGCCTCTGATGCTCCCACACCTTCTTCCTAGAACTCTAGAACTTCCCAGAAGTTTCTGCTCTTATTTTCCTCCTACTACTATCAGTCCTTCTCAAGTTCCATCAAAGTTTTTAAATGTTGGGATTCCACAAAGTTCTCAGGACAGAACTCTACTCACACTAGGCTATAATTCCCAATGACGATGACTTCACCTCAAACCACCCCTCCTGGCACCCCTACTGATGTCTGTATCCACTGTTGGCTCAGGACTGGGGCTTGATGGGCTACTAGATATCATCTCTGGATAGCTCCCAGACACACTGAACTCATCCTGTCTCAAACTTGCCCCCACAGCACTACTCCTCCACCAGTGCTCTCTTCCAGCTAATGGTTCCACAACCTGAGACTTCTGTCACCCTCAACCACTAAGCAGCACAGGTGAGGGCTCAGAGGAAGAATCCAGAGTGTGCTTCTCAAGTCCCTAATTTGGTAGCCATGTCATGAGGAATAGATTACCTATTGTCACCATAGTGGTGTTGTCATGATTAAATAAAATAATTTGTGTAAAGCACCTTACTATGTAAGCATTTACCTCTCCCTCTGTGTAATCCATATTCCACATAGACCACAATGCCCCTTCTTTTTACAGGCATTTGCATCTCCTGTAAACCCTAACTGCCATACTGCACATCTTCACTGTTAGGACTTCATGTCAACCTTGGCCTGCCATCTTTGTGCAGGCCTAGACAAACATCCTCCTGCTTGGAGCTTGGAGACACTTCCCACTGCCCAGCTGTCTGCCTGGATGGCTACTCGTCCTGCAGGTTTCAGCTTGACCATCCTTCCTTGGGAAGTTTGAGCCCAGACAGATTGACTATGGGGGCAACTTTGCCAGCAAGTTCCCCCCACCTGCCACAGATAAAAATAATACTGCCAAGACATGATCTGCTTGGGGAGGAAAGGGGGTCAGTCTCTCACAGGAGAAGGACCAAGAGCCTTTTCCTCAATGGGTTTTTATTGGGTTCATTTTGCACAAGAATACAGGTAAGAATCAAACAATAGATAGCATTCAATGAACTATGAGGGCTTATTCTCAGTCAGGGTCAGATAGCTAAAGAGCCATAAAACTTTGAGGAACAAACTTGTTGCTTGGACCCTTATCATTTAAATGAAAGCATTCTAAACAAAGCAGGTTTCAGGCTGACAGGGTCCAGAGGGGAGAGGGGAGAGAATCAAAGGGGAAAAGGGAATGGACTCATATGAACAAGTATAAAGGACACATGGACAATAACTAAGGGTGGGGGGTGGAAAGGGGAGGGAGGTGGGGAGCATGGGGTGGGCAGCGGGCAGGGTTGGGAATATAAGACAGAAACCTGCACTTGAACAAGAATTAAATAAAAATTATATTTAAAAAAAACAAAGCAGGTTTCACAGGATTTTATATATTCTTTCTTAGGCCTCATTACCCAGAATCCGCTCTAGCCAGCAAAGAGCTACACCGCTTTGCCAGTCTTTAGGCTTAAATGGATTAGAGCCAGGAAGTACTTCTCCCAGATGGAAATGGGGACTCAGGCTATGTCAGAATAGCTGGGGGGGGCAAGGGTCCATCACTCTCTCTTTGATGCAGCCCCCTAAGTCTTTCCTTGAGGACCTCCCAAGTGTTCATGTCTAGCTTAGGTTACCCCTTCTCTGAGGGGTCTTACCCATCACTGACTAACCAACCAAGCGTTAGGGCCAGAGAAGGATGAAGCAGAAGCAGCGCTTCTTCCAAGGAGATAACCTTTGTCTCCTTAGTGGCTCACAGTTCGAAGGTCACTCACTCAGCCTTATCCATGGGGGGGGGGGGTGGTTACAACTCCTGAAACCAGGCAGAGCAGTTCCAACATTTGACAGCTGACTCTGCACCCCAAAACTACCCTGTCATTTATTTGACATAGTATGTGCACATCATTGCAATTTATTCTAGTGGATTCTATACCCAGTCCCTCCCTCAAATTGGACCCTCCATGAAGGAAGGTCTGTATCTCTTCCACTTCTTGACCTCAGTGCTTCGACTGTCCCAAGTGCTAAGCCTGTGAGTGAACAAGCATTAGGATTCCAGCAGGGCTCACGTGAGTAAGGAATCAATGAAACATGAATCAGGAGTCCTGGGGATAAGACGAGGTGGGTAGGGTGGCACAGCTACAAAATTCACCATCTGGTCTCACAGGAAGAGAATACAGAATCTTTTTAATAAATAAATAGTTAGTATTTAATAAAATATATTTAACTTTTAAAAATTATTTTTAAATATTTTAAATTTTGAATCTTTGGTGCTGGGCTTCATCCCAGATTTAAATGCTGTTTTCAAAGTCAAATAAAATACCCTGGGTCTTCATCTCTCAACTTTTTAAGCCCATTTTCCATCCATCTTGAAAAAGCAGACACCTTATACTCTCACCTCTCCCCACCCATGTGACAGTTACCTGCAGGGGTCATCTTCTCATACTGTTGATCAGTTATTATAATGCTGGATATAGTTTTTCCAACTCTGGCACCCTAGAGAGTCAGATATTTATTCACCCACTCCCATCACACCCCAGAGTTCAAAATGAAGAGACTCACATATTTCCCTAACCAAAGCAATAGGGCCTGGTGGTTGGTTTTACCAGTGAGTGGGGTGCATCTTACTTGGATGCAGAGTTTTTTTTCAGAGTTTCCTGTTATGGCTCTATTTTTTCACATTTTTTATTGTTGTTCAACTACATTTGTCTCCATTTTTCCCCCACCACTACCTCCTACCCCAGCCATCCCCAATTCCCACCCTTGACCCTACCCCCTTTGGTTTTGTCTATGTGTCCTTTATACCTAATCAACAAAACAAACAAACAAGCAAAATATAACCAGAGACATTGAAATTAAGAACAAACTGACAGTAACCAGAGGGGAGGTGGGAGAGAGTAATGGGGAGAAAATGGAGAAGGGTTTTCAGGATGCAGTTATTTTCCTAATGACAAAACCTTCTTCTATACCAGTTGCAGTTACATGATTGATAATGTGGTTCTACTGATGAATGGCACCTTGCAGAAAAAAGTCTGTGAAGGAAGTTCTGAGGAAGTGTCACTCACTGGGCCAGTTCACAGAGATAAAAGCAGTCAACATCGCAGAGATGCCTTCTGATCTCTTCAATGCAGTCCTGGTAGAAATGCCCTTAGGTATGAATGTGGATGTGATGCTATTGCTGCCTTTGAGTGCTGTCACTCTCATTAGGAAAAGTACACCCAAATCACAGCTTTCCCCATGTACTCATGTGTCATTCTATAGAAATTGCCAGAAGTGGAAGGAACATAAAAGAAACATCTATTCCAGCCTCCTTATTTCTCAGATCGAGACAAATGAAGTTATTGGATTAGCCAAAAAAATCCTTTGGCTTTTTTTCCCATGAAATAAAAGATGCATTTTTCACTTTTACCAATGACTTTATTGATTTGGATATTTTGATTATGTCGGCTATCTCCCACGTGCTACAACATCGGTTGTTCTCAATGTCTGAAGTTGATCAAGATCAACTTCAATGGTCTGCCCAACTGTGTAGCATTATCGTACGGCAAAAAATGTCCAGCACAAAACTTCACAAACCACTTTTGACATGTTCAATCAAAGTCACAGCACCTTCTCCCTACACTGCACAAATCTTTTTTTTTTGCATTTCAGTTTCATTTTTGAAACTGAATTATTTCACTTTCTTGAAATAATAAAGCATAATATGGAGAAAACATATATTTTCTCCTGTCTTTACTATTAAAATAGGAACACAAAAATTCACCAATTTTGAGTTTTTTAAATCCATGCTGGTATGACAGCTGTCACAATAGAGTGTAACCAAATTGTTTTGAATGAAGTTGAAGACAATTATCCACTACCAAAGCCACCTTATTAAAAAAAAAAAACTTTTTGGTCAAGCCAATATCTGCCAGGGTGACCTACAAACAATTTGTAGCTAAGAAGGAGGTGAGACTCATCTTCCAAACTCCAAACCCTTGTACTTTGTACTAGACCACAGCAAATAAATGATAGAACTTGTAATTTTTCAAAACATTAATTTTGTAGCTGTTTTTAGGATTAATGCCTTCTCCTTTTATTTTAAATTATAAGAAACATTTTGTTTTGGAAAGTGTAGGAATGCCATTTTTCTGAGATGCTCGGGAACGTCTAAATGACCTGAAGTAGCATTCAAAATGCTAATGGGACAATTTGGCAAGCATTATCATTAGGAAATTTTGGATAGTAGCAACACACTGTTGACCATTTGTCAAAATACCTGCCATTTTGGGCAATAAAAATAGAAAAAATGTGACATCAAGTGTCAAATGCTAAGGGTACAGGTAACAGAGGAAGGAGGATGGGTCTGGAACCAGACATCTGTGAACACAAAGCTGGGCTCTGCCTGGTTCCAACAAAATGACATGGGGCAATTCAGTTTCCCTTATTTCCCCCATTTTAGAGTTTTGAAAACAAAAGACACTAAATACAACTCAAACTTTGGCACACAGTTAAGGTAACAAATGTTAAGTATTTCTATTTGATAATGAGGAGAATTCAGAAAATGAGCCTTGAAGTGAACAGTTCCAAGCATTGTGGAGATTAACTCAGTTAAAGTATATGCTGTATGTAGTGTAAGGCACACACATAGTAAATGCTTCATAAACAGTCCTATTTCCATTAGTACTATTAGGTTGATTGCATCTATGGATTGAAACTCCACTATCCAATGATCACTAGTGAGCATGGGGTGGTGCATTCAAGACACATTTCCTACTGTTTATAATCATGCTTCTGATTAATTTATTTCATATGATGACTTTTCAGCTTCATTCTTTTAGGACTTCATGTCTGAAAATACATTAGATGAACTGAATATTGAAATATTGTGCAATAAACTGTACAAGGTAACTATTTTCCTAAATGGTATGTTTTTCTTAAGTACATAATATGTCATAACCAGAGTTTTTATTAGAAGTGACTTTGCCCATTAGCCAAGTCCTGCCACTATGAAGTGAGGCATATTTAAAGTGTACATATATGTCAGCTTTCCCAACCAGAAGATTGTTGAGAGGAAGTAACACTATTTTTCTCTGTATCCCCACCTCTTTGCCTGGAACATAAAAAGTGTCAATTGATGGATGAATTTGAAAACAACCAGCATTTATGGTGAACCTCCTGTTGTATAGAGTTTGTCTCTGTCCTTCATTCTATGAAAGAGTCCCTGTCCATACAATGTTAATCTACTGATAGTGGACAGCATGTCAAGATGACAAACTGCACATGACATCATCTGTACTACTTTTCATGGACTGGCCAGCTGTCTGAACTGTGCTCCCATCATCTGAGGATCTCTGCGTAATAGGGGCTGAGTGAATTTTGTCTTTTCACTTGTACACCGTAGTCTTTGGTCATTCTCAAAGAGTAGCTGAATATATATACCAGTCTAGAGAGTTAAGGGTTCTTGCCACAGCTGGGAAGCACAGAGGTCAAACTCATATCCAGGTCTTGACTCTTCTCCTAGATTGTCAGCCTTTTTAAGGTACAGAATAACATTACCCATCTCAAGGCACTAATGCAGTTTTAAGACTAACCAGTGTTTTAAAAGATATTTGCTGATTGAAGAATTTAATGCATGATGGACACATCAGGGACTATATGATGTCTAAAAATTAAGGAAAATTTTGTTCAAGAATAGAGTCTACCTCATGTTTAAATGCCAAGAGAGATAATTGGTACAAAGGTTGAAGTTGAGAAAAATGGAATAATGAATGTGAACAGTCCCTGAGAATGGGACAGGGAAAAGATGTTAGCAGGGTTAGAGGGAAGGGAATGGTTTTGAAAATGGAGAGAACACTTTTGTCCTGACATTGAAGGGAAGAGTATTAAAATGGCCTCAAAGCAACATAGAAAATCTGATTCTTTTCTCTTTAAAAAATACTTACCAGCCTAAGTGTCCACACCCACCACAACACAGCCACATCCTAGCATTCCCTGGATCCTTCCTGGATCCCCAAGCCAAGGATCCACCTATTAACAGAAAGGAAACTAGATTAACATGGAGGTCCCATATCTATGGTCCCAGAAAAGAAAGCTGAAAAAGAAAACTTGTCCAATAAAATAAGTACTTTGGAATAAACAAGGGATGGGGAGTTAATAATAGGTAATAAGTTCAAGGCTGGCATATTCTGAACTGATTTAGAAAGCCACAAAGAAGGTAAAAAACATTGAATCACTAATTTAAAATAAAACTCAAAATATAAAAGAGGATAGAACTTCCTCCAAGGTGGAGGCATAAGTGGAAACACTATGCCTTCTCCCACAACCAAGATTAAAGACAACAAAGTTTTAGTAACAAAAATGCAAGCCAAACACAGAAAATTGAACTACACGGAAGTTTGACAACAATGAACCATTTAAGCCAGACTGGTAAGAGGGGTGGAGCCAGCAGCAGAGCAGGGTCGGGCAGGAAAGATCCCCTGACCCAGGTGCGCAAGTAGCTGTGGGCGGATGCCAGATGTGGGGTGGCAACAGGCAGACCCAGTGAGGGCACAAGGCGGCAGGCTGACTGCAGTCACACATTTGAGTGCAGATAAACTAGTGAAGGAGCCAGCAGTGAGACAAACCATGCAGGCCCCAGTGGTGGGAAGGAGCAGAGGGGACCACCATTGCCCCTCTTTGACCCCGCCCCCACATACAGTGTCACAACCCAGCAACTGAGTTGCCCCGCCCTGGTGAACACCTAGGGCTCTGCTCCTCATATGTAACAGGCACAAACAGACCAAAAAATCATGGCTCAAGAACTCAAAGCCCCAGAGCTGATAACTCTAAGTGACCAAGAAATAGCCAATCTATCAGATGCACAATTCAAAATACTGGTGATCAGGATGCTCAGAGAACTGGTTGATTTTAGTCACAAATTAAACTGATAAGAAGAGATACTACACTTGATCTTAGCCAAAAGGCTGGGAAGCCATACTCACAAATTAGAGGAACAAATGAAGGCTAAACTAATTGAAATGAGGGGAAATGCACAAGAAACCAATAGTGATGAAAAGAAAACTGGGACTCAAATCAAGGGAGTGGACCAGAAGGAAGAAAAAAATGACAAAACAGAAAAATATGAAGAAACAAGAATTCAAAAAAATGAGAAGAGGCTTAAGAACCTCCAGGACACCTTTAAACATTCCAACACCTGAATTATAGGGGTACAAGAAGGGGAAGAGGAACAGCCATGAGTGGAAAACTCATTTGAACAAATAACAAAGGAGAACTTCCCCAGTCTGGCAAAGGAAATAGACTGGGGAAATCCAGGAAGCTCAGAGAGTCCCAAAGAAGGTGGACCAAAGGAGGAACACACCAAGGCACATCATAATTACATTAGCCAGGATTCAAATGAAGGAGAGAATCCTAGAAGCAGAAAGAAATAAGGGGGCTGTCAACTAAAAAGGAATTCCCATCAGACTGTCAGCTGATTTCTCAAAAGAGACCTTATAGGCAAGAAGGGGCTGGAAAGAAGTATTCCAAGTCATGAAATCCAAAGACCTACAACCAAGATTGCTCTATCCAGCAAAGCTTTAATTTAGAATGGAAGGACAAATAAAGTGCTTCTCAGATAAGATCAAATTCAAGGAGTTCCTCATCACCAAGCCCTCATTATATGAAATGTTAAAGGGACTTATCTAAGAAAAAGAAGATAAAAAATATGAACGGTGAAAGGAAAGCAAATTACAGTTATTAACAACCACACCTAAAACAAAAGCTAACTAAGAGGACAGCTAGATCAAGAGTGGAACCATAGAAATGAAGATCACATGGAGGGTTAGCGACAGGGGAGTGGGAGGAGGAGAAGGGGGGAGAAGATACAGAAAATAAGTAGCATAAGCGGTAAGTAGAAAATAGATGGGGGGAAGGCAAGAATAGTAGGGGAAATATAGAATCTAAAGAACTTGAGACACGTGGTCATAAACTAAAGAGGGGAATGGTGGGGGAGGGGGTGTGCAGGGTGGAGGGGAATGAAGGGGGAAATAGAACAACTGTAATGGCATAATCAATAAAATATATTGAAAAATAAAATCGTAAAATTATATATATATAATTATATATATATATAATGTAAATATATATATGTAAATGTAAATATATGTAATGTAATGTGATGTATTATATGTATATGATATATTAATGTAATTATATGTAATGTAAATATATATATGTATATATATATATATGAGGATATATATTTTCTGTTCATGCAACAAGGCTGGGCTTTGGATGTTTTTCTCATTATCAATTACCTGCTATACATGTAAAGCATCCCCTGGCTGAATATGCAAAATACTCTTGGAAGGTGCCTTATATGAACTAGGAGGCTTCTGGAAACTCAGCATCACACTCACTCTGAAACTGTTCTACACCTCCTTCATCCTCCCAGCAGCAGCACCACTACATTAGGGCAATGAGGCTGAGGATGACCACCTTTACCATGGTGCTGGCAGTCTGCTGCCAGGTCACCCCTCTCATGCATAAAAATTCAGAATTCCCATGAGTGATAGTAAACTCAGTAGCAAGCATTGCTTGGGCAGCTTGGGAGCAGGGCAGCTGGGGTGGAGAGGCTGGATGCTGTACTCATCTAAGAGCAGAGTCTGGCTGGAGGCAACCAGCCAGGAACAGGAACAGACTTGTCCAGAGGTATAGGAAAGAGATGCAGCAGCTTGAACATCTCTTGGGAAAATAGTAGTGAACAGCACTGCATGAAAAGGTTCTACTTATTTCCATCTACCAAGCAAAGGGTGATAGTCAGGGACAGCAGGGCCCAGAGAGCCCAGAAGTACAAGGAAAGCCTGATGTTCATGTAAGTGTACTCCAGCATCCTTGTGGGTGCCATGAAAATTCCCGCACTGACTATGTTGGTGATTAAAAAACTTGTGTCCAGCAACATCCAAACACTCTATTATGCAATACATTCTCAACTTTATTCACTGCAGTTTTAAAATTCTACAGAGATGCCAATTTCTGAGTTTTCCTGCCTAGGTTGCTGAGAAGGATGTGCATGAGTTCTCTGAAATAAAGCAGTACTAACCTTTGTGTCCCCCACTTTGTCTAATGTAGACCATTTTCAATCATTAACAAAACATATGCAATGTAACCAACTAAATTAGTATACGATTACTTGGAGGATATTAGTGTGACTTGTTTTATAATGATTATCAAAACAATACATTCAGATGAAAACATAAATTTTATTTATTTTTCAAGTACAGTTTTCTGTCTATTACTCCCACCCCATCCCACACCCCCTGCTCCCTCCTCCCTCCCATTTCCACTCTTCTCAGTTGTTTCCATGCATCCCTTATATATGTTCCTCTGAATCCCTCCCCTGTTTCCCCTGAAATTCCATCCCCTCTTCCCTCTGGTCACTGTCAGCCTGTTCTCTATTTCAGTGTCCTCAGTTATATTTTGCTTGATTGTTTGTTTTGTTCTTTAGCTTCCTGTTAAAGGTGAGATCATATGGTATTTGTCTTTCAACACCTGGCTTATTTCACTCACCATAATGCTTGCCAGTTCCATCCATGATGTTGCAAAAGGTAGGAGCTCATTCTTTCTCTCTGCTGCATAGAACTCCATTGTGTACATGTACCATGGTTTTTTGATCCATTCATTTACTGAAGGGCACCTAGGTTGCTTCCAATACTTGGCTGTCCTCAACTGTGCTGCTAGGAACATTGGGGTGCATCCGTCCTTTGGGATTGGTGTTTTAGGGTTCTTAGGATACAATCCTAGCAGTGGAATTGCTGGGACAAAAGGCAGGTCCAATTTTAGTTTTATGAGAAAATTCCATACTGTTTTCCACAATGGTTGTACCAGTCTGCAATCCCACCAACAGTGGACCAGAGTCCCCTTTTCCCCAACCCTCTCCAAAACTTCTTGTTTATTGCTTTGTTTATGATAGCCATTCTCACCGGTGTGAAGTGGTATCTCATTGTGGTTTTAATTTGCATCTCTCTGATAGCAAGCGATATTGAGCATCTCTTCATGTGTCTCTGGATCCTCTGTATGTCCTCCTTGGAGAAGTGTCTGTTCAAGTCCTTTCCCCATTTCTTAATTGGGTTACTTGTCTTCTTAGAGTGAAGTCGTGTGAGTTCTTTGTATATTTTGGAGATTAACCCTTTGTCTGAGGTATCATTGGCAAATATGTTTTCCCATACAGTTGGTTGTCTTTTTATTTTAATATGGTTTTCTTTAGCCACGCAGAAGCTTTTTATTTTGATGAGATGCCATTCCTTCATTCTTTCCTTTATGTTCCTTGCTCTAGGGGACATATCAGTAAAAATGTTGCAGCATGAAATATCTGAGATTTCCTGCCAATGTTCTCCTCAAGGACTTTAGTGTTGTCATGGCTTATATTTAAGTTTTTTTATCCACCTTGAATTTATTTTGGTGTAAGATGTAAGTTGGTGCTCAAGTTTCATTTTTTTTGCATGTAGCTGTCCAGTTCTCCCAAGACCATTTGTTGAAGAGGCTTTTTTTACTCCATTTTATGTTACTGCCCCCTCTGTTGAATATTAATTGCCCAGAGAGACGCGGGTTTGTTTCTGGTCTCTCTGTTCTTTTCCATTGGTCTATGTGCCTGTTTTTATGCCAGTACCAGGCTGTTTTGATTACAGTGGCCTTGTAATACAGTTTGATATCAGGTATTGTGATCCCTCCTACTTTGTTCTTCTTTCTCAACATTGAGGCTGCTATTCGGGCTCATTTATGGTTCCATATAAATTTTTGAAGTGTTTGTTCTATGTCTGTGAAATATGCCATTGGTACTTTAATAGGTATTGCATTGAATCTGTAAATTGCTTTGGGTAGTATGGACATTTTGATTATGTTAATTCTTCCAATCTATGAACACGGTATATGTTTCCATTTGTTTGTGTCTTCCTTGATTTCCTTCTTCAGTGTTGTGTAGTTTTCTGCATACAGGTCTTTTACCTCCTTGGTTAGGTTTATTCCCAGATATTTTATTTTTGTTTTTGGTACATCGAATGGAATTTTTTTCTTGATTTCTGCTTCTGCTGCTTCATTGTTGGTATACAAAAATGCCTTTGATTTCTGGATATTGACGTTGTATCCTGCTGTTTTGCCAAATTCATTTATTAGTTCGAACAGTTTTTTGGTAGAGTCTATAGGATTTTCCATGTACACTATCGTGTCACCAGCAATCAATGACCGTTTTATTTCCTCCTTTCCAATTTTAATGCATTTTATTTCCATTTCTTGTCTGATTGCTGAGGCTAAAACTTCCAATACTATATTAAATAGAAGTGGTGAAGTAGACAACCTTGTCTTGTTCCTGATCTTAGTGGGAAAGCTTTTAGTTTTTGCCCATTGAGTATGATGTTGGCTGTAGATCTTTCATATATGGCCTTTATTATATTGAAGAATACTCCCTCTATTCCCACTTTGCTGAGTACCTTTATCATAAATGGGTGTTGTACCTTGTCAAAAGCTTTTTCCACATCTATTGATATGGCCATGCGGTTTTTGTCTTTGCTTTTGATTATGTGGTGTATTACATTTACTGATTTGTGGGTATTGAACTATCCTTGCATCCCTGGGATGAATCCCACTTGGTCGTGGTGTATGATCTTTTTGATCTATTGTTGGATGTGATTTGCCAATATTTTGTTCAGGATTTTAGCATCTATGTTCATCAGCGATATTGGCCTGAAGTTTTCTTTCTTTGTCGTGTCTCTATCTGGCTTTGGAATTAGGATGATGCTGGCTTCATAAAAAGAGTTTTGGAGTTCTGCCTTCTTTGAGCTTTTTTGGAATAGTCTGTGAAGAATAGGGGTTAGCTCTTCCTTAAAACTTTTTAGAATTCGCCTGTGAAACCATCTGGTCCAGGGCTTTTTTTTTTGTGATGGGAGTTTTTGATTACTGCTTCAATTTCATTTGCTGGTATTGGTCTGTTCAGGCTTTCTACTTCTTCTTCATTGAGTTTTGGAAGATTATAGTTTTCTGGAAATTTGTCCATTTCACCTAGGTTTTCAAATTTCTGGTCATATACTTCTTCATAGTAATTTCTTACAATCCCTTTTATTTCTGTGGTATCAGTTGTAATCTCTCCTCTTTCATTGCTGATTGTGTTTATTTGGGTCCTCTCTCTTCTTTTCTTAATCAGCCTACTTAAAGGCTTCCCTATTTTGTTTATCTTTTCGAAAAACTAACTCTTGGATTCATTGATCCTTAGAATTGTGCTTTTAGTCTCTATGTCATTTAATTCTGCTCTGATCTTGCTTATTTCCTTCCTTCTACTTGCTCTGGGCTGTGTTTGTTGTTGTTCTTCGAGTTCTTGCAGGCATCAGGTTAGGTTGTTTGTTTGAAATGTTTCTATCTTCTTTAGGTAAGCCTGTATTGCTATGAACTTCCCTCTCAGGACTGCCTTGGCTGTGTCCCATAAGTTTTGGGTTGTTGTGAGTTCATTTTCATTTGTTTCTAGAAACTTTTTCATTTCTTCCCTTCTTTCAGTCTTGACCCATTCATTGTTTAATAGCATACCATTCAGTCTCCGTGATTTTCAGTGTTTTGGGTTTTTCCCTATGGGGTTGGTTTCTAATTTCAGTCCCTTGTGGTCAGAGAAAATGCTTGGTATGATTTCAATTTTCTTGAATTTGTTGAGGCTCGTTTTGTGTCCTATCATATAGGCTATCTTTGAAAATGTCCCGTGTGCATTTGAAAAAAATTTGTATTTAAGGTTCTTTGGGATGAAGGGCTCTATATATATCAGTCAAGTCCATTTCATCTAGGGTGTTGTTTAGTGCACCTATATCTTTGTTGACATTTTGTTTGGAAGATCTGTCCATTTTTGACAGTGAGGTGTTCAAATTCCCTAGTATAATTGTATTGCTGTCAATATCTTTCTTGAAGTCCTCTAGGATTTTTCTTATATTTTGGTCCTCCTCTGTTGGATGCATATACATTTATGATGTTAATGTCTTTTTGGTGCGTTCTTCCCTTGAGTATCATGAAGTGACCTTCTGGGTCTCTATTTATAGCCCTTTTTTTGAAGTCTAATTTGTCTGATATTAGAATTGCTACCCTGGCTTTTTTTTTTTTTCTTGACGATTTGCTTGGAAAATTTGTTTCCAGCCTTTTACTTTTAGTCTGTGATGGTCTTTTGTCCTGAGGTGGGTCTCCTGTAGGCAGCATAGGTGTGGATAATGCTTTCTTATTCATTCAGCTATTCTATGTCTGTTGATTGGAGCATTTAATCCATTTACATTTAAGATTACTATTGATAGGTACTTATTCATTGCCATTTTTGTACCACAGTTCCTCTCTGTGTCTCTCTTTTCCTTCCTTTCCTTGAAGCAGTCCTTTTAGTATTTCTTGTAGAGCTGGTTTCGTGCAGGCATATTCTTTTAGACTTTTTTTGTCTTGGAAGCTGTTTATTTGGCCTTCTATCTTAATTGAGAGCCTTACTAGGTAAAGTAGCCTTGGTTGTAGGCCTCTGTTTCTCATTATTTGGAATATTTCTTGTCATTCTCTTCTTGCTTGGAGTGTTTCCATTGAGAAGTCAGTAGCTAACCTTATTGGGGCTCCCTTGAATGTTACTTCCTTTTTCTCTCTTGCTGCCTGTAAGATTCTCTCTTTGTCTTGGAATTTTTCCATTTTAATGATGATGTGTCTTGAAGGGGGCCTCTTTGGGTTCCTCTTGAATGGGACTCTCTGTGATTCCTGGATTCATGTAACTTTTTCTCTCATTAGATTAAGAAAATTATCCATCATTACTCTTTCAAATAGGTTTTCTATCCCTTGTTCTTCTTCTTCTCCTTCTGGTATTCCTATTATTCGGATATTATTACGTTTCATATTATCTTGCATTTTTCTTAGTCCATCTTCATTCTTTTTGAGTCTGTTTTCCCTTTCTTGCTCTTTCTGGGGGATTCTTTCTACTGTGTCCTCCACCTCGCTGCTCCGATCTTCTGCCTCATCGATCCTGCTTTTCATTCCTTCAACTGTGTTCTTCAGTTCAAAAATTGTATTCTTCATTTCCTCTTGGTCTTTGCTGATAGTTTCTATTTCTTTTTCATGTTGATATAGTTTGCGCAGAGCTCATTGTAGCTCCTCTCTAGTTTCTGGTAGCTCCCCTCTAGTTTTTGGTAGCTCATTGTGAGCTCTTTGAATTTGCTGATAACTAGTGCTTTGAATTCGATATCTGATAGCTGACTTGCCTCTCTTTCTATAATATTAATTCTGAGACTTCCACCTTTTCTTTCATTTGGGCATTGTTTCTTTGTCTTCCCATTGTTTATGCCACTCTTCTTGTTAGCCTCAGCTTCTTAAATTGATCTATTCTGACTCCCTGGGTTTTTAGTGTGAAATTCTGTGGTAGAATTCCTGTGAAATTCATTTGTGCAGTCTCCTGCAGGTATCTTGATGTTCTCAGCTTCCACCTTCCCCCATCTTTGTGTGTGTGTGATCATTTGGATTGGGAGGCAAAATGGTTTATGACAGCAGGAGAGTACTTTATGATATTTACAGTCACAGCCAGTAGAGAAGAGATAGAAGATCTTTAGGCTGTATATAGTGTTAACTGCAATCTTCAACCCTATTTGCCACTTTCAAGAAAGGATAGAGCAAAGATGAGCCTTTTTCTGGGGAGGGAAGACTTGTGAGTTGTATCTAGAAAGCAGTGAGGTTGCGGGTGGTCAGATTTTGAGGTAAGGTGAGCGTAGCATGTGAGCAAGTAGAGTTATTCACTACAGTAATAGAATTCAGGAACCTGTGAAGTGGGCTAAGACCCGAGAGATGTGTTGTGAAGTATTTACAGTGGTATAGAAAGCAGCAAACAAACAAACAAACACCAAAGAAGGGCAGGATAAGTGAGGAAAAGCAATAAGTTTGGAATGAAAGGAAGAAGGACTAAAACAGGAAAAAAGAAAGGAGAGAAACAAGGTACTGAAAGATACAGCAACAATAAAATTTTTAAAATATATGAATCCTAATAAAAAAAATTAAAAAAACAAACCCTCCCTTGTTGGTTTCAAATGGTCCAATCCAGTTTTTCTGGTTTCCGCTGGACTTTGTGGAAGTGGGCTGGGTGGGCTGGGTTGTAGGCCCAGGTTCACTCCTGCGCGCCAGCTAGGCTACCAGACTGGAGTGTGGGCCCTTGCCCACCCAGCAGGCTGCCTGGATCCCACAGGATCTGGTACGGGTTCTTCCCAGCTCTGTGGCTGGGTGAGAAGCAAGTCAACCTGCCTTCACAGGAGAATACCTCAATCCACTTTCCAATAAAAACTTCTCCAGAAAGCATGCCTCTCATCCCAGCCCAATCCCTAACCCAACAGTTTAGGACAATGCTCCTCTCAAATTTCATGGGCTGGTGGGCTGGTGGGGTGGTGACCCCAGAGATCACAACTGAACACGACCCCCTGTTCTTCCCACCCTCCCTTCCAACCCCAGCAGACAGGTCTCTGCCACCCAGCCCCGCCTAGATGGGGAGAGATGGAGCCAGCTTTCTTCCAAGGACCTCACAGCTGGCCCAAGGCTCCACTGGGTCCCGGGCTCCCAATGCATCCTACATGGCACTGGCCGAAGACGGAAGCCTCTACATTTCTAACTAGGCAGCTCCCAGGCATTATAGGCTGGCCGAGGGCATCCGGTCCTGCTGCTACCAAGGCTACTGTACCCAGCAAGGCTCTCAATCAAGATAGAAGGCCAAATAAAGAGCTTCCAAGACAAAAGAAGTCTAAAAGAATACGCCTCCACAAAACCTGCTCTACAAGAATTACTAAAAGGGCTGCTTTAAGGAAAGGAAGGAAAAGAGAGAGACAGAGAGGAACACAGGTACATAAATGGCAATGAATAAGTACCTTTCGATAATAACTTTAAACGTAAATGGATTAAATGCACCAATTAAGAGACATAGAATAGCTGAATGGATAAGAAAGCATGACCCACACATATGCTGCCTACAAGAGACTCACCTGAGGACAAAAGACCACCACAGACTGAAAGTGAAAGGATGGAAACAAATTTTCCAAGCAAATGGACATGAAAAAAAAGCCGGGGTAGCAATCCTCATATCAGACAAAATAGACTTCAAAAAAAAGGCTATAAAGAGAGACCCAGAAGGTCACTTCATAATACTCAAGGGAAGAATCCACCAAGAAGACATTAACATCATAAATATATATGCACCCAACACAGGAGCACCCAAATATATAAAGAAAATCCTAGAGGACCTCAAGAAAGATATTGACAGCAACACAATTATAGTAGGGGATTTTAACACCCCACTGTCAAAAATGGACAGATCTTCCAAACAAAATATCAACAAAGATATAGCAGCATTAAACGACACTCTAGAAGAAATGGACCTAATTGATATATATAGAGCCATCCATCCCAAAGAAACTAAATACACTTTCTTTTCAAACGCACATGGAACATTTTCAAAGATAGATCACATGATAGGACACAAAACCAGTCTCAACAACTTCAGGAAAATAGAAATCATACCAAGCATCTTCTCTGATCACAAGGGACTGAAATTGGAAACCAACCCCACAGGAAAAAACCCAAAACACCCAAAATCATGGAGACTGAATGGTAGGCTATTGAACAATGAATGGGTCAAGATTGAAATTAGGGAGGAAATCAAAAAACTCCTTGAAACAAATGAAAATGAACTCACCACAACCCAAAATTTATGGGACACAGTGAAGGCAGTCCTGAGAGGGAAGTTCATAGCGATACAGGCTCACCTAAAGAGGATAGAAACATTTCAAACAAACAACCTAACCCAACGCCTGCAAGAACTCGAGGAACAACAACAAAGACAGCCCAGAGCAAGTAGAAGGAAGGAAATAACCAAGATCAAAGCAGAATTAAATGACATAGAGACTAAAAGCACAATTCTAAAGATCAATGAATCCAGGAGTTGGTTTTTTGAAAAGATAAACAAAATAGACAAACCTTTAAGTAGGCTCATTAAGAAAAGAAGAGAGAGGACACAAATAAACACAATCAGAAATGAAAGAGGAGAGATTACAACTGATACCACAGAAATAGAAAGGATTGTAAGAAATTACTATGCGGAACTGTATGCCAAGAAATTTGAAAACCTGGGTGAAATGGACAAATTTCTAGAAAAATATAATCTTCCAAAACTCAATGAAAAAGAAGCAGAAAACCTGAACAGGCCAATAACAGCAAATGAAATTGAAGAAGTAATCAAAAAACTCCCATCACACAAAAGCCCTGGGCCAGATGGTTTCACAGGAGAATTCTACAAAGCTTTTAAGGAAGAGCTAACCCCTATTCTTCACAGACTATTCCAAAAAATCCAAAAGGAGGGAAAACTCCCCAACTCTTTCTATGAAGCCAGCATCACCCTAATCCCAAAGCCAGATAGAGACACAACAAAGAAAGAAAATTACAGACCAATATCACTGATGAACATAGATGCTAAAATCCTCAACAAAATATTGGCAAATCGCATCCAACAATACATCAAAAAGATCATACACCATGACCAAGTGGGATTCATCCCGGGGATGCAAGGATGGTTCAATATACGCAAATCAATAAATGTAATACACGAAATAAACAAAAGCAAAGACAAAAACCACATGGTCATATCAATAGATGCGGAAAAAGCTTTTGATAAGGTACAACACCCATTTATGATAAAGGTACTCAGCAAGGTGGGAATAGAGGGAACATTCCTCAATATAATAAAGGCCATATATGAAAGACCTACAGCCAACATCATACTCAATGGGCAAAAACTAAAAGCTTTTCCACTAAGATCAGGTACAAGACAAGGTTGCCCACTTTCACCACTTCTATTCAATATAGTATTAGAAGTTCTAGCTGCAGCGATCAGACAAGAAAAGGAAATAAAAGGCATCCAAATCGGAAAGGAGGAAACAAAACTGGCATTGTTTGCAGATGACATGATAGTGTACATGGAAAACCCTATAGCCTCTACCAAAAAACTGCTGGAACTAATAAATGAATTTGGCATAACAGCGGGATACAAAGTTAATATCCAGAAATCAAAGGCATTTTTGTATACCAACAATGAAGCAGCAGAAGCAGAAATCAGGAAAAAAATCCCATTCGATATAGCAAAAAGAAAAATAAAATATCTGGGAATAAACCTAACCAAGGAGGTAAAAGACCTGTATGCAGAAAACTACACAACACTGAAGAAAGAAATCAAGGAAGACACAAATAAATGGAAACATATACCGTGTTCATGGATTGGAAGAATTAACATCATCAAAATGTCCATACTACCCAAAGCAATTTACAGATTCAATGCAATACCTATTAAAGTACCAATGGCGTATTTCACAGACATAGAACAAACACTTCAAAAATTTATATGGAACCAGAAAAGACCCCGAATAGCTGCTGCAATTTTGAGAAAGAAGAACAAAGTAGGAGGGATCACAATACCTGATATCAAACTGTATTACAAGGCCACTGTAATCAAAACAGCCTGGTACTGGCACAAAAACAGGCACATAGACCAATGGAATAGAACAGAGAGCCCAGAAATAAACCCAACTCTCTACAGTCAATTAATATTCGACAAAGGGGGCAATAACATAAAATGGAGTAAAGACAGCCTTTTCAACAAATGGTGTTGGGAGAACTGGACAGCTACATGCAAAAAAATGAAACTTGAGCACCAACTTACACCATACACCAAAATAAATTCAAGGTGGATAAAAGACTTAAATATAAGCCGTGAAACCATTAAAACCCTAGAGGAGAGCCTTGGCAAGAAAATCTCAGATATTCCACGCAGCAATATTTTTACTGATACGTCCCCTAGAGCAAGGAACATAAAGGAAAGAATAAACAAATGGGATCTCATCAAAATTAAAAGCTTCTGCATGGCTAAGGAAAACAGTATCAAGATACAAAGAGAAGCAACAGCTTGGGAAAACATATTTGCCAATGATACCTCAGATAAGGGTTTAATCTCCAAAATATACAAAGAACTCATTCGGCTCCACTCAAAGAAGACAAGCAACCCAATCAAAAAATGGGCAGAGGACTTGAACAGACATTTCTCCAAGGAGGACATACAGAGAATCCAGAGACACATGAAAAGATGCTCGATATCACTAGCTATCAGAGAGATGCAAATTAAAACCGCAATGAGATACCACTTAACACCAGTCAGATTGGCTATCATAAACAAAGAAACAAACAACAAGTGCTGGAGAGGTTGTGGGGAAAAGGGGACTCTAGTTCACTGTTGGTGGGATTGCAGACTGGTACAACCACTATGGAAAACAGTATGGAATTTTCTAAGAAAACTAAAAATGAACGTACCTTTTGACCCAGCAATTCCACTCTTGGGAGTATATCCTAAGAACCCTGAAACACCAATCCAAAAGAACCTATGCACCCCGATGTTCATAGCAGCACAATTTACGATAGCCAAGAGTTGGAAGCAGCCTAGATGCCCATCGGTAAATGACTGGATCAAAAAACTATGGTACATTTACACAATGGAATTCTATGCTGCAGAAAGGAAGAAGGAACTACTACCCTTTGCAACATCATGGATGGAACTGGAAAGCATTATGCTGAGCGAAATAAGCCAGGCGGTGAAAGACAAATATCATATGATCTCACCATTAACAGGAATCTAAACAAACCAAACAAGCAAGCAAAATACAACCAATGACACTCAAATATGGAACAGGCTGTCAGGGCCCAGAGGGGAGAGGGGAGAGAATCATAGGGGAAAAGGGAATGGACTCACATGAACAAGTATAAAAGACACATGGACAATAACTAAGGGTAGGGAGTGGAAAGGGGAGGGAGGCGGGGAGCATGGGGTGGGCGGCGGGCAGGGTTGGGATTATAAGACAGAAACCTGTACTTGAACAAGAATTAAATAAAAATTATATTTAAAAAAAAAATTAAAAAAAAATATATAGATACAGATTTCCTAATGGTTCTGCTGTTCTGAGAAATACAAGGAACACAGTTTCTATAAACTATTAAAGTTAATATTAATCTAAAGTTAATCTTAATTATTAATCTTAAAGTTAATAATTAAGTTAATATTAATCTAAACTAGATTGCTTTAAATTAACATGCCACTTATAATCCCCAAGGCAACCATTAAGAAAATAAATTTAAAAAAATTAAAAGAATTTAAAATTTAAACGGTACACTATAAAACACAAATTTAACACCATAGAGAAAAGTAATGAAGAAACAGAGAAACAAAAAAGCATCTAGAAAACAAATAGCAAAATGTCAGACATAAGTCCCACCATACCAGTAGTAACGCTAAATGTAAATAATTAAATATTCTGACCTAAAGTACAGAGAAGGTAGAATAATTTTTTTAAAAAAGAGTACACTTGGCCAGTGTGGCTCAGTTGGTCAGAGTATTGTCCAAACACTAAAGGGTTGCAAATTCGATTCCCAGTCAGAGTGTATGCCTGGGTTAAAGGTTCAATCCTTTGTCCAGGCAGGTATGGGAAGTAACCAATCAATGTTTCTCTCTTGCATTGATGGTTTTCTTTCTCTTTTTCTCTCTTCTTCTGAAAAGCAATAAAAAATGTCCTCAGGTGAGGATTTTAAAAAATGATGCAATTATATGCAGGCTATAACTGATACTGGAGATTCACAAACACAAATAGTTTAAAAGCAAAAAGATAGACATAGGTATGTAATGAATACATTACATACCTCTCAAAAAAAGAGGTTGAGAGATTATACTAAAGGAAGGCAAAATAGACTTTAAGAAAAAATTACTTCTAGACAAGACAGATTTTTTATGATAAAAGGATCAACCTAGCAGGAGTAAATAATAATTATAAGGTATAAACACCCAACTGAGTCACAAATACGTGAAACTGAAATCCACAGAAACAGAAAATTCAGCAATAGTTGTAGACTTCAACACTCTGCTATTAAAAACTGATATAAAACTAGACAGTAGATCCCTTACAAAGTTGGGGTAGAATGGACTAGAGACACATGAGGAAAGACTGGGGATGAAGGCTTTGAGTAGAGAACTAAGAGAGTAGCCACCAGTATTATCCTCGGTAAGGCATCAACAATCCTGCTCAAGCAGACTACTCCCCTTGAATCAGCAGCAGCCTGAGGGGAAACTATAGCCCCAATCCCAGGGTGGGATTCTGTCTCTCTCTAAGGGATTTAAACCTAACTGCTGAGTGCAGAGTGACTAGATTAACAATTGAAGGAGTCAGCCCCAGACAGTAGATCTCTGGAAGTCTCAAACAGGTTGCCTAAAGTCAGACAGGGTCTACATCTGACATCCTTAGAGGCAAATGCAGAAAGAAAAAATAGTGGTAAGTACTAGAAGCTACCAAGACAAAATCCACTGGGGTCTTCTCTATAATTTGAGATATTTTCTTTCCTGTGTAACTTTTTAACATTCATTTCTTATCCATCATGCTTGTGCATATTAAATTACTAGATTTTATATTATAGTTTATTTCAATTCACATATTTTGCCCCTCCCTTTTCTTACCCCATTTTACCTTCCTCTTATCATTTTCATTTTAAATTTTGTTTTCTCTCTTGCTACAACTTGCTTTCATTACACACTTTTACTATTTTTCCCCATCCCTCCTCTCAAAACCAATTTTCTTGTCAATGGTCATCTCATATTCTTTTCCCTGTTCTTAAAATACCCATGTTCTCTCTTTACCTTTAGCAATCTTTGCTCATTGCTTGTGGATAGGGCAGTTGTTGTTGCATTTTTTAATTTTACCTCTAGACCTTCACTAATTTTGTTTTTCAAAATTCAAATTTTAATGGTCCCTTCTCCTACTCCTTGTTTCATCTCAGATTTTTATTTTGTTCTGTCTTAGCCTGTTTTTTCTTTTTCTTCTTTTTCTCTTCCATCCTGCTCTTTTTAAAATTTATGCTTCTTTTTTTCATTTTACTTTTTCTCTTCATCTAAAATGTTAATTTTTCCTTGTCTTTGCCTAGTTTTCATTCCTCATTCTTAGTATCTCCTCTCCTTCTATCATCTCAAAAATCTCTTTCCATCCTTTTTTAACTTATCTTAAGCTTTTCTTTATTTCCTTTTTCCTTCCTCTTCCCATATCAACTATACTAATTTTAACTCATTTGTTGTTGATAGTGCTGTGGTGGATCTTTCTCCAATTTGGCTCCTATTTTTTAATTATTTACTTACTTTTTTCCTTCATTTTTTTCTTTCTCTCTCTCACTTTATTTTAATGTCTCTTTAAACTTAATACTATACACTTCCCTTCTGTTACATCATTCTGCCTCTTCATTCTCTTTTTTATTTATGATGTAAATTTTGCTTTCTTTCTTTGCATTGCTCCAACTCTCAATTTTTATTAGTGCTCCTCCCTCTACCTTCTCAAAATGCTTTTCTTTCAGTAGGTCATCTCACATCCATGCTCTTTTCTTATAATAGTCTTAATCTCTTTACACCCTTATTAATACTGGTTCGTTTGCTACTGAGAGTGGAATTGCAGGGTAGGAGTTATTTTTGCAGGTGTAGGTTTATTTCCTGGACTTTGCGGTTTTGTTCTGGGTGGACCTGCACAACAGCACATAGACTGAGGTGGGTGGAGTGAACCTCAGTCAACTAGTTGCAGGTAGGTTCCACCAAAGAATGACCCAACAGCAATAAAAGCCCATTTACATCCAGAGAGCCAACATAAATGGTATAAAAGGCATCCCAAGATCATCATGTTCAGGAAATCACGTGACCACACCACTAAATCTCACAAGTCTCCTACCATGGAAGTTCACACCACAAATTAAGGGAGTCAAAACAGATCAATTTAAGAAGCAGCTCACAGATAATGGAAAAACTGAGAAACAGTGGCCAATTGAAAGAAAATGAAGAATCCTCAGAAATAGTGCTAAATGAAATAGAAGCAAATCAATGATCAAATATTGAGTTCAAAACAATGCTTATAAGTAATCTCAATGAGCTCAGTGAGAATTAGCAAAAACTTTGAGGAAACTACAAGGAACTTACTGCAGCCTACATCAGCATAAAAAAGGGACTTAAATACTATCAACAAGAGCCAAGAGGAAATGAAGAATGCAATTTCTGAATTGAAGAACACAGTAGAAGAAATCAAAAGCAGGGTAGATGGAGCAGAGGATCCAATCAGCAAGCTAGAGGACAAAAACAGAAAAAAACTCCCAGAAACAGCAAGAAAAGGAAAAGAGATTCAAAAAGTCCAAAGAGGGGTTAACAGAACTGCAGGACAACATAAAACATAATAATATCCATATAATAGCCATACCAGAAGGAGAAGAAGAAGAGCAAGGGATAAAAAACCTGTTTCAAAAAATAATAATAATAATAAACTTCTCTAATTTGATGAGAGAAAAAGTCACACAAATCTAGAAAGCACAGAGAATCCCAATTAAGAGGAACCCAAAAAAGGCCCACTGCAAGACACATAATAATTAAAATGGCAAAATTTAAAGACAAAGAGAGAATCTTAAAAGCAAAAAGGGAGAAACAAGAAGTAATATACAGGGAACCTTGATAAGTTTTTCATCTGACTTATCAACAGAAATCCTACAAGCCAAAAAGGAATAGCAAGAAATATTCCAAGTAATGAAAATAAAAAAGGCCTGCAACCAAGATTACTCTATCCAGCAAGGCTCTCAATTAAAATGGAACATGAAATAAGGAGTTTCCCAGACAAAAGAAGGCTAAAAAAAATACACCTCCAGCAAATCAGCATTGCAAGATATGCTAAAGGGACTGCTATAAGAAGAGAAATAAAGAGTGAGCAAAAGAGGAACATAGGTATGAAAGGGGAGAAATATATAAGTACCTATAAATAATAACAAATGTTACTGTAGTAAGTGCCCCAATCAAAAAACATAGGGTAGCTGAATGGATAAGAAAGCATGATCCACACATATGCTGTCTACAAGAGACCAACCTCAGAACAAGAGACCTACACAGACTAAAAGTGAGGAGCTGGAAACAAACATTTCAAGCAAATGGACAGGAAAAAAACAAAAAGGTAGGAATATTTACATCAGACAAAATAGACTTCAAAACAAGGGCCATAAAAAGAGAAACAGAAGGACACTTCATAATACTCAAGGTAAGAATCCATCAAGAAGATATAACTAGTGTAAACACATATGCACCCAACATAGGAACACCCAAACATATATAAAAATCTTTGAGGACTTAAAGAAAGATATAGACAGCAACAAAATTATAGTGAAGAATTTTAGCACCCCAATTTCAACAACAGATCTTCCAAACAAATTACCAACAAGGATATTGAGGAGCTAAACAACACATTAGATCAAATGGATTAACTGATGCATGTAGAACCTTTCATCCTGAAGAGCAAAAGGCACATTCTTTTTCAAATGAACATGGAACATTTTCAAAGATAAATCACATGATAGGACACAAAACAAGCTTCAACAAATTCAAAAAAATTGAAATCATATAAAGCATTTTCTCAGCCCACAATTGCTTGAAACTAGAAACCCAACTCAAAGAAAAAAATCAAAAACAACAAATTCATGGAGATTGAATAGCATGCCATTAAACAATGAATAGTTTAAAAATAAAATCAAGGAAGAAATTTAAAAGTTTCTGGAAACAAATGAAAATAAACACACAACAGCCCAAAACCTATAGGACACAGCAAAGGCAGTTCTGAAAGGGAAGGTCATAGAGGCCTACCTGAAAGAGATACAAATATTTCAAATAAACAACCTAGAGAACTCTGGCCAAGATGGAGGCATAGGTAGATATACTTTGCCTGCTCGCACAATCAAAAGAAGGACAACAACAAAGTTATATATAAAAATAACCAAAACTGCCAGAAAATTGAACTGTATTGAAGTCCTACAACCAAGGAGTAAAAGAAGAAACATTCATTTAGACTGACAAGAGAGGTAGATATGGGCAGCCAGGGAAGAGAGGATGAGGCAAGTCAGAGGCAGTAGGGTCAAGTGGGCAAGACAGCTGCTGACCCAGAAAGGCAGGCAAAGGGGATGCTGGCAGACCAGGTGGTCTCACATTTGCATTCAGATAAACAGGGAGGAAAAAATGGGGAGCAACACAGACTGGGCAACCCAGCGTTACAGTGTGGGAAAAGAAAGCCTTAAATCTTCTGGCTGTAAAAACCTGTAGGGATCGAGGTGGTGGGAGAAACATCCAACCTCACAGGAGAGTTTGTTGGAAAGATCCACAGAGCCCTAAAATGTACACAAACCCACCCACCCAGAAACCAGCACCAGGATGGTCCAATTTGCTTATGGGTAGAGGGAGAAGTGACTGAAAGCTGGATGATAGCCAAGCAAGCACCACTGTTCCCTCTCTGAAACACCACCCAAATATAGTATGACAACACAACAATGTGGGGTGTCCTGTTCTGGCTAACACCAGACTCTGCTTCTTACAATATAACAGGCACACCAAAAAAAAAAGAAAGAAAGAAAAAAATAAAGCCCAAGTGACAGGACATATCAAAACTCCAGAAAAAAAACTAAGCAATGAAGAGATAGCCAACATATCAGATGCAGATTTCAAAACACTGATAATCAGAATGCTAACAGAAATGGTTGAGGATGGTCGCAAAATAGAGGAAAAAGTGAAGGCTATGAAAACTGAAGTAAAGAAAAATATATATGGAACCAATAGTGACAGGGAGGAAGCTGGGACTCATATCAATGGTTTGGAGCAGAAGGAAGAAATAAATATTCAACCAGAACAGAATGGAGAAATGAGAATTTTAAAAAAATGAGGACAGGTTTAGGAACCTCCAGAACAACTTTAAATGTTTAACATCTGAATCATGAGGTGCCAAAAAGAGACTAGGAAGAGCAAAAAAGTGAAAACTTATTTGAAAATATAATGAGGAAGAACTTCCCCAATCTGGCAAAGGAAAGAGACTTCCAGGAAGTCCAGGAAGCCAGGTGAGTCCCAAAGAAGTTGGACCCAAGGAAGCACACACCAAGGCACATCATACTTACATTACCCAAGATGAAAGATAAGGAGAGAATCTTAAAAGCAGCAAGAGAAAGAAGACACTTAGATACAAAGGAGTTCCCATAAGACTATCAACTGACGTCTCAGAAGAAACTTTGAAGGTAAGAATGGGCTGGAAAGAAGTATTCGAACTCATGAAAGGCAAGGACCAATATCCAAGACTACTCCATCCAGCAAAGCTATCATTTAGAAATGAAGGGCAGATAAAGTCCTTCCCAGATAGAGCCAAGTTAAAGGAGTTTATCATCACCAAGCTCTTATTACAAGAAATGTTAAAGAGACATTTGTAAGAAAAAGAAGACCAAAACTATGAACAGGAAAATGACAGCAAACTCACAACTGTCAACAACTGAACCTAAAAGAAAACAAAACAAAAGCAAACAAGTAGAACTGGAAGGGAATCGCAGAAATGGAGATCACCTGGAGGGTATCAGTGGGGAGAGGAAGAGGAAATGATAAGGGAAAAGGTACAGGGAATAAGAAGCATAAATGGTAGGTACAAAACATATAGGGGGAGGTTAAAAATAGTATGTGAAATGGAGAAGTCACAGAACTTATACGTATGGCCCATGGACATGAATTAAGGGTGTGGGGGAATGCTGGTGGGAGGACAGGAACAGGATAGAAGGGAATTAAGCAGAGAAATAATGAGACAACTCTAACAGCATATTTAATAAAATATACTTAACAAAGAAACAACGTAACCCTACATCTCCAAGAACTGCAGGGGGAAAAAAATTAACAGAGACCAGACTGAGTAGAAGGAAGAAAATAGCCAAGCTCACAGCAGAATAAAATGACAAAGAGAATAAAAAAATAATTCAAAGGATCAATAAATCCAGGCACTCTTTCTCTGAAGAAATAAACAAATTCAACAAGCCTTAAAGCAGACTCATCAAGAAGAAAAGGGAAATGACCCAAGTAAACACAATCAGAAATGAAAAAGGAGAGCTTACCACTAACTACAAAAATGCAAAGACTTTAAGAAATTACTGTGAACAGCTACATGCCAAGAAATTTGAAAACCTGGTTGAATGGACAAATTTCCAGAAAAATTTAATCGTACAAAACTGAATAAAGAAGAAGAAGAAAGCCTGAACAGACTGAAAACAGCTAGGGGAATTAAAGCAGTAATCAAAAACTCCTGGCACACAAAAGCCCTGGACTAGTCCAAAAAATTCCAAGGATAGGGAAGACTCCCAAACTCTTTTTATGAGGCCAGCATCATCCAAAACCAGATAAACACACAAAAGAGACAGAAAACTACACACCAACATCACTGATGAACATAGACACTAAAATCCTCAACAAAATATTGACAAACCACCTCCAGCAATACATTAAAAAGATCATACACCATGATTAAATGAAATTCATCCCAGGGATGGAAGGATGGTACAATATTCACAAATCAATAAATACAATACATCATATAAACAAAAGCAAAGACAAACATCACATGATCATATCAATAGATGCAGAAAAAGCATTTGATAATATACAGCACCCATTTATGATAAAAACACTCAGCAAAGTGGAAGTGGAGGGAGCATCCCTCAACATAATAAAGGCTACATGTAAGAAACCTACAGCTAACATCATATTCAATAGGCAAAAACTAAAAGCTTTCCCACTAAGATCAGGAACAAGAGAAGGATGTTTACTTTAACCACTTCTATTCAACACAGTATTGTAAGTTTTAGCCACAGGTGTCAGACAAGAAAAGGAAACAAAACGCATCTAAACTGAACAGGAGGAAGTAAAGCTCTTATTGTTTTCAGATGACACAATAGTGTACATAGAAAGCCCTATAGACTCCACCAAAAAAAAAAATCACCTAATAAGTGAATTTGGCAAAACAACAGAATACAAGGTCAATATTCAGAAATCAAAGGCATTTATGTACACCAACAATGAAATATCAGAAACAGAAATCAGAAAAAAATTCATTTGCTATAGCAAGCAAGAAAAATAAAGTACCTAGGAATAAACCTAACCAAGGAGGTAAAAGGCCTGTCTCCAGAAAACTACACAACACTGAAGAAAGAAATTAAAAGGAGGCAAATAAGTGGAAGCACATATCATGTTCATGGACTGGAAGAGTTAACATCACCAAAATGTCCATAGTATACAAAGCAACTTATAGATTCAACACAATCCCTAAAAAAATACCAGTAACATATTTCACAGATATAGAAAAACCATTTAAAAAATTTATGTAGAACCATAAATGACGCTGAATAGTCTCATCAATTTTGAGAAAGAAGAACAAAGTAGGAGGGACCACAATACTTGGTATCAAACTATGTTACAAGGCCACTGTAATCAAAACATAGGAAAAGATGCATAGATCAATGGAACAGAATAGAGAGCCCAGAAGTAAACCCATGTCACTATGGTCAATAAATATTCAACCAAGGGGGCAAAAGCATATAGCGGAGTAAAAGTAGCCCCTTTAACAAATGTTATTGGGAGATCTGGAAAGCCACATGCAAAAAAAAAAAAATGAAACTCAACCACCAACTTACACCATACAGAAAAATAATCTCAAGATGGATAAAACACTTAAATATAAGTTGCCATACCATAAAAGTCATAGAGGAGAAAATAGGCAGGAAAATCTTAGATATTCCATACAGCAGTATTTTCAGTGATATGTCCCCTAGAACAAGGGACATAAAGGGAAGAAAAAAAAAGAAAAAAACAAACGAGACTCATGAAATTAAAAAGCTTCTGCATGGCTAACAAAAACATCAGCAAAATAAAAAAGGAACCAACTGTATGGGAAAATATATTTGCCAGTGATACTTCAGACAAGGGTTTGATCTCCAAAATATGTAAGTAACTCACATGACTCCACTCCAGGAAGTCCAAACAATCCAATTAATCAATGGTCAAAGATCCTAAACAGACACTTCTCCAAGGACATACAGAGGGCCCAGAAACATATGACAAGATGCCAGCAACAATAGCCATCAGAGAGATGCAAATTAAAACCTCAATGAGATACCACTTTACCCTGGTCAGCATGGCCATCATAAACAAATCAACAAACAGTAAGTGCTGGCAAGGTTGTGAAGAAAAGGGTACCCTAGTACACTGTTGGTGGGAATGCAGACTGCTGCATCCATTGTGTAAAGCAGTGTGGAATTTCCTCAAACTAAAAATGGAACTGCCTTTAGACCTGGCCATTCCACTGCTGGGATTATACCCTAAAAATCCTGAAACACCAATTCAAAAGAACCTATACAGTCCAATGTTTATAGCATTGCAATTTACAATAGTCAAGTTCTGGCAATAACCTAGGTTTCCATCAGTAAATGAGTGGACCAAAAACTGTAGTACACTTACACAATGGAATACTATGCAGCAGAAAGAAAGAAGGAACTCCTACACTTTACAACAGGATGGATGTATCTGGAGAGCATTATACAAAGTGAAATAAGCCAAGCTGTGAAAGACCATATGATCTCACTTGTACATGGAACCTAATCAACAAAACAAGCAAGCAAGCAAAATAGAACCAGAGACATCAAGTAAAGAAGAAAATGACAGTGACCAGAGGGGTGGGGTGAGGGTGTTAACAAGGTAAAGAAAGGGAAGGGTCATCAAGGAAGACATATAAAGGACACCTGGACAAATACAACAGTGATGGGGAGTATTGAATGTGGGAGGTGCGGGTTGGTAGGGCAGAGGAGAATGATAGGGGGGAAATTTGAACAAGTGTAACTGAACAACAATTTAAAAAATAGTCAAGAAAAATTGAGCCCTGGCTGGTGTAGCTCAGTGGATTGAGCACTGGCCTGTGAAGCAAAGGGTTGCTGGTTCAATTCCCAGTCAGGGCACGTACCTGGGTTGCAGGCCAGGTCCCCAGTAGGAGATAGATGAGAGGCAACCACACATTGATGTTTCTCTCCCACTCTTTCTCCTTCCCTTCCCCTCTCTTTATAGACAGAAAACTGTACTTGAAAAATAATTAAATAAAAAAATTGAAAAAAAAAGAAAAATTGATTTAAAAACTAGAAATAAAATTATCATGATGTGTATAATTTAAAAATTCCTATCAATACACTTCTTCAAACATCATCAACAGCAGAAGGTTAATTTTTTTTCAACCACACAGGGAACATTCTCCTGGATAGATCATATTTTAAGACATGAAATGAGTATTAATTAATAAAATTAAAGGGACTTAATTATACAAATGGAGGTAAATTAGAAATAGAAAAACAAGGAAGCCATAGTCATCAAGACTGTGATGCTAGCAAAAGACTAGACAGACAGATGAAAGGAAAAAATTGAGAGTCCCAAAGTAAAGTATTATATTTTAGTTGATTTTTTTTACAAAAGTGCAATGAAATTCACTGGGGGAAAGGATATTACTATTCAATAAATGCTGCTGGAACCATTAGATATTCATATACAAAAAAGCAACTGAGACCTTCATCTCAGACTATACAAAAAATTAACTCAATGTATCATACGTACATGAATATAGGAGGTAAAACAATAAAACTCTATAGAAGAATATAGAGAAGAATATCTTTAAGACATTGTGTTAGGCAAGGACAAAAAGCATGGTTTATAAAAGAAAAAACTTAAATTTGACCTCATCAGATTTTGGAACTTCTAAACTTCAAAAAGCACAATTAAGAAAATGAAAAAGACAAATAATAGATGGGAAGCAAATAAAGAGTACAGCAGAGGTAACACCGGGTTGAGTGTTGTTGGTAGGGTAATAATATGCGTGTAACTATTTATAGTTTTAAGTTGAACATTTCCCCTAAAATGTTATATGATGTGCTTCAGTGTGATAGTCTTATGTTACAGAATTAAATGCTTACAATTTTGTAATAGAAGTTGTAATAAAAAGGGTGTTATTTGTGCCAGATCCAATATTTTCAAAATACGTTATACCGTAAAGGGCTTATACCCAGAATTTAGAGAAAATGCTTACAACTCAAAACTCAGAAGATAATTAATCAAAAATGGGCCAACAGGAGCAGGCATTTACAGAATAAGATATATGAATAGCTAACAAAACATCGGCCTCTGAAAAGATGCTCAACAATTTTAGTCAGTAGGAAAATGCAAATTAAAATCACAATGAGATACCACTTCCCGCCCACCAGAATAGCTATAAAAAGTCAACATCAACATATAGTAAAAAAAACCATGATATATCCATATAATGGCATACTACTCAGCAAAAAAAAAAAAAGAGCAATCTACTGAGATATGGGAGCCATGTAAGAGCTTCAAACAGATTGTGTTAAATGAAAGAAGCCAAAGAGCCCACATACAGGGTGGGCCAAAAGCAGTTGTTTGTATGGAAAATAATACAAAAATTAATAATAAATAATTACTAATACAAGAATAAGCTCTGTTTCATGTACCCACAACTGTAAATCTACTTTTGCCCCATCCTGTATTGTATGATTTTATTTATATAAAATGTCTATAAATGGCAAATGTACAGAGATAGAGAATAGATGTGTGTTTGCCTGGGTTCAGGATTAGCACCAGAATGATTTCAAGGTACACTTGAAGTGGGTGAATTTTGTGTGTCAAATATACCTCAACAAAGTTTTTTTAGGTGTAATAACATGCTATGAGAAGTATTAATTGGTATTTTCTCTGATTCCTCCTGATTTCCTATCAATCTTCCAAATATAACTAAATGGGAGAACATAGTATGTATTTCCTTATGCAATTTCCAAGGTGAAGGGGAAAAATAGATGCTAGATTCTTCACTTTTAAACTGTGTGGGGGCAACTTTGCCCGCAAAGTCCCCCCATCCACCACGGATGAAAGTGAAACTACCAAGACATGATCTGCTTGGGGAGGAGAGATGGCCAGTCTCTCAGAGGAGAAAGGCCATGAGCCCCTTCCTCAACAGCTTTTATTGGATTGCAATACACAGGAATACAGGCAGCAAGGATAAAACAGTAGATAATGTTTCAAAGAGATATGAGGGCTTAGTCTGAGCTAGTGTCTGTCAGGTAAGTGGGTTGCAGAAACTTTGGGAGACATACTCATTTCCTGCTCGGACCCTTATCATATGAAAGAAGCACTCTTAGCAAAGCAGCCTTCACAGGGCTTTTAGGAATTCTTTCTTATGCCAAATCACCCTGGATCCCTCTCTAGCCAGACAAGGGGCTTCACTGCCTCCCCCATTACAGGTTTTCAGGCTTAAGTGGATTAGAGCCAGGAAGTGCTTCTCCTAGAGGACATGGGGACTCAGGCTATGTCAGAATAGCCAGGGGGTGAGGGTCTATCACTCCCTCTTTGTTGCAGCCCCCTGAGACCTTCCATCATGGCCTCTCAAGTGATCGTGTCTGATGTAGGTTGCCCCTCCTCTGAGGAGTTGTACCCATCATTGACTAACCAACTATGCATTGGGGGTAGGGGAGTAAGTAGAGACAAGATTTGTCTCCTTGTGGCTCACATTCCAGAGGTAGCTCACTCAGTCTTAGCCATGGGGGGCAGTTCCCCCACCCCAATGCCTGAAACCAGGCAGAGTTGTTCCCAAGAAAACTGAAAAGGCCCTTTAGAGACAGCAAATATTTCAAAAGACCAAAAGTGATCTGAGCAATTCTCAGGAGACAAGGAGTAGAGACACGAGGCACCTGAGAAGGAAGAGTGTTACATGCTCTCTGAAGAACATGCCTCTTAGAGGGTGACCAACTCCAGCACTTTCTATGTTCTGCACCTGAAGATCCTGCATCCAAAGAACCATTTTTCTTTGAGTAAATTGAGAAAGTTGGTCACCCTGTCCTTAGCTCATCTTTTCTGGGTTAAGTAAGTCCTTGGATATTGAGGCAGGGATATTGATGGGAAACTAAGAATAGAATAAACTTGTGCACTGATTTCCCCCCCAGGAAATTCTGCAAGTCAGGAGCCATCTGCACCCTCAGGAAAGAGGAAAAAAGTAGGGAGATAGAGATGGTGGTGTGGCAGGCCTAGAGTGAGAGATATAATCCTCGGTGAGACATCTGTTGGCTTGAAAGTTCCTTTTGGCCCAGATAGGGCATGGAAACTAACTGGAAGAAGGTATGGTTATGTTTGCAGATGGTCCTACAAGCTGGGGTGAAGAGATTCTTACTCAGCAGTTCCTAGGTGGGCCACCCTCAGAAAAGAAGTGGTAAGGATGAGCTCAGGGAGTCAACAGAGATGACACATTCCATCCAGATTGCCATTTGAGAACACATCATACTTAGTCTTTGACACAGATCTGATAGATAAATTATATAGAATGTAACGATCCGGGCAAGACTGAACAAATCAAGAGTTGGATAGGATAAGACCCTGCTTAATCATCTTTTGTGGCAGTTTCATAAACCCCCAAAATGTAAAAATTCAACCCAGGAAAAAGGATAGCAAGAAAACAGTATGTAGGAGTGGAAGTGAAGGTGGGGAAGTCCTGAATACACTTAAATTTCAAAACCAAATGATTGAAAGATAACTATTTTTACTTAGAAGTAACTAGAGTACATTTTATGCCTCAGGCAAGTTAAGAACTTTGAGACAAAAAGCAAAGTGAATTTCTAAGAAAATAATGGAATTGGCATTTGAGAAATTTCTAAAACAAGAACTCACCCTCCACTGAGGTCCTCAAACTTGAACTTCAGAGAATGTGGTAGGAACATTGGCCTATAGTTTGCCTGGGTATCCAGGCTAGTAGTCACAGCAATTTATGTCACCACATCCAGTCCCCAGCTGCTGAGAGTGACACCTCAGGAAACAACCCATTGTGTGTATGAGAAGACCTAGAAACTCATTACTTACTTGTTCTAATAATTTACAGAATAGGTACAAAGGTTTACTTCTACAAACAGTGATTTTAAAGTTACAGATCTGGGAAAAGGGGAAGGACTCACATGAACAAGTATAAAGAACACATGGACAATAACTAAGGTGGGGGGCGGAAATGGGAGGGAGGTGGGGAGCACTGGAGTGGGGCAGGGCTGGGAATATAAGACAGAAAACTGTACTTGAACAAGAATTAAATAAAAAAATAAATAATAATAAAAGTAAAATAAAGGTACAGATCTTTCAACAAGCTTTTCCCTCTCCTTTGAATTCTAGTTAAGTAACGTCTGTTCAGATTTTCACACTGCTGTGGGCAGAGAAGCCTGTTTCAATAAATTATTTTAACTTTATTTGAGTAAAAACTGGAAATTATGTTCTGTTTTGTTTCTCTCATTTACATGCTAAGTGGACCTTCTTCTATGAGGAAATGGTATAAGTTGGCACTCAATATGTTTTGCTCCAACTTTAAGCATTTTTTTCTGATCTTCACTTTCAAGCATTTATAGCATGCCAAATTATGTTTCTTAATCCTATGATATTTCTCAGACACTGATGGAGTTATATGATTTAGCAAGTAGGTGTAAAATTAAAATACACAGTAGTTTCATACATGTGAATAGAAAATTGTTGGTAAATATTCAAATGTAATATTGTTTGTGATCTAGTGTTTTGGCTTGGATCAAACATCTGCACCAATGGCATCACAGCATGTACTTCAAACAAGAAATGTGTTTGCACAGAAAAAAAATTATATCACATAGAAGTAAAGCTATAGGACCTCTATAGTCATCTTTTTTCTTGTGCCAGAGGAAGACTGAGGTCACCCTCAGTTCAGTGGCTTCCCTCCACTGGGTCCCTAAAGGTTCAAGATAGCCACCAGAGCTCAGGCAGAACACCAGCATCAGGGGCTCCAGGATGATGGGAGGGGTAGTGTCTCCTCACATGTTTCTTTCACCAAAAAAATACCTAAAATTTGTGGAGATTTCCCAGCTAAAGGAGTAGAAGAACTGTTGGGTCAACCAACCTGTTTTTAATTGTTAGTCCTAACTAAAATCCTTATTATAAAATGAATTAAGCCCTGGCTGGTGTAGCTCAGTGGATTGAGCGTGGGCCTGTGAACCAGAAGATAGTGGTTCGATTCCCAGTCAGGGCACATGCCTGGGTTGCAGGCCAGTTCCCTGCAGGCCAACTCCCAGCAGGGGATGCATGAAAGGCAACCATGCACTGATGTTTCCCTCCCTCTCCTTCCCCTCTAAATATAAATTAATAAATAAAATCTTTTAAAAAATGATTTCAGTTCAAGAGCTCCATAATCAATTGTAAGGAATTTATTTCTAAAAAGTTTAAATGTTCTAGAAACCAGGTTAACTTTTGGTTCCTACTTTGTGTTATACCTGACACCAATAATGCCTTGCACTGCACACCTCTTCCTATGAGAACTCATTTGCCCTCAGTATCTGTGTCCACAGGCAGGCAGTTGCCCCAGGGCACCCAACACATATGAGTTGAGTGATCTACATGTACTCTCTGTGACCTTATTGAAAAAATGAACTGGGCCAGATTCCTCTCTTCAGAAATTAGAACTGGAAAACAGGAATGCTTGCAAATGTGAAAGGCTTTCACAAAGCTGAATGGACCCATGATAAGCAATATTTGTGCAAGAAGTGTTATGACAAAGCACAAATTTACAGAGTAAATGGTGATGGCCCAGGATGCACTGTGTGTGTGTGTCTGTTTTCTACAGGAGTCGGTAAATGAGAAAACAAGACTAGTGAGTTGCCTACATGAAAGTAGTAGAAAAGTGTAGTGCAAGGTTTCAGGAAATATCTATTTAGTTTATAAATAAGAAGAATAAAATGCTATTACAATCTTTGAAAAAAAGGTTGATCTACAATTATGAACCAGCAAATACACAGTGTTAAATTACTACCAACTTCCATGGGAAACTAAACTGAGTCTTTTGTGGATGAGGAATGACATCAGGAGATCAACACTCACTATTTACATAACTGTAACAAGTTCTACCAGCTGAGAACTTAGAAATCTCTTTACATTTCTTTTGCCAGATTGGGGACGTTTTCCTTCATTATTTGTTCAAATAAGTTTTCAATTTCTTGCTGTTGTTTAAGTCCAGGAAGCCCATAGAATCCCAAAGAAGTTGGACCCAAAGAGGAACACACCAAGCCACATCATCATTAAGTTACCCAAGATTAAAAGATAAAGAGTGAATCTTAAAAGTAACAAGAGAAAAGAAGACAGTTACCTACAAAAAGTTCCCATAAGACTATCAGCTGATGTCTCAAAAGAAACTTTGCAGGCTAGAAGGGGCTGGAAAAAAGTATTCACAGTCATGAAAGGCAAGGACCTACACCCAAGATTACTCTGTCCAGCAAAGCTATCATTTTGAATGGAAGGGCAGATAAAGTGCTTCCCACATAAGGTCAAGTTAAAGAAGTTCATCATCACCAGGCCATTATTATATGAAATGTTAAGGGGGCTTTTGTAAGAAAAAGAAGACCAAAACTATGAACAGGAACATGACAACAAACTCACAGCTATCAACAAATAAACCTAGAAAAAGAAAAATAATGAAAAAAACCTAAGCAAACAACTACCCCACACAGAATCAGAGAAATGGACATCACATGGAGGATTTTCAGTGGGGAGAGGGAAGGGAGGAATGGGGAGAAAAGATACAGGGAAGAAGAAGCATAATTGGTAGGCATAAAATACACAGGGAGAGGTCAAAAATTGTATAGGAAACAGAGAACTCAAAGAACTTATATGTAAACCCATGGACATGAACTAAGGGGAAAGGAATGCTGAAGGGTTGGGGGGTGCAGGTTGGAGGGGGATAAAGGGAGAAAAATTGGGAAAACTGTTACAGAACAGACCAAGGGTGGGGATGAATGATATAAAAGAACCCCCTTTTTCTCTGGGGGTTCCAGAGAAACCTATTGGTTTCCTTTTTCCCACCACTGGAGGAAAAACAACTCTCAATACTAGAGATCAGTGAAAAGGAAAAGAATTTATTATTTATTTGAAATAATACAAACTAAAGTTCTCCACAAATGCACACAGTCCTCCCAGCATCCTCCATGAGGCAAAAGGGAGCACTTCTAAAGCCTTGTGGTCCCAACCAAGACACCAAAGTCATGCAGTCCTAAACAGACATGTGGTCCCAAAAAGAGACACCCAACGGTTGCCGCGCCTCCATTTAAACCCCAGCACCAATCTTCTTCTGCATCCTCATTTCTGGCTCCTCTCTCAATTGGCCACAGCTGCCAGCATTCCAGGTATGTGTGGCCCTGTAGTGTGGAGCCAATCAACCCCAAGCTCTTCTGGACCCCATTACAAATCCCTATTTTGGGCTCGCCTCTTGGCTGCACCCTGTCACAAAACTGTAATAGCATAATCAATTAAACATACTTTTAAAAAAGAGAAATCTCTTTACCGAAAAAACACTTAAACTTACTTTTTTATGTTTTTCCAGATCTAAGAAGTAGGTTTTTTAGGAGAATAGTGCCAAAATGTGGCTGCCCTTTTGATGCTTATCATTTAGATTGATTTAGTGTAGTTTTCATGTTTCACAATATTTCCAAATTAGTAGCATTCTAGAAACTATTTATCCCAGCGTAGCAATCATCTTTTTTCTTCCCACTGGCTTCACAGGTAAGTTATGAAGCTCAAGGAGATCTTCAAAGAATGTCAGAAACTACCTCCCAGCCCTTACAAAAGGAATTAAGCAGAGCCATTAGTAAGTTATTAGACAAGTCAGGTAAAGCAAGTTAACCAACATATCAGGGATTCTCACATTGTCTCTAGAAGACTCTTCTCTGAGTCTGTCTCTGGCTGAACATTGTGCTACAGGCAAGACCTCACCACTCAGGCCCTGGTTCCCTATCTTACAGATATTTGGGAGAAAGAGTGATTTCACTGAATTCAGGCATGCCATGGGCCTCACGGGGCTGTGAGTTAGCACCATGACTTGGGTGCTTTAGATTTATTATAATAGTTCCTTTTTCAAAAAGTCATGAGCTAGCTTTGCCTCAGGAGACAGGCAAAGGAGAACAGCTTTCATGGCTCAGGAAAGATGTGGCCAGGAAAAATCAGACACACAAACTAAGAAACTATTTTTGGTAACTTGGACTTAGAGTGACCAGCTTAGCTCTCTGTGAGCTATTTAAAACCTCTAAATTCTCAGACAGTATCAGATCTTCTGATTACATGTTTACAAGTCAGCCTTTAAAGACTAGAGGGCTCTCCACTTCACAGCCAGAATATCTAGTGCCAGTCACCTCTAAAGTGAAGTCCAGACACTAATGGAGCCATCTTCACAAATATCTGTGCATGGAGATGACTGCAATTATCCCCACATTAGACACCAGCCAATAAGCTGTACTGTTTTCATCATGTGCCAGCAACAGAAAATGTGGCTTAACCGTCACAATTTTATGTAAAAGACTAATATGTTTTACTTGTAAATCAATGTTACACATAACTCAATGGGTGATGTGGCTTCCAAGGCAATTAAGGAAAGTTTGATACCTGGAATTAAAGAAATAATAATCATGCCCCATAAAAATTCTCATTTATAATTTAAGTAGCCATCAGTTATTGTGAATTTTGAGCTGTAAGACTGAATCTGCAAAACTGGGGATTTATCACAACAAATCTTAAACCACAAGAATCAAAGTTGGCCATATAATTATGGTATTTGAGCAGGAAATTGATATGCCTTATTTTGAATTGAATACACACACTTCATTTCCCCAAGGCATTTGAAAATATTTTCTAAATGCATGCAGAGAAAAAGAGAGAGAGAGAGAAATATCCTAATATATCAGCCTCCCCCCAGGAATAAAATACTAGGGTAATATGTTGAGTGGGTAAGTGGTATTACCCTCACCTTTATCAGTAGAAACATTCAAAAAAACTAAAAAAGAATATCTTACTTTATAGCCATTATGTTCTTTTAATTAAGCATAGTTTACAAATTCAATAGAGAAAGCACTGGAAGAATCAAATATGAGCAACTCTGCTAGTTAATTAAACAATCATGCAGATGTATTTTAAAGAGGAGCATGTTGCCTAAAACAATTTGAGGCAACAGGAGATAGGGTATGAATCCAGGCATATTCACAAAATATCTCATTTCAGAAATAAATGAACCAGATCATTTCATGATCATTGACTTAGAAAATGCAATCTTTATTTGAAATTTGGAGCATCCTTACAGAGCTGTGATTTTTTAAATAATTTCCTGCTCTATTCATTACCTCCATCAGGTAAAGAAGCATATGATAGCAATGACAAATCAGTAATCATCATCAAAACAAAATGAATGTAAATTAAAGAATACAAAAAGTAAATAAAACATATCCCACAGATATAAGGGCCATGCTGAAAAATAAAGCAGGGACAGTCAGGAAGTGATAGCTTGTCTTGTTTATATCCCCAGGCAACCTAAATACAAATGAGAAAACACGACGTTCTGAGATTTTAAGAAACTAGGCCAAGGCCTTGCAGCTAACAAACATGAAATGTGAACTTGAGCTCTTAGCCACTGTGTAGCTCTCATGGTTATTTTTTATATTTCATTATATTCATTATTTGATTAGAGAAGGGGACATAAAGTACTTCCGGAGAAGATGGAGGCATAGGTGGAAATACTGTGCCTCCTTGCAAAACCAAATTTAAGGACAACAAAGATTTAGAAACAAAAACACAATCAGAACAGACAGAAAAATTGAAATTTGCAGAAGTCCGACAATGAACCATTCATCAAGACCAGTAAGAGGGGTACCGGCAGGAAGAAGGGGTGGTTGGCAGACCCAGACCCAGGGAGGAAATGAGCAAACCTAGTGAGGCTCACAAGGTGGTTGGCTGACCTCGGACACACATTCACGCTCAGACAAACCAGGCAAAAATGTGCAAAGAGACAGCCTGCACAACCCAGGGCCCCAGTGATGAAAAATAAAGCCTAAAAGCACCAATTGAAAACACTTGTGGGGATGAGGTGCTGAGGGAGACTATAAGCCTCACGGGAGAGTTTTTTGAAGAGACCCACAGGGTCCTAGAATGTACACAAGCTCACTCACCTGGGAACCAGTTGGGGGCCCAATTTGGTATCAGAAGGGCCCAATTTGCTTGTGGGAAGCGGCAGAGGAGACTAAAATCCGAGAGACAGCAGTGCAAGCACCATTGTTCCCTCTCTGACCCTGCCCCCACATACAACATCACAACTCAGCAGTTGGTTTGACTGGGTTGTCCTGCCCCAGTGAACACCTAAGGCTCTGCCCCTCATATATAACAGGCACGACCAGACCAAAAAATTATGGCTCAAACACAAGAACAAATGAAAGCTCCAGAGCCAGTACTTTTAAGCGACCAAGAAATAGCCAGCCTACTAGATGCGCAGTTCAAAACACTGGTGATTAGGATACTCACAGAACTGGTTGATCTTGGTCACAAATTGCATGAACAAATGAAGGCTACACTAAGTGAAATGAAGGAAAATGCACAAGGAACCAATAGTGATGGAAAGGAAACCAGGACTCAAATCAATGGAGTGGACCAGAAGGAAGAAAGAAACAACCAAACAGAAAAGAATGAAGAAATGAAAATTCAAATAAATGAGGAGAGGCTTAAGAACCTCCAGGACATCTTTAAACATTCCAACAACTGAATTATAGGGGTACCAGAAGGGGAAGAGAAAGAGCAACAGTAAAAAAAACTCATTTGAACAAATAATAAAGGAGAACTTCCACAGTCTGGCAAAGAAAATAGACTTCCAGGAAGTCCAGGAAGCTCAGAGGGTCCCAAAGAAGTTGGACCCAAGAATAAACACACCAAGGCAAATCATAATTACATTAGCCAAGATTAAAATGAAGCAGAGAATTCTAGAAGCAGCAAGAGATAAGGGGACAGTCACCTACAAAGGAGTTCCCATCAGATGGTCAGCTGATTTCTCAGAAGAGATCTTATAGGCAAGAAGGAGCTGGAAAGAAGTATTCCAAGTCATGAAATGCAAGGACCTACATCCAAGATTGCTCTGTCCAGCAAAGCTTTCATTTAGAATGGAAGGGCAGATAAAGTGCTTCTCAGATAAGGTCAAATTCAAGGAGATCATCATCACCAAGCCCTTATTATATGAAATGTTAAAGGGACTTATCTAAGAAAAATAAGATAAAAAATATGAACAGTGAAAGGACAGCAAACTCAGTTATTAACAAGCACACCTAAAACAACCACACCTAAAACTAAGTGGACAGCTAGAACAGGAGTGAAGCCACAGAAATGTAGATCACGTGAGGATCAGTAACAGGGGAGTGGGAAAAGGAGAGTGAGGGAGAAGATACAGAGAATAAGTAGCATAGATGGTGGGGAGAAAGCAGACAGGGCGGAGGGCAAGAGTAGTGTGGGAAATGTAGAAGCTAAAGAACTTAGGACACATGGACATGAACTAAAGTCGGGGAATGTGGGGGAGGGCTATGCGGGGTGGAAGGGAATGAAGAGGGGGAAATGGGACAAGTGTAATGGCATAATCAATAAAATATATTTTTAAAAGAAAGGGACATAGATCAGAACAGAAGAAAGAAAATGAAAATATTGTACATTTTAGAACTTCTAAGAGGGTAAATCACAGGATAGCACTCCTATTACTAGTCTCAAAAACCTCCCCAGATGAAGCTGTGGGATGCCTAACACCCTGTGTATCCCACCATAGTCTTTATCATGCTGCATTTATAATTTTCTGTTTATTTCTTTTTTTAAGATTTTTAATTTATTTGTCTTTAGAGAGGAAGGGAAGGAGAGAAGGAGAGAAATATCAATGTATGGTTGCCTCTTGTGAGTTCCCCACCAGGAACTGGCCTGCAACCCAGGCATGTGGCCTGACTGGGAATCGAACTGCGATTGTGTGGTTCGCAGGCCCGTACTCAATCCACTGAGCTACACCAGCCAGGCCCCTTTGTTTATTTCTAACTGTCCCATTTGGCTGAGAACTGGTTGAGGACAAGGTCTATCTTTTTGTTCATTTTTATATTCACAATCCCAAGACTATAGTTGGTGGCTGATAAATAAGTGAGCAATTGAGTTACAGTTTGACAGAAACCATTTTGAAGAAGACAGCCCCAGAAGTCTTCATTCCAGGTGTTCTTACTTGCAGCCCAAAACACCCCCAGGTCATTGATTGTTTGAGAGCTCTGATAGCAGAGCCAGAAAGCCAAGGTTAGGTTCTTAGCCCCACAACTTGTTAGCTATATGCCCATGGCTCCTTACTCAACCTCTCCTACCCTCAGTTTCTTTATCTGCAAAACATACATAATAAAAATACCTAACTCTCTGCTGATGTGAGTACTAGATATGATAGTTCATGTTAAATTCTTAGCAATAAGGCTAACATATTATAATTATTTCATATATATTGGCTGTCATTGTCATTATCATTGTTATTATTATATTAAGTGCTTAACATAAGCTTATACTTAGAGCATCTTTTACTAAATAGTTTAAGTCAAGACCTTTTTCATCAATAATTCTCTGCAACACAAATGTTGTCACCCACTTATTCTTTCTGTTGAAAATCCTCCTTGTCCTTTTAGGCACTAAAGACCAAATCATATTTCAAACCCAGAGGAAGAAGGCTGACATGGTAATTGTAAGGCAGTGGGTGGACATTTAGTGGCAGAAGTTCTTGGAGCACAACTGAAGAAGGAGCCGCTCAACTTGTCATCTGATTAAGAAGAAATGCTGAGTGCTAACTCATGAATGAGCATTCATGGAGACATGTGTGTGCCTGATGAGCTACATCACTGCTCTTAGAAGCAGATTCAGGCCTGAAGACACAGTGTCCATGGAGGTGTCTTCTGGGACAGTGCTCCAAGGAACTGAATGGCCCAACGTGCAATGGCCTCTCATAAAATAATAATTGTCAGCATAATGAACTTAAAGTGACATCATGTAGTTCAAACACTTTAATAGCTGCTGTGAGTTCATATTTTAAGAGCTTATAAGTTATTTCCTCTCCTTTCTAATACCAGTATGCCAACAGTCCCATCCTTGTTTAGTTTTCTCCCATCTCTCTTGCTTTCCTTATCCAGTAGTGACACTGATGCAAGCTGCTCCTGGATCCCCTTCCCTCCACATTTGTCCAGTTATAATGCTTTTAAAATTTATTGTTGTTCAACTACAGTTTTCTGCCTTTTCCACCCACTAACCCCAGTCATCTCCATCTCCCTCCCCTGATTCCACCTCCCTTGGTTTTGTGCATGTGTCCTTTATACTTGTTCCTGAAAAGCCTTCACACTTTTCCCCCATTATCCTCTCCCATCTTGCCTCTGGTTACTGTCCATTTGTTCTTCATTTCAATGTCTCTCATTATATTTTGCTGGTTTGTTTTTTGTTTTGTTGATTGGGTTCCACTTGAAGGTGAGATCATATGGCATTTGTCTTTCACTACCTGGCTTATTTCACTTAGCATAATGCTCTCCAGTTCCATTCTTGCTGTCTCAAAGGGTAGGAGCTCCTTCCCTCTTTCTGATCTGTAGTATTTTATTGTGTAAGTGTACCATAGTTTTTTTGATCCACTAATTTACTGATGGGCACTTACGTTGCCTCTAGCACTTGACCATTGTAAATTTTGCTGCTATGAACATTGGGGTGCATAGGATCTTTCAGATTGCTGTTTCAGGGTTCTTAAGACAGAATCCTAGTAGTGGAATTCCTGGGTCAAAAGGCAGATCTATTTTTAGTTTTCTGAGGAAATTTCATACTGTTTCCCATAGTAGCTACACCAGTCTGCAATCCCACCAACAGTGCATTAGGGTCCCCTTTTCTCCACAACCCTTCCAATACTTGTTGTTTGTTGCTTTGTTTATGATGACCATTCTGACTGGTGTGAAGTGGTATGTCATTGTGATTTTAATTTGCATATCTCTGATGGCTAGTGATGCTGAACATCTTTTCATATGTCACTGGACCCTCTGTATGTTCTCCTTGGTGAAGTGTCTGTCCAGATCCTTTGCCCAATTTTGATTCGGTTGTTTGTCCTAGAGTGGATTACTGTAAGTTCTTCATATATTTTGGAGATCAAACACTTCTCTGAGCTATCATTGGCAAATACGTTTTCCCATATGGTTGGATCTCTTCTCATTTTAATGCAGCTTTCTTTAGCCATGCAGAAGCTTTTCATGTTGATGATATTCCATTTGTTTATTCTTTCCTTTTTGTCCCTTTCTCTAGGGGACACATTAGTGAAATATTGCTATGTGGAATATTTGAGGTTTTCCTGCCTATGTTCTCTCGAAGGACTTTTATGGTGTCATGACTCACATTTATGTCTTTTATCCACCTTGTATTTATTTTTTATGTATGGTTTAAGTTGGTGATCAAGTTCCATTTTTTTGTACATAGCTATCCAGCTCTCCAAACACTATTTTTTGAAGAGTCTATTTTTACTCCACTTTATGCTTCTGCTCCCTAGTCAAATATTAATTAGCTATAGATACTTGGGCTTATTGCCAGGCTCTATTCTGATCCATTAGTCCATGTGCCTGTTCTTATGTGAGGACCAGCCTGTTTTGATTACAGCGGCCTTGTAAGGCAGTTTGATATCAGGTATTGTCATCCCTTGTACTTTGTTCTTCTTTCTCAAAATTGCTGCCACTCTTTGGGGTTATTAATGGTTCCATGTAAATTTTTGAAGTGTTTGTTCTATGTCTACCATTGGTACTTTAATAGGTATTTCATTGAATTTATAAATTGCTTTGGGTAGTATGGACATTTTGATGATGTCAATTCTTCAAATCTATGAACATAGCATATGCTTCCATTTGTTAGTGTCTTCCTTAATTGCTCTCTTCAGTGTTGTGTAGTTTTCCAAGTACAGATCTCTTACCTCCTTGGTTAGGTTTATTCCTAGGTATTTTATTTTTCTTGGTGCTATATCCAATGGGATTCCCCCCCTCCCACCAATTTCTGTTTCTGATATTCCATTGTTGGTATGTAGGAGACCGTTCTGTGTAGCATGGGCCCAGCTCCCACTTGGAGATGCACAGGGCCCATGCCCATGGATAGGTTCTCCCATACAGAATCAGGCCTGCAATGTGCCTGGGCCACTTTGAGACTTGCTTTTGCTAAAACTCCCTCATTCTGAATGAGACAGCAAGTGCTTACTGTAACTTCCTAAAATCCATTCTAAAACTCCCCAGTATGAAATGTAACTGGTTCAACTACTTTTCCCTTTTCATTTGCAAATATCATTCTTCCGTAATATAATTAGCGTCATTGGCTCCTTTGTTTTCTGGAAAAGGTAACCACCTAAAGCCAACCTGTGCATACTAAATGAGTACCATCATCTAATGTGTAGAGAAAAGAAATAAAGGACTGTCATGGTGGAGGCCAAGGCTTTTGGCTCCCTTTAAGAGAAAAAGCCAAGCTGTCCCTTTTCCTCCACAGGACTCAGTAGTTCATGTGAATGTCTCTCCCCCATCCACAATGTTTTGAACCCCACCAGCTGGGGTCCACCTCATTGGTATACAAAAATGTCATTGATTTCTGATTATTGATTTTCTATCCTACTGTTTTGCCAAATTCATTTATTAGCTTGAGAAGTTTTTTGGTGGAATCTATAAGTTTTTCTATTTACACTATCACGTCATATGCAAACAATAACAGATTTGTTTCCTATTTTCCAGTTTGGATGCCTTTTATTTCCTATTCTTTTCCAATTGCTATGGCTAGGACTTCCAATACTATATTGAATAGAAGTGGTGAAAGTGGACAACTTTGTCTTGTTCCTGATCTTATGAGAAAGTTTTTACTTTTTGCCCATTGAGTATGATATTGGCTGTAGGTCTCTCATATATGGCCTTTATTATATTAAAGAATACTCCCTCTATTCCCACTGTGCCAAGTGTTTTTATCATAACTGGGGCTATACCTTAACAAATGCTTTTTCTGTATCTATTGATATGATCATGTGATTTTTGTCTTTGCTTTTGTTTATGTGATGTATTATGTTTATTGATTTGCATACATTGTACCATTCTTAGATCTCTGGGATGAATTCCCCCCAGTCACGGCGTATGGCCTTTTTAATGTATTGGTGGTGGATGTGGTTTGCCAATATTTTGCTGAGGATTTTAGCAACTATGTTCATCAGCAATTTTGGCCTGATGTTTTCTTTCTTTGTTATGTCTTTATCTGGTTTGGGGATTAGAATGATGCTTGCTTGATTAAAGGAGCTTGGGAGTCAACGTCTTCTTGGATTTTCTGAAGCAGTCTATGAATAATATGGGTTAGCTCTTTCTTAATGCTTTCTAGAATTCTCCTGTGAAACCATCTGGTCCAGGGCTTATTGTGTTGAGAGTTTTTTCATTACTGCTTCAGTTTCACCTGCTGTTATTGGTCTATTCATGCTTTCTGCTTCTTCATTGAGTTTTGGAAGATTATATTTTCCTAAAAATTTGTCCATTTCACCTAGGTTTTCAAATGTCTTGGCATACAGTTCTTCACAGCAATTTCTTACAATTCCTTCTATTTCTCTGGTATCAGTTGTAATCTCTCCTATTTCATTTATGATTGTGTTTATTTGTGTCCTCTCTCTAATTTTCTTGATGAGTCTGCTTAGAGGTTTGTCAATTTTGCTTATCTTTTCAAAGAACCAGTGCCTGGATTTATTGATTCTTAGAATTGTGTTTTTAGTCTCTACGTCATTTAATTCTGCTCTGGTCTTGGTTGTTTCCTTCCTTCTATTTCCTCTGGGCTGTCTTTGTTGTTGTTCTTCGAGTTCTTGTACATGTAGGGTTAGGTTGTTTATTTGAAATGTATCTATCTTTTTTAGGTAGGCCTGTGTTGCTATGACCTTTCCTCTCAGGACTGCCTTTGCTATATCCCACAAGTTGTGTATGATGGTGAGTTCATTTGCATTTTCCAAAAATTTTTGATTTCTTCTTGATCTCATTCTTGACCCATTACTGTTTAATAGCATGCTTTTCAATCTCTATGAGTTTTTAAGTTTTTTCCATGAGGTTGGTTTCTAGTTTCAGGCCCTTGTTGTCAGAGAAAATGATTGATCTGATTTCAATGTTCTTGAATTTGTTGAGGCTTGTTTTGTGTCATATCATGTGATCTATCTTTGAAAATGTTCCATGTGCATTTGAAAAGAATGTGTATTTAGCTTCTTTGGGATGAAGGGCTCTCTCTCTCTCAGTTAAGTTCATTTTATCTAGGGCATTTTTCAATGCCACAATATCTTTGTTGATATTTTATTTGGAAGATCTGTTCATTTTTGACAGTGGGGAGTTAAAATCCCCTACTATAATTGTGTTGCTGTCAATATCTTTCTTGAAGTCCTCTAAGATTTTCTTTATATATTTGGATGCTTCTATGTTGGGTGCATATATCTTCATGATGTTAATGTCTTCTCGGTGCATTCTTCCCTTGAGTATTATGAAGTGACCTTCTGAGTCTCTCTTTATGGCCCTTTTTTTGAAGTTTCTTTTGTCTGATATGAGTATTGCTATCCTGGCTTTTCCCCCCTTTTCATTTGCTTGGAATATTTGTTTCCAGCCCTTCACTTTTAGTCTATGTTGGTCTTTCTTTTTTTCTGAGGTGGGTCTCTTGTAGGCAGCATGTGTGTGGGTCATGATTTTCTATTCATTCAACTATTCTATGTCTTTTGATTGGAGCATTTAATCCTTTTACACTTAAGGTTATTATTGATAGGTACTTATTCATTGCCAATTTTTTGTACTTGTGCTCCTCTTTCTCTCATGCTTTCCCCTGCTTTTCTTAAAGCAGATCCTTTAGCACCTCTTACAGAGCTGGTTTAGAGGTGGTGTATTCTTTGAGGCTTCTGTTGTCTGGGAAACTCCTCATTTGGCCTTCCATTTTAATTGAGAACCTTGCTGGCTAGAGTAATCTTGGTTGCAGGCTTCTGGTTTTCACTACATAGAGTATATCTTGTCATTCTCTTCTGGCTTGGAGTGTTTCCATTGAGAAGTCAGCTGCTAACCTTATCAGGGCTCCCTTGTATGTTACTTCCTGTTTCTCCCTTTCTGCCTTTAAGATTCTCTCTTTTTCTTAGAATTTTCCATTGATGAGTCTTGAAGTGGACCTCTTTGGCCTCCTCTTGATTGAGACTCTCTGTGTTTCCTAGATTCGTGTGACCTTTTCTCTCACCAAATTAGGGAAGTTTTCCATCATTACTTTTTTTCAAATAGGTTTTCTATCCCTTGTTCTTCTTCTCCTTCTGGTATCCCTATTATACAGGATATTATTACATTTCATTTTGTCTTGCAGTTCCCTGAGCACTTCTTCATTCTTTCTGAGTCTCTTTTCCTTTTTGTCGCCCTTTCTGGGTGTTTTTCTTTTCTACCTTGTCCTCCAGCTCGCTGATTTGAACCTCTGCTTCATCTAGCCAGCTTGTAATACCTTCCTGTGTTTTTTTATTTTCAAGATTTTATTGTTCATTTCTTGTCTTCATTTATAGTTTCTATTTTTTTCATGCTTTTGGAGTTTTCACTCAGTTCCTTGCAGTTGTCTGTGAGTGCCTTGAGCATCTTTATAATGATTATTTTCAATTTTATAACTGATAGTTTGCTTACCTTCATTTCAGTTAGCTGTTTTAGCAGGGAGTCTTCCATGCCTTTTGATTGCATGTTCTTTTTTTGTTTCCCCACTTTAGGTAACTCTTTTTGTTTTTTTCTGTGCTTCCTGATGTTTTGCTCTGCTTTTGTCTTTTTAGGGTGAACTTGTACGGTAGGAATTCTATGGGGTTTAGCGGCATATTTTCTTTGATCTCCTTGTCTAAATGCTATAGGTTTACCCTTTCTTCTGCTTGTGTGGGCTCTCTTGTTGTACTTGGGTTTTATGTTTTGGTGGTTCCTTTGTTGGTGGTTTCTCTCCTCCAGTTGGTATACTGGTGTTCACAGCTCCTACCTTGTCTTGTATGTGATCAGTGGCAGAGTGAAGTCAAAATGGATTAAGACAGGAGCAGAGTATTCTATGGGATTTAAATTACCAGCAAGTAGAGAAGAGATAGGAGATTTCTTGGATACGTGTAGCATTAATTGATATTTCACCTAAATAGCCACTGTTTATAAAAGGTGAAAGAGAGATAAGACCCTTGTTAGAGGGTAGGAGGGTTTTGAGCTGAATCCAGAAAATAGAGTGCTTGTGCAAGGTTAGGTGATGAGATATAGTGAGAGTAAAGGATAGAACATAGGCATAGTGTGAGAGAATAGAGTTAACCACAACAATAATAATGCTTATAAATAAAATGAAGTGGGCTAATCCTTTTGATTAGCAATCCTCAGGGAGGATTGCTTTGTAGTATGTACAATTGTATGGAACAACAATTATTTACAGTAGTACTGGAACAATAATATGACAAGAAATATATGATTTGGATAACCAGAATAGAAAGTACCTGATCAAGAATAGTGTGTTATTGGAACACAATATGAGTGAAATGAAAGAAGAAAAATTAAAATACAATAAAGAGAGAATAAGGAAAACCAGTTAAACAATGCAACTAAACAGAGAAATAAAACAAAGAAAACTAAACATAAGGAAGAGAAATTAAAAAAATAAAAATACCAATAAAATAAAATAGTAAAAATAATAAAAAAATAATACACATGAACACTAAAATGCCAATTCTATGGGATAGCAAGGTGACATTTGTCTCAGTTTCTCAATTTTGGAGGTTAGCCTTGTGCTCCCCCTTTGGATCTGTCTCTGCGCCTTTCATAACTCCACATTTTATTGTCTCACTTGGGGGTAAAAATAAAAGGGAAACAAGAGAGAGGAAAGAAACAAATAAGCCTCCTGCTGGCTTTAAACCCTCTGAGCAAGTTCTGCTGGTCTTCCTGGATGCCACTGGAGGAGGATGGTTGGGCTTCATTTTTCTCCCTTCCTATGGTTTTGTGAGGATGGCAACCAGGTCTGGGCTGCAATATTCACAGTTGCCCAGCCTCCTGCCCAGGTCCTCCATGAGCTGCCAGGTTCCATTCACCCACTCAGTCTCCAGGAACATAGCATGGGACAGGCCCCAGGTGCACAGCTCCAATCAGCCACTTCTATAAAAAAATTTGAAATGAAAAGTATGTCAAAATTTTCTCTCTACAAGTAATTGACCCCCCCCACACCTGGAAAAAGACAGCTAAGCCAAATAATGAATCAGGTGGCATCTTACATGGTATTCCTAACAAAAATAACAAGAAGAGAAAGAGTAAAACATGCTGAAGCAAAATTGGCAATATAGTGTGGTAAGCCTCCAAAACTTCCTCTTCTGACAACTTCTGATTCACTTCTATGGTGAAGGAGCAATCATTCACCCTGACCAATATCAGATGGCTGAAGACATGGCAGCCAAACCTGGACAGGTGAGAAATACAGCAGTTTATTAGTGAGAAATACAGCAGTTTATTATACAGCACAGGGGAGGAGGCCATTGTAGGTCACACAGAGCCACACAAAGACTGCCCCCAGAAGCAGAGGGCCTGCAGCAGCTGTTGGTAGCAGGCTTTGGAGTACCCAGTGGGTGGTGCTTCCACCTTCCCCTGTGGAGGAAGTTATGGGCTTCTTGGGGAAGTTTGTCGGGCAGACGCAAAAGTAGTAGCCATGGGGTTGAGCACTAGATGTGGTGCAAGTGGTCCAGCTAAGAGGGATCCAGCCAGGTTGAACCTTTCTTGCAGATGGGAAGATAACTGGCAAGAGCAGGAGAACTCACATGAAGCCTCTAGGGCTCAAGAACATTGTGGCAGAACTTCAAATTTTATGCTCACTCCCTTTTTTATTTTTCACTCCCTTTATTGTTGAATCATCAAATTCCTGAGAATTGTAGCTAATACCCCAATGCTCAGCTTTTGGAGTAGAACTGAGTCATTTTTACTTTTGTCAGAGAAATAAGAGGTAGAAGGAGCTGATTCCATAAGGGAAGTTAATAATGAGACTGACTCTCGGCAAATCACATGAACCTGGAGAGCCAGTTAGCAGAGTGCTGGTGCCCTCTCTTCACAATTAGTTACTCAGCACCAACGTAGGGAGGGAACCAGTGGCAGAAACAATGTTCTGTGTTCACCAAACCCATCCAAAGTCCTCTGAGCACACATTTTCTCTGCATCCCCCTGAATCCATGACACTGAGTTTTAGCCAATGGAATATGGGCAAAACCTGCAAAAGGCACTTCCAGACCTGTATGAGCTCTTTTATTTACTTTCTTTTCCAGAATGACCCTGGCAACCACATGATGAAGATGACAGCCTCACAAGATAAAAGGAATTTCATCCTTGAATGACTATGATCTCTTTTCTCCCAAATACCCTCACTGAACTAAGATGTAAGTGAACTATAACAAACTTGTATTGTGTTAAATCTGTAAGGTTTGAGAATTGCTTGTTACAGAAGATAGATTACAAAACATTAAGAAGACTTCAGATATGACAGCAGAGCCTAGAGATTTTTACAAACACTAGATGCCATGTCCTCTGAATGATCCCCTCCTCCTATAATGACTTGTGCTATAGGAAATGTCTCTAAATTGTATCAGAAAACGGAAGTCAATTCCTCATCAGCATAATGGAAAGAGAATCAACAATTAAATATACTAGAACAGAGATAAATTCTAAACAACACTACTCAAACGAGAATAAGGGTGAAAGGAATCAGAACACAATCCACTCTATTAACAAATAAACAAGATAGAAACAAGATAGAAAACAACAAGATAGAAAAACCAACATAGAAAGGAGGAAGAAAAGAAAAAAAGAAGGAGGGGGAAGGGAGGGAGAGAAGGAGGGAGGGAAGAAGGAAGGAAGAGAGAGAAGAGGAGGGACAAGGAAAGTCAAGGTCAGAAAAAGAAGAAATTATATAGGTATCAGACAGGGAGAAAATCTCCTGAAGAGGAAAATAAAATATCAAGGGACAGTATGATCCAAGCCAAAATCTAGTGGAGAAATATATGAAGAAAATTTCTAAAGGGCGGGGGGCGGGGCATAGAACCCAGGGAGCTTATACCCAACCAAAATGTCAGAACACCAAGTAGACCTTCAAAATTTGAAAGAACTCCAGGAATACAGGACATATGGGTTCTTGATGGGAGAACACACACACACAAACAAATGACTGAAGTGGAAAATCCATGTACAAGAACTTGGGATAAGATGAAATCCACCTAGACATGGAATACGGACTAAGCCAGTGTGGTAAAAAAACAATAGCATGTGGAACAATGGACAGAATATACAATTTGACAGCACACAGTCTTCAACTCTCTGTGAGAATGCAGGTGCCAGTCCAGACTGAAGCAGGCAGAAGAGACCAGGCCTCTGGGCCCAGTTCTGAATTCAATGCATGTTGGCTCTTAATGACATCCTCTATTTCCCATAGATACAGTTTAACATGGAAATAAGTAAGTTTTAAGAATGATTTCAACTTCTTAATGCATTTTATTATTTCTTGTCTTAAGCCCATTAATTTTATGGATCTTTAATTCAAATTTAAATTTAACATTTTTTATTTAGACTACGATCTCATTAAAAATTATTTCCACCAATTCATACACCCATGCTTCCATCTGCACGGGTGGAAAGATATTTGGACTGAAGTTATTTCTGTACAGTGGAATTGATAGTAGTTTTTAAAACTTTTTAAACTCTTTTTTGCATCACTTAACTGTAGGGGACAGGTTTGTTTAAGTCTGGCAAATGTGACTCAGCTCTGTATGGAAAACCTACAGAAGTGAAGTGGTGGGCAGGAAGCCAGACCTTCAAACCCTTTATGATAATCTTGGCTCATTAAACCCAAAATACTGGTTTGATGGACTCAACCTGAGATTGTGGTTCATTGGAGCCACTGGTTGTTTACTGATTTTAATAATGCTTTGTATATTACAATGCATTTGCAAATTATTTGCCCAGGGTCACAAAAGAGACCAGCAAGTAACAAGTACTGTGGGATGTGTCACCACGACAGCCTTAACAAAAAGAAAAAAAAGGCGGGGGGGGGCGGGGGGGCCGGTGTAGGGGACTGGTTTGTTTAAGTCTGGCAAACGTGACTCAGCTCTGTATGGAAAACCTACAGAAGGGTGGGCAGGAGCCAGACCTTCAAACCAGTCCCCTACAATTCCCTTCTAGAAAGATTTTTAAAGGTGTTATAAAGGTATAATCTGAGGGTCCAGGGTTCAAGTCCCTGTTCAGGCACCGGATGTGGTAGATTCCAGCCAGCAGAGTCTGCCTGTTGTTGCTGACAATGAGACAACAGACAACAACACTGCACAAGTAACAACAATCCTGTGGAGAAAAGGGGAATAGGCATGACTACTCTCTCAAGGGGACAGTGCCTATGGATGCTTTGGCCACTCCCGCAAGAGGAGAGAGCGCCTCTACCCTTGCCTTTCCTAGACAGGCTTTTATTGTTTTCCTCGGGTCTTACATCAGAGAAAGATTTATTACCTATTACATAGAATGTTATGGTCTACATTTTAGGTATAATCAAGAAAATGAAAATAGCATGCAGAGGGGAATGGGGATGAGCTGATTAACTCTGTCCTTGGGAAAATTTACACAAACTTTGGATATTACCTTGAAGATAAACATTTCACATTTGTTGTTTTAGACTAGGATGATGGAGCTTTAGCAAAAGCAAGCCATAACAATCCATATGCATTTTCTAGGCTTAATTCCCACGGGAAAACTCGGTTTGAGGGTCTGGCTCCTGCCCACTACTTTGCTTCTGTACATTTTCCATGCAGAGCTGAGTCACATTTGCCAGACTTAAACAAATCAGTCCCCTACACTTAACTTCTTCAGATTGATTCTGTTATTAAAATAAAAATAATAATGATATTAGAACAAAAACTGTATTTTACACTCCTTGGTGTATCTTTGGGTTAAATATATTTACTGTTGAAATATTAAAGAATTTTATACAACCCAAAACCTTGCCCTTGATAAAATTGTTGGTTTATAGTCAAGAGATTTTTTGGTTTAGCTCTCTAGCCTAGTAGAGGCTGCAGCAGCTTTTTACCATACTTGGTTTTGTCTTTAAATGAATTTTTAAGGCTCTTTATTAGAAAATTAATGTAAACTATAAGGAAATGCCAAATAAAAAAGGTGTTGAGAACAGTAAATTCTACAACTTCTTACTATATCATTTTTCTAGGCATCTGAGTATGTACATTTATGTATTGAGAACATCTCTATTCACCAATTTGTATATGTATAAGATAACACTACACATATTGTTCTCTGGAAAACAGATTTTGGGATGTTGGTTTGTTCACATACAGAAAATATATAGGGGAGAGATCTCAGGAATGACACTTGTGGGAGAATGAAGGAAACAGCCTGGACAGAGGAGACATTGAACTGTGATGCTGAGAGCATCAATATCCAAGTCATTCTTGACAACCACAATGATTCTACTGAGGTTTATCCTAACGTAAAATACTCCGTTCTTACAAGGGGAGTTTACTTGCAAATTAGATCAACATTCAATTCCTTTAATGAAGCAATCTCTAAACAAAGAGGTCAGAGTTCAGAGCCCAGGCAGAAAAATCCACAAGAATAATGACCTCATATGTTTTTGATCTTCTGTATATTTATGAATAGCTTTGGACAAGTTTTTCAATGTTGATCAAGAAAATACTCTTAGTGTATGAGTAATTGCTATAATAACACTGCATAGCAAACAAATGGCTGACAAAAACAAGCATTTATTCTTGTGTTCAGGGCCTCATTTGTAGAGTAACTACAGGTCACCTGATATAAACTGGGCTCATTGGAGTGGCTGTGCTTCTGGCATGGGTTATTGCCAGACAATAGGTTATGTTCAGGTGAATTCTACCTGAGGCATACTCTCTTCATTGCATGTAACTGGAATGTCAGGACCAAGCCAAATTAAGACCCAAGCACAGTTAAAGCTTCTGCTCATATCATGACAAACATTTCTTTTTTAGCATAATCAATAAAATATTTTTTGTGATTGCTCTTTTATCTTTTCATTTTAATTGTTGTTCAAGTACCGTTTTCTGTCTTTTACTCCCATCCCAGCCCACCCCCCACAGTGCTCCCCACCTCCCTCCCATTTACACCCCCCACCCTAGTTTTTGTCCATGTGTCCTTTATACATGTGCCTGTAAACCCTTCCCCTTTTCCCCTGAAATAACCCACCCCCATCCCCTCTGGTCACTGTCAGCCTGTTCTCTATTTCAGTGCCTTTGGTTATATTTTGCTTGTTTGTTTGTTTTGTTGTTTAGGTTTCGGTTAAAGGTGAGATCATATGGTATTTGTCTTTCACTGCCTGGCTTATTTCACTTAGCATAATGCTTTCCAGTTCCACCCATGCTGTTTGAAAGGGTAGGAGCTCCTTCTTTCTTAAATGTACCATAGTTTTTGGATCCATTCATTTACTGATTGGCACCTAGGTTGCTTTGAACACTTGGCTATTGTAAGTTGTGCTTCTGTGAACATTGGGGTGCGTAGGTTCTTTTGGATTGGTGCTTCAGGGTTCTTAGGATAGAATCCTAGCAGTGGAATTGCTGGGTCAAAAGGCAGCAATTTTAGTTTTAGTTTTCTTAGAAAATTCCATACTGTTTTCCACAGTGGTTGTACCAGTCTCCAATCCCACCACAGTGCACTGGGGTTCTCTTTTTTCCACAACCTCTCCTATAGAGGACCGGTTTGTCTTGGCCTGGCAAATGTGACTCAGCTCTGTATGGAAAACCTACAGATGTGAAGTGGTGGTCAGAACCCAGACTGGCAAACCGAGTTTTCCGGTGGAAATCAGGCCTAGAAAATGCTTACAGATTGTTATAGCTTGCTCTTACTAAAACTCCCTCACCCTGGTCTAAAGCAACAAATGTATATTGTCTATCTTCAAGGTAATTTCCAAAGCCTGTGTGAGCTCTCCCAAGGACAGAGCTAATCAGCTCATTGCCATTCCCCTCTGCATGTTATTTTTATTTCCTTGATTGTACCTAGAATGTAGAGAATAATATTTTATGTGATAGATAATAAATCTTTCTTTGATGTAAGACCCCAGGAAAATAATGAAAGCCTGTTTAGTCAAGGGTTGGGGTGCTCCCCTTTTGAGGGAGTGGCCAAGGCACCCATAGGCACTCTCCCCTTGAGAGAGCAGCAGTGCCTGTTCCATTTTTCCATACAGGATTGTTGTCGCTTGTGCATTGATTCTTGCTGTCAGCCACAACAGGCAGAATCAGCTGGGCAGGGTCTGCTACATCTGGCGCACAGGAACAGGGACCCCAAGGCTATCAGCCAAGGCTATCAGCAGTTGTGGTCAACACACCAACGTGGGCTGGAAGGCAAGCAAAAGCCCAGATAAGGGCCAACGACCCTGAGTGCTTTTCGGAGAGTGTAGGGTGTGTTGTATTTCCCTTTTTCTAGGGAAAAAGGGTATCTTTCCAAGGTCACCCTCTCTTGCGACCACACTCTCTTTAGTAAGCAGAAGTCTTGCTCTCTCTCTTTGGCAATTGCCGCATCCCGCGGGCACAGGTCCAGCATTTAAGAGCCACAAGGGCGCTCGCTGCAATAAAGACACCTGTGACAGGTATAAGTTGGACATGGGCCAGGAAAGAACACTAGGTTTCCTGCCAACTGCAAGCAAAAGCCCACACAATGAGAGGTACACTGTAAAACACACTCACAAGCCCGAGGCACAATCCCCAATCAGGTTTTAGGCTTGGGAGAGAGAGCAATGAACTTTCCTTTCAATTAGTTTTTTTTTTTTTTTTTACAACAGCCTCTGTGAATTCTTTCTTTAAAAGCTGCTTTTTGCAGCCCTTTTGATTCTGCCTTTTCCTTCCAGCTGCCTGTAAAGAGAAAAGCAGATAGTAAATGAGTGTTTCAGTTTCAACCGGACTCTGAAGATTGCTTTGAGAACTCAGAGTTAGTTAACAGGGTTGTTTATGAGTGACTCAGACACTGAAGATAAGATGCATCTCCTCCCCCAGGCTTGAGATCTCAAGCATTCCTACGTGAGTAGGGGCCTTGCGGAGGTGTCTGGGGTCAATCCTTGAGATGTGTAGGGGCCTCATAGGGAATTCTAATCACATACTTTAACTCTGGGCTCGGCCAGGGAGCGCAATATAAAGGTTGGTCACCTGGTGCTTCCAGTGCCCCCCCCCAGTCTTAGATGCGTGGAAAAAACCTGAAAGCCATAATCGGGGTTAGGGTACCCTGGATACAAGGCAGCCCTCCCTGATAGTTTTCACCAACAGTACATTTCTGACCCACCACACTATACTCCCTAATAGCTAATTAGCTAGGGTTTCCTACAGACTGCGGAATCTGAAATGGCAGAAATCGGAAGTAAAAACAGAACTTTTTAACAAGTATAGACTCTATAAAGAACCAGAGCAATGTTTTATGCTAATTTGGCAGGTTTTTAAGGCTGCTAAATATCTCCCTGATAAGGGATCTTTAGACTCAGTTATTTAAAAAAAGTTGGGCAGAAGTTGAAACAGCATCAGGTGTGTGAGATAAAGATTAGTGTCTCACTCCCTCCTTTAGAGGATTTAATTTGAAAATACTGTTTTGCCTGAATTTTATTCTTTTTTAAAATTATTCATTTATTTATTTCTCTTTAGAGGGGAAGGGAAGGAGAGAAAGAGAGAAATATCAATGTATGGTTGCCTCTCCTGAGTATCCTGCTGGGAACTGGCCTGCAACCCAGGCATGTGCCCTGACTGGGAATCGAACCACTGTTGTGTGGTTCACAGGCCCGCCCGCGCTCAATCCACTGAGCTACTGAATTTTATTCTTGTTTCTGTTTTTAAAAGTAATATCTCAGTCTCAAAATGTTTTAATAAATAGAATGAGATCTCTAATATTGTTACATCATAAAGATTCTACTCAGAAAGAAATTAAATTGATTATTAGAAAAAGAAAAAGATCTCACTTCCCTCAGACAGTAAAAAGCTCAGAAAGATAAACAATGAGAAAATGTGTCTTTTAACTATTCTGAATACTCTTTCTGCAGACCCAGGGATTGCTTCAGTCCTGGGAACAAGCTATGCTGAGCTTAATATTTTCCCTCCCTCTTCTTCAACCTCCCTAAAAATTTTCAAGGGCACTAGATAATGAGACAGCTCACTTTTGAGCACATTGCAAGAATGCAGTAATCACCAAGAAAAAAAAGTAAATGCATTTGCCAGTAGATAAAAACTGTTTCTAAAAGTTATGCATGTGTTCATAAATTTGTCAGTCTAAAGCATGCTCTAAGTGGGATGGGGGGGTGATATGTTAAAGAAATATTAAGAATCCTCCTTATTTATGCCGGAGCTGTGACCTTTTATTGTAAAAATAAAATGTAAGTGTACTATCTCCTGAGGAGAACTAGCCCTTCTCTGTGGAAGACCAGGGTGAGGGAATTTTAGCAAGAGCAAGCTATAACAATCTGTAAGCATTTTCTAGGCCTGATTCCCATGGGAAAACTTGGTTTGAGGGTCTGGCTCCTGCCCACCACTTTGTATCTGTAGGTTTTCCATACAGAGCTGAGTCACATTTGCCAGGCCAAGACAAACCAGTCCCCTATACTCTCCAACACTTGTTCTTTGTTGCTTTGTTTATGATGGCCATTCTGACCGGTGTGAGGTGGTATCTCACTGTGGTTTTAAGTTGTATCTCTCTGATAGCTAGCAATACTGAGCATCTTTTCATGTGTCTCTGGATCCTCTGTATGTCCTCCTTGGAGAAGTGTCTGTTCAAGTCCTTTGCCCATTTTTTAATTTGATTGCTTATCTTCTTAGCATAGAGTCGTGTAAGTTCTTTATATATTTTGGAGATTAAACCCTTCTCTGAGGTATCGTTGGCAAATATGTTTTCTCATATGGTTGGTTCTCTTTTCATTTTAATACTATTTTCTTTAGCTGTGCAGAAACTTTTTATTTTGATGAGATGCTATTTGTTTATTCTTTCTTTTATGTCCCTTGCTCTATGGGACATGTCAGTAAAAATATTGCTGCCTGATATATCTGAGATTTTCCTCCCTATGTTCTCCTCTAGGACTTTAATGGTGTCATGGCTTATATTTAAATCTTTTCTCCACCTTGATTTTATTTTTGTGAATGATGTAAGTTGGTGCTTGAGTTTCATTTTTTTTGGCATGTAGCTGTCCAGTTCTACCAACACCATTTGTTGAAGAGGCTATTTTTACTTCATTTTATGTTGCTGCCCCTTTTGTCTAATATTAATTGACCATAGAGACTCGGGTTTATTTCTGGGTTCTCTATTCTGTTCCATTGGTCTATGTGCCTCTTTTTATGCCAATACCAGGCTGTTTTGATTACAGTGGACTTGTAATACAGTTTGGTATCAGGTATTGTGATCCCTCCTACTTTGCTCTTCTTTCTCAAATTGCAGCTGCTATTCGGGGTCGTTTATGGTTCCATATAAATTTTTGAAGTGCTCGTTCTGTGTCTGTGAGATATGCCATTGGTACTTTAATAGGTATTGCATTAAATCTGTAAATTGCTTTGGGTAGTATGGACATTTTGATGATGTTGATTCTTCTGACCCATGAACACAGTATATGTGTGAATTTGTTAGTGTCTTCCTTGATTTCTTCCTTCAGTGTTGTGTAGTTTTCCAAGTACAGATCTCTTGCCTCCTTGGTTAAATTTATTCCTAGGTATTTTTTTCTTTTTGCTATATTGAATGGGATTTTTTCTTGATTTCTGCTTCTGCTGTTTCATTGTTGGCATACAAAAATGCTTTTAATTTCTGAATATTGACTTTGTATCCCACTGTTTTGGCAAATTCATTTATTAGGTCAAGCAGTTTTTTAGCTGAGCCTATAGGATTTTCTATATACACCATCATGTCATCTGCAAAGAATGACAGTTTTGTTTCCTCCTTTCCGATTTGAATGCCTTTTATTTCCTTTTCTTGTCTGATCGCTGTGGCTAAAACTTCCAGTACTATATTGAATAGAAGTGGTGTCCACTTTCACCAAAGTGGACAACCTAGTCTTATTCCTCATCTTAGTGGGAAAGTTTTTACTTTTTGCCCATTGAGTATGGGCAAAATGAGTATGATGTTGGCTGTAGGTCTCTCATATATGCCCTTTATTACATTGAGGAATGCTCCCTCTATTCCCACTTTGCTGAGTGTTTTTATCTTAAATGGGTGCTGTTCCTTATCAAATGCTTTTTCTGCATCTATTCATATATTCATGTGATTTTTGTCTTTATTTTTATTTATGTGATTTTTTTGTTTACATTTACTGATTTGTGAATATTGTGTAATCCTTGTATTCCTTGGATGAATCCCACTTGGTCATGGTGTATGGTCTATTTAATGTATTGTTGGATGTGGTTTGCCAATATTTTGTTGAGGATTTTAACATCTATGTTCATCAGCAATATTGGCTTGAAGTTTTCTTTTTTTGTTGTGTCTTTATCTGGTTTGGGGATTAGGATGATGCTGTCTAATACCATATGATCTCACCTATAACAGGAATCTAAACAACAAAACAAAAAAAAGCAAAATATAACCAAAGACACTGAAATAGAGAACAGGCTGACCAGAGGGGAGAGAGGAGAGAATTTCAGGGGAAAAGGGGAAGGATTCACAGAAACTAATACAAAGGGCACATGGACAAAAACTAAGGGGGTTGGAAATGGGAGGAAGTTTGGGGAGGGCTGGGCAGAGGTTAGCTGATATGGGAGTAAAAGACAGAAATCTTTTTAATTGAACAACAATTAAATATAAAAGAAAAATTTAAATTAAAAAAATTTAAATTAAAAAATAATAATTTAATTTCAGCCAGTACAAGACTCTCAGTCTTCCCCTCAGTGTCACCTTGTCCCTAGTAATGGTGTGAGGGAGAAGACATGGGAAGAAGGCTTTCCATAGCTTCCCAGTGTGGTGAGCATGGGTCCCTCCCAACACCATGTTCTGGCCCCCAAAGGCTTCCACCAAGTACTACTTCACTAGCCTAGTCTTCAGGCTTTCAGATTACTGTCAGTATTATGCAGTCTAACACAATTTATGCACAATTAACTGAAATATGCTTTTAAAATACTCCTCTATTTTTCAAATATATATGTCTGAGAACAATTTTTGCTCCTATATTTCAACTGAAACAGCATTCTGCAAAATATCAAATGCAGGTATACCTCTGAGAATTCATCTGTCAAGCCCAACATTGTGATACTTGCAACAATGCCTTTGTAATATTTGTATTATTTTTTTGTTTTTTAAAATAGTTACTTTTCATAAGAATATGCATCTATGTTAACATATGATGAATTTATTTTTTTGCACTGCTTTCCCCTTGTATTGATTGATTTATTTTTTCTTCTTTATTTTATTTATTTATTTTAGTTAACTCTTGTTCAAGTACAGTTTTCTTTCTTGTATTATCAGCCCTGCAACCCCCCCAGTGCTCCCCACCTCCCTCCCATCTCTGCCCCCACCTTAGTTATTGTCCATGTGTCCTTTATACTTGTTCATGTGAGTCCTTACCCCTTTCCCCTGTGATTCTCTCCCTCTCCCCTCTGGACCCTGTCACCACATTCTGTATTTCAGTGTCTTTGGTTACATCTTGCTTGCTTGTTTGTTTTGTTGTTTAGATTCCTGTTAAAGGTGATATCATATGGTAGTTGTCTTTCACTGCCTGCCTTATTTCGCTCAGCATAATGCTTTCCAGTTCCATCCATGATGTTGCAAAGGGTAGGAGCTCCTTCTTCCTTTCTGCAGCATAGAATTCCATTGTGTAAATGTACCATAGTTTTTTGATCCAGTCATTTAACGATGGGCATTTAGGTTGCTTCCAACTCTTGGCTAGTGTAAATTGTGCTGCTATGAACATCGGAGTGCATAGGTTCTTTTGGATTGTTCTTAGGATATACACCTAGCAGTGGAATTGCTTGGTCAAAAGGAACGTCCATTCTTAGTTTTCTTAGAAAATTCCATACTGCTTTCCATAGCGCTTGTACCAGTCTGCAATCCCACCAACAGTGAACTAGAGTCCCCTTTTCCCCACAACCTTTCCAACACTTGTTTGTTTCTTTGTTCATGGTAGCCATTCTGACTGGTGTTAAGTGGTATCTCATTGTGGTTTTGATCTGCATCTCTTTGATAGCTAGTGATATCAAGCATCTTTTCATGTGTCTCTGGATCCTCTGTATGTCCTCCTTGGCGAAGTGCCTGTTAAAGTCCTTTGCCCATTTTTTAATTGGATTGCTCGTCTTCTTTGAGTAGAGTCATCTGAGTTCTTTGTATATTTTGGAGATTAAACCTTTGTCTGAGGTGTCATTGGCAAATATGGTTTCCCAAACTGTTGCTTCTCTTTTTATGTTGATACTGTTTTCCTTGGCCATGCAGAAGCTTTTAAGTTTGATGAGATGCCAATCCTTTATTCTTTCCATTATGCCCCTTGTTCTAGGGGATGTATCAGTAAAAATCCTGTTGCATGGAATATCTGAGATTTTCCCGCCAATGCTCTCCTCTAGGGCTTTAATGGTTTCAGGGCTTATATTTAAGTCTTTTATCCACCTGAATTTATTTTGGTGTATGGTGTAAGTTGGTGCTCGAGTTTCATTTTTTTGCATGTGGCTTTCCAGTTCTCCCAACACCATTTGTTGAAGAGGCTATCTTTACTCCATTTTATGTTACTGCCCGCTCTGTTGAATATTCATTGACTGTAGAGATTTGGGGTTATTTCTGGGCTCTCTGTTCTATTCCATTGGTCAATGTCCCTGTTTTTATGCCAGTACCAGGCTGTTTTGATCACAGTGGCCTTGTAATATAGTTTGATATCAGGTATTATAATCTCTCCTACTTTGCTCTTTTTCTCAAAATTGCAGCTGCTATTCGGGGTCTTTTGTGGTTCCATATGAATTTTTGAAGTGTTTGTTCTACGTCTGTGAAATATGCCACTGGTACTTTAATAGGTATTGCATTGAATCTGTAAATTGCTTTGGGTAGTATGGACATTTCGATAATATTAATTCTTCCAATCCATGAACACGGTATATGTTTCCATTTGTTTGTGTCTTCCTTGATTTCTGTCTTCAGTGTGTGTAGTTTTCTGCATACAGGTCTTTAATCTCCTTGGTTAGGTTTATTCCCAGATATTTTATTTTTCTTTTTGCTACATCAAATGGGATTTTGTCTTGATTTCTGCTTCTGCTGTTTCATTATTAGTATACAAAAATGCCTTTGATTTCTGGATATTGACTTTGTATCCCGCTGCTTGGCCAACTTCATTTATTAGTTCGAGCAGTTTTTTGGTAGAGTCTATAGGATTTTCCATGTACACTATCATGTCATCTACAAACAATGACACTTTTGTTTCCTCCTTTCCAATTTGGATGCCTTTTATTTCCTTTTCTTGTCTGATTGCTGTGGCTAGAACTTCCAATACTATATTGAATAGAAGTGGTGAAAGTGGACAACCTTGTCTTGTTCCTGATCTTAGTGGAAAAGATTTTAGTTTTTGTCCATTGAGTATGATGTTGGCTGTAGGTCTTTCATATATCGCCTTTATTATATTCAGGAATGCACCCTCTATTGTCACTTTGCTGAGTACCTTTATCACAAATGGGTGTTGTACCTTATCAAAAGCTTTTTCCGCATCTATTGATATGATCATGTGGTTTTTGTGTTTGCTTTTGTTAATGTGGTGTGTTACATTTACTGATTTACGAATATTGAACCATCCTTGCATCCCTGGGATGAATCCCACTTGGTCATGGTGTATAATCTTTTTTATGTATTGTTGGATGCGATTTGCCAATATTTTATTGAGGATTTTAGTGTCTATGTTCATCAGCGATATTGGCCTGAAGTTTTCTTTCTTTGTTGTGTCTCTATCTGGTTTTGGAATTAGGATGATGCTGGCTTCATAAAAAGAGTTGGGGAGTTTTCCCTCCTTTTGGATTTTTGGAAATAGTCTGTGAAGAATAGGGGTTAGTTCTTCCTTAAAAGCTTTGTAGAATTCTCCTGTGAAACCATCTGGTTCAGGGATTTAGTGTGATGAGAGTTTTTTGATTACTTCTTCAATTTCATGTTATGTTATTGTCCTGTTCAAGTTTTCTGCTTCTTTTTCATTGAGTTTTGGAAGATTACATTTTTCTAGAAATTTGTGCATTTCATGTAGGTTTTCAAATTTCTTGGCATACAGCTCTGCATAGTAATTCCTTACATTCCCTTCTATTTCTGTGGTATCAGTTGTAATCTCTCCTCTTTCATTTCTGATTGTGTTTATTTGGGTCTTGTCTATTTTGTTTATCTTTTCAAAAAACCAACTCCTAGATTCATTGATCCTTAGAATTGTGCTTTTAGTCTCCATGTTGGTTAATTGTGCTCTGATCTTGGTTATTTCCTTCGTTCTACTTGCTCTGGGCTGTCTTTGTTGTGGTTCCTCGAGTTCTTGGGGGCGTCGGGTTAGGTTGTTTGTTTGAAATGTTTCTATTTTCTTTAGGGAAGCCTGTATTGCTATGAACTTCCCTCTCAGGACTGCCTTCACTGTGTCCCATAAGTTTTGGATGGTTGTGGGTTCATTTTCATTTGTTTCCAGAATCTTTTTTATTTCTTCCCTGATTTCTATCTTGACCCATTCATTGTTTAATTGCATACCATTCAGTCTCCATGATTTTGGGTGTTTTTGGTTTTTTCCTGTGGTGTTAGTTTCCAATTTCAGTCCCTTGTGATCAGAGAAAATGCTTGGTATGATTTCTATTTTCCGAAATTTGTTGAGTCTCATTTTGTGTCCTATCATGTGATCTATCTTTGAAAATATTCTGTATGCATTTGAAAAGAATGTGTATTTAACTTCTTTAGGATGAAGGGCTCTATATATATCAATTAGGTCCATTTCATCTAGAGCGTCATTTAATGCTGCAATATCTTTGTTGATATTTTGTTTGGAAGATCTGTCTATTTTTGACAGTGGGGTGTTAAAATCCCCTAGTATAATTGTGTTGCTGTCAATATCATTTTTGAGGTCCTCTAGGATTTTCTTTATATATTTGTTTGCTCCTATGTTGGGTGCATATATATTTTCAATGGTATTGTCTTCTTGGTGAAGTCTTCTCTTGAGCAATATGAAGTGACCTTCTGGGTCTCTCTTTATGGACCTGTTTTTGAAGTCTATTTTGTCTGATATGAGTATTGCTACCCCGGCTTTTTTTTCTTGTCCATTTGCTTGGAAAATTTGTTTCCATCCTTTCAGTTTTACTCTGTGATGGTCTTTTGACCTGAGGTGGGTCTCTTGTAGGTAGCATATGTGTGGGTCGTGCTTTCTTATCCATTCAGCTATTCTGTGTTTTTTATTTGGTGTATTTAATCCATTTACTTTTAAGGTTATTATTGAAAGGTACTTATTCATTGCCATTTATGTACCTGTGTTCCTCTCCGTCTCTCTCTTTTCCTTCCTTTCCTTAAAGCAGCCCTTTTAGTAATTCTTGTAGAGCTGGTTTGGTGGAAGCGTATTCTTTTAGACTTCTTTTGTCTTGGAAGCTCTTTATTTGGCCTTCTATCTTGATTGAGAGCCTTGCTGGATACAGTAGCCTTGGTTGTAGGCCTCTGTTTCTCATTACTTGGAATATTTCTTGCCATTCTCTTCTTGCTTGGAATGTTTCCATTGAGAAGTCAGCAGCCAACCTTATTGGGAGCCCCTCGTATGTTACTTCCTTTTTCTCCCTTGCTGCCTTTAGGATTTTCTCTTTGTCTTGGAGGTTTGCCATTTTAATGATGATTTGTCTTGCAGTAGGCCTCTTTGAATTCCACCTGCTTGGGACTCTCTGTGATTCCTGGATCCGTGTGACTTTTTCTCTCCTCAACTTAGGAAAATTTTCCATTATTACTCTTTCAAGTAGGTTTTCTATCCCTTGTTCCTCTTCTTCTCCTTCTGGAATTCCTATTAGTCTGATATTATTACTTTTCATGTTGTCTTACATTTCTCTTAAATTCTCTTCATTTTTTCTGATTCTCTTTTCCCTTACTTGTTCCGTCTGGGAGATTTTTTCTATCTGGTCTTCAATCTCACTTATGCGATCTTCCGCCATATCGATTCTATTCTTCATACCTTCTACTGTGTTCTTCAGTTCAGAAACTGTATTCTTCATTTCCTCTTGGCCTTTACTAATGGTTTCTATTTCCTTTTTCATGTTGGTATAGTTTCCAGAGAGTTCATTGTAGCTACCCTGTAGTTTCTGGTAGCTCATTGTAAGCTCTTTGAATTTCCTGATAACCAGTGCTTTGAATTCCACATGTGATAGTTGACTTGCCTCTATTTCATCTAATATTTTTTCTGAGGCTTCCTCCGTTTATTTCATTTGGGGATTGTTTCTTTGTCTTCCCATTGTTTGTGATACTCTTCTTGTTGTCCTGTTCTTCTTAAATTGATCTGTTCTGGTTTGCTGGGTTTATGGTGTGAACTTCTGTGGTAGGATACCTGTGAAAGTCTCGGTGCAGTCTCCTGCAGGTATCTTGGTGTTCTCCGCTTCCGCCTACTCCTTTCTTTATTGTGGGTGTGTGATCAGTTGTGGGGGAGGCAAAGTGGTTTATGATAGCAGAAGATTATTTTATGTTTTTACAGACACAGTGGGCAGAGAAGAAATAGACAACCTCTAAGCTATGTATAGAGTTAACCGTGCTCTTCGACCCAGCTTACCACTTTTAGGAAAGGGTGGGCATAAGTTAAGTGTCTTGTTAAGAAGGGGGGGTTTGTGAGTTATATCTAGAAAGCAGTGTGGTTGCAGGTGGTCAGATTTGAGGTAAGGTGACAGTACAGGTTAGTAACTGGGTGTAGCGCGTTGGTAAATAGAGTAATAGAATTCAGGCACCTGGAGGGTGGTCTAAGGTCCAAGAGATGTGTTATGAATTATTACTGTTGTACAGAACAGCTCTTATTTACAATAATATTAGAGCAACACTCACGTGATAGACTCTATGTGATCTGTCTAAATGGGGGTTATAGAGCTTGGGTAATATAGCAAAGGAAAGCACGTGAACTATAGAAAATCAGCAAAACACTGTGGGGGAAAGAGCAGTGGGAACCTGTCAGGTAGTACAGTATACCCAGCCAGGACTAAAAAATCTGTACAGAAAGAGGTGGGATACAAAGATAATCTTAAAATAAAAAAAGGAGTAAGAATAATGCAAAAAATAATAATAATACACCTAAAAGAAAATTAAGCAACACACAAACAAACAATCCAACACACACACACTCAAAAGTCAGGAGAAAAGGGAAATAAGCGGAAAATTTGGGAAGAACAGAAGGACTAAAACTGGACAAAAAGGAAAAGAAATGAAGGACAGAGTACTGAAAGATAGAGCAACAATACAGTTTACAAGATTTAAGATTAATTACAAAAGAGGTTGAGACAGAAAAAAAGTGGGGGAAGGGAAAACACACACACATACACACACACACACACTAGAGAAGGGGAAAAAAAAAAAGGAAGCACCCTTCCTTTGTTGGTTTCAAACTGTCCAAACCAGTTTTTCTGGTTGTGGCGTCTCTGAGGGCAGTTATGCAGGCGCCTGCGAGCAGGCTGTGGATTGGTCTGTGGTTGTGCACAACCCCGGGAGGCTACCTGTGTCCGGATGTACCGGGCACCATCTTTCTCAGTCCCGTGCAGGACTCAGGCGTTCCCACCCCTCCCCTGGATGGCTGCTGGGTGGTTGGAGGCAAGCCTCCATCTTAGAGCCCCTCAGTTCATTTTCCAATAGAGACTTTTCCACAAAGCCTGTCTCTCAGCCCAGTCCAATCCCCAAAGACCAGCAATGACAGTGTCCTTCTTAAATCCTTTGGGCCAGCGGGCTGGCAGGCTGGCGACCGCAGCGTCCGCAGTTGCCTCCCTTTACGTTAACTTAAGCCCACAGGTCTCTGCCCGGTATTAACCTGCCTGCCTAGATGGGGAGGGGGGAGTCAGTTCTCTCCCACGGAGTGTGTTGCCGGCCCACCGGGTGCCAGGCCTCCAGCGTTCACTCCGTCAGAGGTGCCCCGGCCCTGGATTCAGACGGGACTTCTATTTCCCACTGATGGTGCCAGCCCCCACTGCACGACAATTCTCATCGGTACTCATGCTCCTCCAGAGTTCGCCTGCCCTGGGAGCACCCGGGCTCAGCCCGCAGCCTAGGAGGCCTCGGGCGTGCAGCCGCTTTTGTCCTCACTCGCCTTCTGGAGTCCTTGCCGACCTGACACTGTCTGGTTCCTCTGTCACACTCTCTGGTCTCCTATTTTCATAAATGTTGGGGAACTGTTGGTTGATTATGCTGTTCTTCGGTAGATCCGCCCGGATTTTCCACCAGATGCACGAGAGCTGGGTTCCCTTGGTGCTACTCTGTCACCATCTTAACCCCTCCTCTGATGAATTTATTTTTAAAAACATTTCACTTATTAATTTTTAGAGAAATGAGAAGGGAGCAAGAGAGAGAAGCAAATATTGATGTGAGAGAAACATTTATCAGTTGCCTCTCATATGTACCTTAACTAGGGACTGAACCCACAACCCAGGTATGTGCCCTGACCAAGAATCAAACTGGCTACATTTCACTTTGCAGGACAACACCCAACCAACTAAATCATACTGGTCAGGATTATGATAAGTTTCTTATCGATATTTTAAAATAAATTAATAAATGCTTGTTTTTAAATGTCTCATTTTTAGCTCATGATATTGTAGGGATGAATAGATATAACCCACATTAACAAAAGCTCTTGGAAGTCCTCAATAATCAAGAGTATAAAGGGTACTTTAGGCCAAAAGCTTGAGAACCAGTGATATAGAGGAGAATAATCAGGACCCTGGCTTCCCATGAAGAAGCTGGATCAAACAACCTCAACCAGAGGATCAGAGACTCTGAAAACAAATAGACTGCACCCTATTGTTCCCCAGCATCCTGACAAGACAGGTCCTGCCAGGAACCCACTGTTGTGTGTCTGAGTCTCTTCAGTTCTCACCCCTTCTCCAGCCTACGCCTTTGGAATAATGTCCCACATCTTTCCAATGGGCTAACTTTGCTATGTTAGCTGAGGTTAATTCCTATTGAATGCATCAGATCATACTAACAGATACAGTATCTAATTATACTCCTTCATTGGTCTGAGTCTGAAATCTTTGTCTTACAGTTACATTCAATTGTATCCATGTGTTCCTGCCTCTGGGAGCCAGCATCTCCAACACCAAAAAATCCCTAACCACAAATGAGGAATTTAAATGAAAAGCTGGGGAGCCCAGTTATGCTTCCCTTGGGCTATTTTTAATCAATCCTGAACAGTAAGCTCATGAGATACCACCTCAGTTTTTATTACATGTTGAGAAACTAGTCATTAAACATCAACTTAGTTCTTTACCCCAGAGTCGGAGTGTCTGTTACAATTTACCTTCTAAGTGTGGTTTACACATCAGCACAATAACGTACAAAACAAATATGAACATTGCTGGAAATGCTATTGTTCCCATTTTGGAAAGCACAGCAATTAACTCTCATCCTGTAGGTCCTCAATGGGATCCACATTTTAAAACCCTGATTCTAAACCTCATACCACTCACCATCACCATGGCTCCCAGAATAAACATGAACATTCAGTGTCTGTACATAGAAACTTAAAGACTCCAAATTCACTCAACAAATTCCCTATAAAGTCTTATTTTAAAACTCAGTAAACAATTCATGTTACAAAGACATTTTACTTACCTCGAAGACAGATTTTATATTTCTCCTTTCTGACACTATTACATAATTTATTTTTAACTTTTCTGGAAGAATATGGTCCCTGGGACTCTTTGTTTACTATATTTGTAATAATCAAGCTCTGGTTTTTATAAAAGATTTATGAAATCCATGAACTAATTGCAATTTGAGTCAGAACAATATCTAGAATTAGGAAAGATACAGTTCTGTACAATACCTCATTTCTCAGATGGCATTCATTGTTGGGTGTGACAGAATTACAAAGGGTATAAAATAAAGAAAATTGGCCAGTGTCTTAGATGAAGACCAAGCATTTTTTTTTCAGAGAAATTTGCAATGATTACCCCAAAGAAATTTGTACTAAGGGGAGAGCAATGGTAGCTTTTAAGTGTTTAAAAGACACTGTAATTAGACCTCACCAGTTTATCACCAATTTGTGAAAGCTATAGGCTTTCAGTTTTCTGAAGGTACAGAGTTCCCCTCACTGGGACTATACAAGCTGGACATGGTATACACAGGTGAGCACCCTCCTAATTCTGAGATGCTTTCACTCCACAGCTCTTTTTGTTGTTTTTAAAAATAACTTCTATGTCTGAATCAGAAACCAATGTTGTTCTAATGGAAATAACCATGCAACCAACACCATACAAAATAATTTGGGGCTTAATGTTAATAATTTATAGGGGTAAAATAGCTTTAAGTATGTATCATATTTGTAATACATACAAACATTGACATGATTTCCTCTGGCATTTAAAATACATGGGAATAAGACTATACTTTCAGGGGTCACGTGTATAGTTTGTTGCTAAAATACCAGGAAATATACACAGAGCAAAATAGATGAAATTTCAGATGGTGGTGCAAGAAATTGAAAAAGCCAACAGAGCAAAGCTTTTGTAACTTGAAATCAGGGCCCAAAATAGGTTTCAGGAAAGAGGCAGAGATTTTACTTGCATTAACTTTGGTTGAGTATAGTATTGATTTAATAGAGAAAGAGCATGTGAGTGGGAGAGGCAGGGGATAATTTGTCAGAACAGGAAAAGGCAGGGTCTCTACCACAGAGAAAGGCAGCCTCCCTGACAGCAGCAACCTCCACTGGGGACATGGAGCAAGTAGGATCAGCTGGTGAGCTGCAGCCACACTCACCCACAATCCTGAAGTAGCAGCTCTTATGAATGAAGGCATTTGATTTTCATTTTAACAAAAAAGTTCCCTTTTTTGCTGTGTAACAATATTACCACAAACCTAGTGGTAATACATCTTTGCACCTTTTAAATTTCTTTCAATTACAGTTTATATTTAGTATTATTTTGTATTACTATCAGGTGTATGGTATAGTGGTTAGACAATCATATACTTTACAAAATGTTCGCCCTCATATTTCCAGTACCCAAGTAGCACCATACATAGTTATTACACTATTATTGACTATATTTTCTATATTTTATTTTATGTCTTCATGACTGTTTTGTAACTACCAATCTGTACTTCTCAATCCCTTCAACTTTTTCACCCAGTCCCCCAAACCTCTTCCCATCTGCCAATCATCAGTCTGTTCCCTGTATCTGTGAGTCCATTTGTTTTGTTTGTTCTGTTTGTTCATTTATATTGTTCTTTAGATTCCACATGTAAGTGAAATGATATGGTATTTGTGTTCTTCTGAGTGACTTATTTCACTGGACATAATAACATTTAGGTATATCCACCTTGCAAGTGGTAAGATTTCATTCCTTATTATGGCTGTTTATTATTCATATTTTTATCTTTTTTTCTTCTTCTTAAAAGAGACCCTTTAACATTTCTTATAATACTGGTTTGGTGGTGACTAAGTACTTTAGTTTTTTCTTGTCTGGGGAACTCTATCTGTTCTTCAATTCTGAATGATAACTTCTCTGAGTAGAGTAATCTTGCATGTAGGTCCTTGCTTTTTCTCCTTTAAATATTCCCTGCCAATCCCTCTGGCCTGCAAAGTTTCTATTGACAAATAAGCTAATAGTCTTATGGGACCTCCCCTGTTGCTAACTAACATTTCCATTGCTTCTTTTAAGATTCTCTCTTTGTCTTTAACCTTTGGCATTTTAATTCTGATGTGTCTTGTTGTAGGCCTCTTTGAGTTCATCTTGTTTGTGATTCTCTGCACTTTCTGGACTTGTATGTTTATTTCCTTCACCAGGTTAGGGAAGTTTTCCATCAAATAAGTTTTCAATTTCCTGCTCTATCTCTTCTCTTTCCACACCCCATGATTCAAATGTTGTTTCACTTGAAGTTATCACAGAGGTTTCTTGCATCAACCTCATTTTTTTTTAGATTCTTTTTATTTTTGTTATTCTGATTGGGTGTTTTCTGCTTCCTTATATTCCAAATCACTGGTTTGATTCTCTGATTCATCTACTCTTACTGCTAATTCCCTGTAACTTATTACTTTAATTAATTAACTAATAATTAAATTGTTGTTCAAGTACAGTTTTCTGTCTTGGGTTACTCCCGTCCGAGCCCACCCCCTGCCCAGTGCTCCCCACCTTCCTCCCATTTCCACCCCCCTTAGTTTTTGTCCATGTGTCCTTTATACTAGTTCCTGTAAATCCTTCCCTTTCCCCCCTGAAATCCCCTCCTCTCTCCCCTCTGGTCACTGGCATTCTGTTCTCTATTTGAGTGTCTTTGGTTATATTTTGCTTGCTTGTTTGCCCTGTAACTTATTCTTTATTTCAGTTAGTGCATCCCTCATTTCTGACTGATTTTTTATGGTTTCTATGTCCTTTTTTTATGCTGTTGAAGTTCTCACTAAGTTCCTTGAGCATCCTTATAACCATTGTTTTGAACTCTGTAGCTGGTAGTATGCTTGTCTCCATTTCATTTAGTGTGTTTTTTTCTGGAGATTTCTCCTATTCTTTCATTTGGGACATGTTTCTTTGTCTCTCCATTTTGGCTACTTCCTTGTGTTTGTTTTTATGTATTAGGTAGAGTTGCTACATGTTCTGGATTTGGTAGAGTGGCCCTATGTAGCAAGCGTCCTGTAGGGCCCAGTGACACAGCCTCCCCAGTCACCTTAGCTGGGTGCTCCAGGTGTGCCCCTATTTAGGTTGTGTACACTGTCCTGTTGTAGTTGAGCCTTGATTACTGTTACATCACTGGGAGGAATTGCCTCCCAGACTGATCAGCTATGAAGATCAGCTGCAACTACAGCAGAGGAGCTGCTGTACAGGTACCAACCCTTTGGAGCAGGACTTGCTTCAGTACAGCTTTGGTGCTTAGTGAGTCCACTACTTGAATGTGTTGCTTGTGGAGATAGTAGAGTTGCAATCCAGTATGGTTTGAAGCTGTCCACAAGGTGCACTGGCTCTGGGGCCTCCTAAAATGTACAAGGTCAGCCACCATCTCTGCCCTGCCTAGGACCACCCAACATAAGCTACAGAGTGAGCTGCAAATGGCTGTTACTTGTGCTGGGTTTGGAGGCACCCAGGAAGGGCCAACCTGCAAACCAAAGCCAGCTGCCACTAGTTCTGGGCCTGGGGCCACTTACCAAAAGGTATGGGATATACAGAGGCCAGATGCTGCTTGTTTGAGAGACTTTAGGAAAGTCAGAAGCATGAGGCTAGAGAGGTCATTCATATGGAAAAGCCACTGGAAATGGCTTGGGTGTGTCAAAAGTGCTTTTAAAGCATAAGTTATATGCAGTTTTAAAAATGTGCCTGTTACCTACCATATGCCAGACACTGGATATTTAGATATTATATCTATATGTATGATCTGACTCTTTAAAAAAAGAAGATGTGTGCAACTTTTACACTGATGGCTTCACTAAGTTTTATCTTTATGTAGAATTTGGAGAATATATTTCTAGATACTTCAGAGAGGAAAGTGTACAATGATAATTTTAAATATTAAGTGATTATTTCAAACTAAATGAAATACAATTGAAAGCACATTCAAGTTCATTATAATAAAAATTCCTCTAGAGAAAGGAGAAAAACATATATTAAAATGTATCTGTGAAGGCTTGATCAGAAATCATTTTTTTCTGGCCAATAGAATAAAAACATTTTTTAAATTTTAATTGTTGTTCAAGTACAGTTTTCTGCCTTTTACTCCCATCCCCACACACCCCCAACCCTCCCCACCTCCCTCGTATTTCCACCCACCCCTTCTTTTTGTCCATGTGTTCTTTATACTTGTTCCTGCAAACCCCTCCCCGTTTCCCCTGAAATTCTCTCCCCTCTCCCCTCTGGTCCCTGTCAGCCTGTTCTGTACTTCAGTGTCTTTGGTTATATTTTGCTTGTTTGTTTGTTTTGTTTTTTAGGTTCCTGTTAAAGGTGAGATCATATGGTATTTGGAATAAAAACATTTTTAAACAATGATATTTATAAAAATTCAGATACATTTTTATATATCTTCCCATAGAGATGTAGGAAACAACAAATGAGTTAATGGGGAAAATGCATTAATAATAAGTTGTTATTCAAAACTGATTTTCAGAAACATTATAGTTTTTTTTAAGATATTGGTCCAAAAATTAACGTTTAACTAGACTGAGTAAGTAGTGACCCTCTTTTGAAATGGTGGCGGGAGACTAAGCATTCTGCTGACCAGCATACTAGAATGAATTATTTATAGGGTTTCCCATACAGCCAACATAAGCATCAGTGTGTCTCATCAGACAAATCTCAAGATAGGAACACACCGATGATAAAATGCACTGGCCTGCAGTGCCTGCGGCATTATGGATGGAACATCAAGACAAATTCACATGAACTACCAAGTCTTGAGGAGGAAAAAGAATGGTGTGACTGCTCCCTCAAGGGGGGAGCGCCTCAGAACAGCCTGGCCACCTGTCAAGGGGAGAGCACACTGACCCTTGCCTAGACAGGCTTTTATTGTGGGGTTTTTTTTGCACAGGAGTTTAGGTACAACTTACTAATCATTGTCAGGCAGTAAATAGTAGATAGCATACAAAGAACTATTAGGGCTTCTTCTGAGTCAGGGTCTATTAGCTAAAGGGCTACAACACTTTGGGGAAAAAAACCTTATTTTCTGCTCGGGTCTTTATCATTTAACTAAGAGCATTCTTTTTTTAAAATATATTTTATTGATTATACCATTACAGTTGTTCTATTCCCCCCCTTCATTCCCCTCCACCCGCACACTCCCTCCCCCACCATTCTCCCCCCCTTAGTTTATAACCACGTGTCTCAAGTTCTTTGGATTCTATATTTCCCCCACTATTCTCACCCTCCCCCCTATCTATTTTCTATCTACCATCTATGCTATTTTCTGTGCCTTCTCCCCCCTTCTCCCCCTCCCACCCCCGTGTTTCTAACCCTCCATGTGTTCTTCATTTCTATGGTTCCACTCCTGATCTAGCTGTCCTCTTGGTTTGCTTTTGTTTTAGGTGTGGTTGTTAATAACTGTGTGTTTGCTGTCCTTTCACTGTTCATATTTTTCATCATCTTTTTCTTATATAAGTCCCTTTAGCATTTCATATAATAAGGGCTTGGTGATGATGAACTCCTTGAACTTGACCTTATCTGAGAAGCACTTTATCTGTCCTTCCATTCTAAATGAAAGTTTTGCTGGATAAAGCAATCTTGGCTGTAGGTCTTTGGATTTCATGACTTGGAATACTTCTTTCCAGCCCCTTCTTGCCTGTAAGGTCTCTTTTGAGAAATCCGCTGACAGTCTGATGGGTACTCCTTTGTAGGTGACTGTCCCCTTATCTCTTGCTGCTTCTAGGATTCTCTCCTTCATTTTAGTCTTGGCTAATGTAATTATGATGTGCCTTGGTGTGTTCCTTCTTGGGTCCAACTTCTTTGGCACTCTCTGAGCTTCCTGGATTTCCTGGAAGTCTATTTCCTTTGCCAGACTGGGGAAGTTCTCCTTTATTATTTGTTCAAATAAGTTTTCCACTTGTGGCTGTTTCTTTCCCCCTTCTGGTACCCCTATAATCCAGATCTTGGAACGTTTAAAGATGTCCTGGAGGTTCCTAAGCCTCTCCTCATTGTTTTGAATTCTCATTTCTTCATTCCTTTCTGGTCGGATGTTTCATTCTTCCTTCTGGTCCATTCCATTGATTTGAGTCCCAGTTTCCTTTCCATCACTATTGGTTTCCTGGACATCTCCCTTCATTTCAATTAGTTTAGCCTTCATATGTTCCTCTAATTTGTGACTGTAATCTACCAATTCTGTGAGCATCCTGATAAATAGTGTCTTAAATTGGGCTTCTGAGAGGCTGGCAATCTGTTGGTCGCTTAGAGTTATTGGCTCTGGGACTTTGAGTTCCTCTTGCGCCATCTTTTAGGCTGTTCGTGCCTGTTAAGTAGCAGGATCGGAGCCCCAGGTTTTCACCAGAGCAGAGCAACTCAGTCACTGGGTTGTGACGTTGTATGTGGGGGCAGGGTCAAAGAGGTACAATGGCTTCCCTCTGCCGCCTGCTGCCTCGACCCCCACCGGCACCGCAGTCACCACTGTCACCAGGCCCACGCGTTTCGTTCCACTGCACTTGAGTGTGCCACCGCTGTCAGCCGTCCACCACTGGGTTCGTCCCCTGGGGCCTGAGTGGTCCATCTCACTGTGCGACCTTGGTCAGTCTGCCCCGCACCCCAACTGGCTTTGGGCTGCCCGCTTGCCTAGCACCTAGGTTGGGGGATCTGTTCTGCCCAACCCAGCTCCGCTGCTGGTTCCGCCTCTCTTACCGTCCCCGTTGAACGGTTTGTAGTTGTCAGACTTCCGTATAATTCCGTTTTCTGGTCTTTGGGTGTGTCCTAGTTCTCCAAAACTTTTGTTGTAGTCAAACTTGGTTGTGGGAGAAGGCACAGTGTTTCCACCTATGCCTCCATCTTGGCGGAAGTCCAAGAGCATTCTTTTTTTAAATATTTATTTATTTATCTTTAGAGGGGAAGGAAAGGAGAGAGGGAGAGAAACATCAATGTATGGTTGCTTCTTGTGCATCCCCTGCTGGGAACTGGCCCCTGCTGGGAACTGGCCTGCAACCCAGGCATGTGCCCTGACTGGGAATCGAACCGCGATCGTCTGGTTCGCAGGCCCGTGCTCAATCCACTGAGCTATACCAGCCAGGGCTCAAGAGCATTCTTAATAAAGCAGACTTCACAGGATTTTACACATCCTTTCTCAGGCCTGATCACCCAGAGAGCCCGCCATTCCCAGCACAGGGCTGCACCACCCTCAGTCATTGTTTTCAGGCTTAAGTCAGGCAGAGGAGGCAGATTGCCAAAGAATTCTTGGAGAATTCTCGCAGACAGACTAAGGACTCAGGCTTCGTCAAAGCCAGGGGGCAAGGGTCTAACACCCCCTCTTTGCTGCAGCCCCCCAGTTCTTCCTTTAGGGTCTCCCAAGTGATCATGTTTGGCTTAGGTTGCCCCCCCCCAGGGGTCTTACCCGTCACTGACTAACTGACCAAGCACTGGGGGCCAGAGAAGGATGAGCAGTAGCAGCACTCCCACCAGGGAGATAAGCTTGGTCTCCTTAGTGGCTTATGGTCCGAAGGTCGCTCAGTCAGCCTTATCCATGGGGAGTGGTTACAACTCCTGAAGCCAGGCAAAGCAGTTCCCAGCAATAAAACATACAAGTAATATTTTTTTTGTCTATTGTTAGTCACTGTTGAAAAAAGATCAACACCAAAAATAGAGAAAGAATTTGAAAACTTGGCCAAAATAATTCCTCTTAAAATCTGCCGGGAGATGCATGGATTTCCACTATCAGTTCTCCTTTGATTTAGAATTTTGAGAATCTGACACTAAACTGTGCAGCTTGAAAAACTAAAGTCAGCAGACACTTCTGATGTATAATTTGACAGAAGGGGGCCCTATCCTGTACCACGTCTTCACAGCTGATCTCAGACTTTGCACCCCATTATTAAATGTGCATTCTTTCTGGGTCCTGAAGAACTTTTGTGTTTGGTTGTCTTATGCAAGTGAAAACATTACTAGGAACAGTAAATCTATCGATTGACACTTTAGAAAGAATTAATTACTAAATAAGGGAGTAAAAGATCTGAACCAACTGAAAAGAAAAAAAGCGCTAAACGTGGTACACCTGAAACAGATTTCAAACACTTCTCAGTTGCTTTTGTAAATGTGTGCATGTAATACTGATAGTAACAATACATGATGCCAGTTGAGTACATTCTCTGTGTCAGTGTGCTAATCCCCTCACACAAGTAGTAGATTTGAAATTAAGAGGCCAAAAGCTCTCAGCCACTCTAAAGCTTCTTTCATTTCTATAGAAATGAACACAAATTAGTTCATGAGTACCTACATCCACTAACTGAGGAAAAAGATAAACGTATCCAAAGGGATTTCAGGCACTTTAAAAGAAGTAAACTTAGAATTTAATATCAGCTGGTGCAAACTTTCAACCTACCCCTTGATATCATCTTCTCTCTAGGTGAGGAGGCAGGACTGTCAGGGTGGGGTAAGGATAGGCCCAACCCCATACTTGCCTCTGGGGCTCAAAGGCCTCCACTGCTCAAGTGTGATTTCTCTAGCCTGATCATAAGGCATTCAGGTTACTGAATCTGTTAGAAACTTTAGCTTTTCACTTGGAAACTTAAAGATAAGCAATATCTTTCATTCTAGGCTAAATCTTCTATCTCTACACTGATTCTAAGGGGAGAACCCCAGGGAAAGTACTGAAATCTCAGGAACTCCCAGGAATGAAGAATGTCTCTGTTAATGCTTCACAAGGACTATTTCCCTACGCATCCACTGTCTTACATAACCTGTCTAAAGCTAAAAGACTGTTGAGTAAAAAGCATGGTACGTTCCTCCAGGAGGGTTGATGTGCAGAGCCTCAGGTTGCACTTTCCCTTGTTTAAACTGTCACCCAGAGGAAAAACAAAACCAACACCAACTATTAACTCCTCCATTCTTCTTCCACTAAATTCTATAATTGCTTAAGTCCAAAGATCTAAGACACACAAAGCTAGGAAAGAGGGGAAGAAAAAAAACCTACCATGTGTCACCCTTCAGGAGAAATTCTAAGTAGATGTTAAAATGGGAAACCATGGAAGCCTTACTGTCAAGGGTGGATGGATGCTCTTCAAAAGTTATGCTAAGTGAAATAAGCCAGGTGGGGAAGACAAATACCATATGATTACACCTGTAAGTGGAACCTGATTAACAAAACAAGCAAGCAAGCAATATGTAATCAGAGACTTTGAAATGAAGAACAAACTGACAGTAACCAAATGGGAGGGGGAAGGAGGATAACCAGAGAAAGAACGGGAAGGGTCATCAAGGAACACGTATAAAGACACATGGACAAAGCCAAAAAGGGGTAGGATTAAGAGTGGGAGGGGGTGTCAGTAGGGAGGGAGGCAGCAATTGGGGAAAAATGCACTTGAATGACAATAAAATTTTTTAATTTAAATATAAAAAACTATACCCATTGCAGAGATAATTCTATAGGGGTCTCTTAAATTTCTTCACTTGTAAGCAGAGATGCTTCTCAAGAATGTTTGTATAGCAAACAACTTGGAAGATAGAGAGGGTGCCTCTTCCAACAAGAGAAGGTGGGTTTTTTTACTGTCAAATATAATAAAGATAATGACTTTCTTCAGGGAAAACATTGTGGGATTCTGCTTGTAGTGCATTAAGAAAGAGTCAAGTGTCCTAAGTTTGAAGTTCCCAGAAGTGACACAGATTCATGGCAGGCACATCCTTTATCTGGGCCACTTCAATCCCTTTGTGACTTTAGGGACAAGGGCAGTAGACATGAGCATGAAGCCTCTGTTGCTTTTTGTGCTGTAAGTAATAAAATTGTTTGTCTCTGATCCAGGAGTATCATGTCTTCTGCCAGTATCCTTGAAATTAGCAGGCTAACTTGTGATCAGGCAAGTATGGTAAAAATCTCAGACCCTTCACAGTTCCTGACACCCATAAAGTCTTATTCTTTCTTTAATGGAGCACTTAGTATAATGTTGTTCTATTTGAGCCCATTAATACCTACCACAGGTTGTAAATGGCTTGCAAATAGTGTATGATACAGGTTAGGCTAAGTTGTCTGATGTCAAAGCCAGATATTAGTGACTTTAAACATTGGAGTATTGATACATTTTTAACAAAAAAGCTCTCTGGGAACAAAAGCACTGATTGGTAGAATTTGGCAATTTCTGTAGTAAACAATCCCACCTTGGCCAGTTTTAAGTCACTAAGGTGGCATCATTTCATGCAGAATTGGGAGATGAGTACAATCATTTCCATAAGCCACCACTGGTTTTACAACAACAAAGGCTTATTTCTTGCTCATGGTACACGCTCTTTGCAGTTCAGCTTTGACTCTGTGCTAGGTCATCTTCATTCCAGGATATAGGCTCAAAAGCTGCCCTTATCTGGGACAGGTCAATTAGTGGTAGAAGAAAAACAGTAAGAGTGGAGTCATATGATGCATCTTAATGGTTCTATTCAGAATTTGATGGGGGACTCAAATGTTGGAATCATTTTGGTTTCAAGTAGTAGCTGAAGCTTGGTTTCAAGCTTAGTAATTGATGTATGTAAAGAGCTATTGTTTCAGGAACTGAAAGTATGACCCACCTTGACTCCAGGAGATCATAAGCCATTCTATCTTTGTGCCTCAGGAAGACTCAAGCAATCAAGATGGTGTCTGAGACATTGTACTCTAGAGTGAGATGCCTAATGTCCAAGACACAGATAAAGACCACCACCCAGGACACAGATAAAGATCACTGCTCAGGACACAGATGAAAGAATGCTGCAGCTTTTGTCTGATTAGCTTTTTCCCTGAATTCCAAACCCCTTACCTACACTTTTCTTCTCCTTATAAAAAGGGTTGGTTTAAAATGGAATTTAAGACTGTTAGGGTACAAACTCACCAACTTCTCAGATCACCAGCCATGTGAATAAAGAGCTCATAAAGATTCAATCCCTGTCTCTGCTTATTGGGTCTGGTAGGTGACAGGCAGCACAAACACAGGTTTTTCCAGTTTCAAATTGACATAGATCACTGACACTCACATTTTATTTAATTCTATGCCCTTTTGCATTTAGTTGTATGAAATATCTCTTTTTTAAATGCATATAATATCATGTGTCTAACTCTATTAAAGTACTAATACTGTTTCATAAATGTTGATTGTAATCTACTTTTTCAACTAGACTCTGAACCACTTAATTGAAATAACGAACACTAAGGAAGATCCTAGTAGGGACACAAGTGCTTCTGTTCTGAACTTGTTAAGTTTGGGATGACCATATTCAAGTAGAGATGTTAAAGGGGAACTGAGATATATAAATCTGGATATTACAGGGAAAATATGGAGACATTAATAATGGTCAACCTTAGTAGTTGAGATCAACAGGGGAAAGTGTGTTCATAGCTAAGAGATAAGGTTTCAGATTGGAATGTAGAGAATTCTTGCATTTAGAGATAAGACAGAAAAAGAGCCAGCAAAGGTCATGGTGCACTCACACAAACTTATGATATCACTAGCAACATTATAATCTATGGGACTCCATCATGACCATTACAAGCTCTGTCATATATGTGGTCTGTCCTCAAATGAGAGATCATTATGCAATGCATGACTGTATTAGTAACCTACTGGAAACAAAGGAGTAGACAAAGAGAAATTGATAAAATATGAAAGAGAGGACATACTAAAGGGCAAAATCCTTGAGTAGGAAAGGACACATGAGACTTTGTTCCCTGGTGGCCTTTGGTAGGAGAGAGACTTTTCTCCATTGTGACTGAAGGAAAAAAATGCAGATAAGAATTCATAGAAGAATAATGTGGATGCTTTAATATAGTACCTTCTATTTTTCTCAGTGAAGTGTGAAGAAGGTCATCAATTGAGGGTCAGCAGAATAGGCATGAAGTAGTCACCCAGAGGAAGAGGAGAGTTAGTCCATAGAGCAGTGCAGCAGTGCTAACACTGGGTCCCACATGACAGGTGTCATAATTAATGGAGGTAAAGTCAGGGAAGCTTCATAACTTTCTTTTGTCATATTCTGCTATTTGGTTATGGAGAAAGAGTACATGAATAGCTGAGCTGGGCTTAGGCTTAGGGTTTGTCAGATAATTGCCATAGGGAGAAAAGAAAATGGGGAAGCTTTGGCTCAGGAGACATTTTAATGATGGATCATAAAACCTAAGCATGTCCCTGAGAAAATATGGGATGGGACAGATGGATAAAAATGAAGTAGTGTAATTTCTCGTTCAGAGGCCTTGGATCAAAAATGCATTAAAGCAGAGGGAGTATTAACACAAGGAAAGTAGAAGGTTGGAAAGTCACACACTTGAGATTAAATGTTGGAAAAGCTCAATCTTATGGCAATACCAATATTGTAGGGACAAAAAGTTGCTATTACCACATAATTCTGCATAACCAGCTCACACCTTAGTGGTTTAAAGGAACAATCATCTTTTATTTCTCAGAACCAAGTCCCATGGTTCTGCTGACCTGAACTGGGCCTCACTGATCATATCTGGACTTGCTCAGGCTGTTTGTGGTCATCTTGCAGGCAAGTGTGGAACTGGTGGGTTCAGGATGATCTCAGCTGGAAAGACACGGTCTTTCATTCCTCAGTGAGCTGGCCTACATTTGTTCTTAGGAGGCAGCAAAGGTCCAGGCGAAAGGCTTATAGATGCCTCTATGTCCTCTTGGGACCCAGACTCAGGATTTAAATATCATCATTTTTATTATCCTATTGGCCAAAGCAATTTGCAAGACCAGCCCAGATTCAAGAAGTGGAGATAAGGACTCTTTGCTTCAAAAGGGTGTAGATATGGGTGGAAGAACTGAGGTCACTGTTTATGACAACAAATCGGTATATAATTATGTTATTGCAAAGCTTATCCCTAGTCCTCCTTCTGCCATGATGAATACATTCATAAATGCATCACATTAAATAGCATTTTGCTGGACTTCACTATGGCAAGTATTTAATCCCACTCCACAAAGAGGAGGCATTTAAGCATTTGACACTGCAGAGGGCACAAGGTCAGATTTGCATATAGAAAGCTTATTCTGGCAGTTAGGACAGTTGGAGAAAATAAAGTGAGGAGAGCAGTTAGTAAGCTATTGATAAATACTGAGAGTCTGATCTTGGGCAATAAGCATGAAAAAAAATGACAGATTCCAGAAGTATTTAAAAGAGAAAGCACAGGGTTTATTGATCCATGGGTGTATGTGGGCAAGGACAGAAGACAAATAATGAATTCTGGACTTCTAACAATGGGTATCTTGATGGATCCTTGAGACGGAGTGAAGATGATACACAGATTTGGGCAAAGGCGGAATTTGGTGTGTTCACATTCTGACACATGGAGTTAGAGGTAAGACTTTGGCAAATATCAAAACGGCAGGTGGAAATATGAATCTGGGTTTAGTGTACAATTTTTAACTTAAGACTACATGTAATGTTGGTTATGGAAGTAAACATGTGAAACCAGCTTATCAGTCAAGGGGTTCTAGGAAGAAGAAAATTCAAGTTCTAAAAGGTTTATAGAAAAAGCAGGAATGAAAAATGAAGCCCTGAGGATTATCAACACTAAATAGGTGGTCTTAAAAGGATGGGGGGGGGGTTTCAATCATAAAGGAGATGAAAAGGAGAAAACAGTGAGTAATATAAAGAAAACCAAGACAGAATAATATCATGTGACCCAAGGGAAAAGGAAAATGCAAGTAGGGCTTTCCAAGAATATAAAACAGGGCACATGGAAATTAAAAATGTTGAAATACTAAAAGATTCCAGCACAATGGTCAAAGTTCATCCAAATCAGGATGGTTTCAGTGGTGTTATGAGAAGAGCCTGGTAGTAGGGTTTGTGATTCTTCATAACCAAAAGAACAAGGTAGAAGGGACCTTGCTTGACTTCTGGGTCAGGAAAGGTAGAGCATACCTTCTGTGCCTTGTTAACCAGGTGATGTATCTCTGGAGCCCTGAGCTACCGTGAAACAAGTGTAGGCTGTCATAATGTGAGGAAATCCAAGCTGCAGGGTGAAGCCCTGACAAACACCCTGATCAACAATTCCAGCCAAAGTCCCAACCACCAGATGCATGTGTGACTGTGTCTCCCACTGATCTCACTCCCCACCTCCAGGTCCACCTCAGCTTTGATGTCCTTTTATCTGAAGCTCCAGATGTCATGGAGCAGGGACCCACCACCAATCTGCTGAGCCATGTTCTTATTTCTGACCTATAACCATTCATCCCTGGAATAAAATGGTGGTTCTCATAAACGACCCTGAATAGCAGTTGCAATGCTGAGAAAGAAGAACAAAGTAGGAGGGATCACAATACCTGATATCAAACTGTATTACAAGCCCTCTGTAATCAAAACATCTTGGTACTGGCATAAAAACAGGCACATAGACCAATGGAACAGAACAGAGAGCCCAGAAATAAACCCGACTCTCTACAGTAGATTAATATTCAACAAAGGGGGCAGTAACATAAAATGGGGTAATGATAGCCTTTTCAACAAATGGTGTTGGGAGAACTGGACAGCTACATGAAAAAAAATGAAATTTGAGCACCAACTTACACCATACACCAAAATAAATTCAAGGTGGATGAAAGACTCAAATATGAGCCATGACACCATTAAAGTCCTAGAGAAGAACATTGGCAGGAAAATATCAGGTATTTCACGCACCAACGTTTTTACTGATATGTCCCCTAGAGCAAGGAATATAAAGGAAAGAATAAACAAATGAGATCTCATCAAAATTAAAAGCTTCTGCGTGGCTAAACAGCATTAAAATAAAAAGACAACCAATTGTATGGGAAAACGTATTTGCCAATGATACCTCAGACAAAGGTTTAATCTCCAAAATATACAAAGAACTCACACAACTTCACTCTAAGAAGACAAGCACCCCAATTAAAAAATGGTCAAAGGACCTGAACAGGCCCTTCTCCAAGGAGGACATACAGAGGATCCAGAGACACATGAAAAGATGCTCAATATTGCTTGCTATCAGAGAGATGAAAATTAAAAACACAATGAGATACCACTTTACACTAGTCAGAATGGCTATCATAGACAAAGCAATAAACAACAAATGTTGGAGAGGGTGTGTGGAAAAGGGGACTCTAGTCCACTATTGGTGGGATTACAGACTGCTACAACTATTATGGAAAACAGTATGGAATTTTCTCAGAAAACTAACATTGGACTTGCCTTTTGACCCAGCAATTCCACTGCTGGGATTGTATCCTAAGAACCCTAAAACACCAATCCCAGAGAACATTCACCCCAATGTTCATAGCAGCAAAATTTACAATAGCCAAGAGTTGGAAGCAACCTAGGGGACCCTCAGTAAATGAATGGATCAAAAAACTATGGTACATATACACAATGGAATTCTATGCAGCAGAAAGAAGAAGGAGCTTCTACCTTTTGCAACAGCATGGATGGAACTGGAAAGCAATATGCTAAGTGAAATAAGCCAGGTGTTGAAGGACAAATACCATATGACCTCACCTTTAACAGGAAGCTAAACAACAAAACAATGAAGCAAGCAAAATATAACCAAAACACTGAAATAGAGAACAGGAGGACAGGGACCAGAGGGGAGAGGGGAGAGTGGAGGGAATTTCAAGGGAAATAGGGGAGGGATTTAGAGGAACAAATATAAAGGATACATGGACAACAACCAAGAAGGGTGGAAATGGGAGGGAGGGGGGAGTACAGGGGGGGGTGGGATGGGATGGGAGTAATAAACAGAAAACTGTACTTGAAAAATAATTAAATTAATTTTTTTAAAAAGAACACCTGAAAAAAAACTATTAAAAAAACATAAAAAACAGTGGTTCTAAGCTCCTGAATGTTGGTGCAATTTGTTAAGTAGCACTAAAACATCACAGGAAGAAATTACATCTCGAGTGAGAAAAGTTTATGATGTGACAATTTTTAAAGGATCTTAAATTTCAAAATAACTTTTCTGACTTGCCAGGAAACTCCAATCTTTCCAATTTTCAGTCACTGAAACCACTTGTCAGCTGTATCTTTCCATGTTTCCCAGAATTGTATAAAAGCCCCTGCTATAATTTCCTGTTACCTAATCTCCAAAGCCTGTCCTAAAACCTGTCTGCCCTCCCAGTCCCTGAATGGACACTTCTGATAAAGGTCATCTTTCCTTCCTATGAACTTTTTAAGAGTTACCTTGTTTTTTAAAAATGAACATGCAGCCTGTATTACCAAATAGATCTTCCAAACCTAGAACACACTTACATTTCCCTGTGTCATGTACATTCCCTGTCTCAGATTGTTTTATTTCAGAGGTTCTCAAAAAATACCTGTTGATTAACTTAACTCTAATGCAAATATCACTACTGGATTATAAAGCTGATTATTTCACTCTGCATCTTAATAAAATTCACTCTGACTTCTTCCTTTCAAAGGACATTGTGTGGAAAGTCATCATAGAAAGTAGCCATCCTCTTAGCATCTACAAAACTTACTATTGTTAATAGAATGTTAGTTCCCTCTGATAACACCATCTGAAGAAGCATAGCTTGCAAGAATGGTGGTGCTCACACTAAGAAATGATGCCATACTACATGTCCAGAAGTCCTGAGCCAAGTTTGTATTCATCCAAACCTGATTCTGGGAATGGAAGAGGAAGTAGGCAGGGAGGCTGACTCAGGGGAAGGTTGTGTGTTAATTAGTAAACTTGTGCTCTACATACAATAAGCCATGTGGCTGCTCTTCAGAAAAGCAAAGTACATGGAGAAATTTCATCTGTTTCCTGAAAAAATGTTCACTTACACTTCCCTGATAAGTGTTCTATTACCTTTGAGTTCTGAACTTTTTTATCTTCTTTTTCTTAGATAAGGCACTGGATAGCCATCTCAGAAGCAGGCTGGAAAGAGATCATATCTGTGGCTGAAGACTCATTCAACAGAAACAAGCAGATACATATTCTTTTCTCCAGAAGGGCACAGTTACATTTTATCTTCTTAGAACAATTGCAACATCAGAGCTAAAGGCAGAATTTGGGTGTGGACAGGGTGGGAGGTCAATGACTTGTTGACTCCCAGGTAAGTCTTCAAGGTGTGTTTACATTTAAACACTATATTATATATTTTTCTTTTAATAAAAATATATTCTTTGTTACAGGGGGAAAAAGCATTTACAAGATTACCAGAAGGAATGGGCTATTTCCAACATTATACAGTTGCTTGCGGAGACTTCAAAAGAGAAATTTATTACTCAAGCGAGTAAAATACACTGAAAAGTTCATAGGAAAAATGTCCCACCTCCAGAATAAGTTTCTGGAAGACGTTTCTAGAGCTGGTTCCTGGAGTCCTTCCATACATGTACTTTTGGAAGCAGCATACCCCCTTTCTTGGGGTAAAATGTGGATGCTTAGGTCTTCAAGATATCAGGTGGTCTTTGAGCCAATTTCCAGGATTCTTTATGTAGGTGTAGGGCACTGCACCTCACACCAGCTGATGGAAACCATCTGAACAACAGATCCACTGTAGGCCACCACCACCCCCACTTCATTTTCAGCAGTGGTTAACAGGATGGGAGATCACTTTGGCCAAAACAATTGTCACCTGGATGAAAGCTCAAATTTCAACCTGTCTTTTCAGTAGCTTGGACCTCTTCCTCGCGGATAGTTCTTCAGGAGTAATTCTCTTTTTCTTTTTTGGTATAGTAACTTTTTCTTTTTTATAATGTATTTTATTAATTATGCCATTACAGTTATCCCATTCCCCCTAGCTCATTCCCCTCCACTCTGCACACCCCCTCCCACCCACATTCCCCCACTTTAGTTCATGTCCATGTGTCCTAAGTTCTTTAGCTTCTACATTTCCCACACTACTCTTGCCCTCCCCCTGTCTATTTTCTCCCCACCATCTATGCTACTTATTCTCTGTACTTTCTCCCCCAGCTCCTCCTCCCACTCCCCTGTTGCTAACCCTCATGTAATCTCCATTTCTGTGGCTCCACTCCTGTTTTAGTTGTGCACTTAGTTTGCTTTTGTTTTAGGTGTGGTTGTTAATAACTGTGAGTTTGCTGTCCTTTCACTGCTCATATTTTTTATCTTCTTTTCCTTAGATAAGTCCCTTTAACATTTCATATAATAAGGGCTTGGTGATGATGAACTCCTTGAACTTGACCTTATCTGAGAAGTGCTTTATCTGTCCTTCCATTCTAAATGAAAGCTTTGCTGGATAGAGAAGTCTTGGCTGTAGGTCCTTGCATTTCATGACTTAGAATACTTCTTTCCAGCCCTTCTTGCTCATAAGGTCTCTTTTGAGAAATCAGTTGATAGTCTGATGGGAACTCCTTTGTAGGTGACTGTCCCCTTATCTCTTACTGCTTCTAGAATTCTCCCCTTCATTTTAATGTTGGCTAATGTAATTATGATGTGCCTTGGTGTGTTTCTTCTTGAGTCCACCTTCTTTGGGACTCTCTGAGCTTCCTGGACTTCTGGAAGTCTATCTCCTTTGACAGACTGGGGAAGTTCTCCTTTACTATTTGTTCAAATAACTTTTCCACTTGTTGCTCTTCCTCTTCTCCTTCTGGTACTCCTATAATTTGGATGTTGGAATATTTAAAGATGTTCTGGAAGTTCCTAAGCCTTACACATTTCACTCAGGCCTTCCTTCAGCACTGCAATATCCAACATAAAACAAGAATACCTTATAATCTAACCGATCAGACAATTGTTGAATGGGCACATCATACCTTTAAAAATCTTCTTAAAAAACAAAAAGGGGGAGTCAGGAGTCTACCCCCCCAAATTTGACTATGTTAACTATGTTTACTTACAATTTTCTAAATTGTGATGAATCACTCTGTACTCCAACTGAGAAACATTTTCAGAAACAAGAGCCAAAGTCATCTTATCCTCAAGTTTTATACAGAGATCCACTGTGATATGGTACTTGGCAAAGTCCTGTAGATCTCTTAACATGGGGAAGTGGGTATGCATGTGTTTCCATCCCTACAGGTCCTGTCTGGCTTCCAGCTAAAAGGGTGAAGCTTTATTACAAAACAGACCTCAAGCTCTGCTACCTGGAGATGAAAACCGATCAGCTAGCAGACCAGGTGGCCCAGCTGACACTGGCCAACTAGAAGAAAACAAGCACCAGATTCTGGTGCCAGAAAAGGCAGTTTATGTTGCTAAGTACTTACTAGTTTATTTTTCTGTTCTTATTGACACTTTGTATTTTCCTTTAAAAGAGCAACTTTATGTTGCAAGCAAAGAGCAATACAGTAATTACTATCAATTTTCCATAGTAACCATAATTGGCCTACATACTCAGGAGAGGATTTATCATACTCTCGATCCCTCTCTAGTTCCATCTTGTGCTTTAGACATAAGCCACAGAAACTCAGTTTCTTGGTCTTTGTGCAGAGGACCGAATGCTACTATTTCTTTTCTCCCCAAAAGTCCTTTTATAATAGAGAACTGGGGAGCCAATTGGAAGGTACTGGCTAAATTTGGCACAACAATAGTTTCAGCTCTGCCTGAACTCCCATATACTAATATATGATGGGAGGGGCCCAGTACTGGGGCACCTATGATCAGAATTGTTCCTCTCAACCACATTAGCCCTTGACATTACAATCTTGGAAAATGGGCTTGCCTTTTATTACTAGAATGCATCTGTATATAAGAATTGTATGTGACCCTAAGGTATCCAAGGATGTTTTTATCAAATTGACCCTCTAAAACAAGATTGGGTCACAGTTTGTACCTCTCACTCTTATTTGTTTTTGGCAATTCCAGGGGCAGCTCAAGTCTTTCATAACAAATCATCAAAAATTTATTCTTTGCCTGTCCCTGCAGGCTCCATATATGCCAGCTGTCTTACTCATCTCAATATTACTCAATTAAGTCTCACTACAGTTTATATAGTTAGAAGAAAAACTCAGATATGGGTGCCAGTTAATGTTACCAGAGAATGGGAAGATGCCCATGGCATAATAGCACTTAACAATGCTCTGGCCTCTTTAAGAGTCCAACAATTTGCTGGCACTTTGATTGCATTTATTGTCTCTGGTAAAGTTGTCACAGCTACTGCAGCCACGGCAACCGCTGCCCTCATCGAGTCAGTTCATACTGCTTATACTGTTGATGTTCTCTTAACCAATTCCACTTTGGAAATGCTTCAATAGGCCCAGATTGATCAAGAAATCCTGACTTGACTTTCTGCAGTTGAATCAGCGCTCAACTGGATCAGTGAATGCCAGGATGCGCTAGTGATCTGTCAACAGCTGACCTGTGATACTGGTTTCTCCAAACTGTGTATCACCCCACTACAATGGAACTCCAGCCAATACTCCTGGTGTGATATTCAACATCACCTAAGAGGAATTTTTTCTACTAATTTAGAGGGACAAATCAATAAATTGCAACTGGAGTTACAGAAACAGTTGCAGGACATTAAACGCTTAACTAAACAAGAGATTCTTCAAACCCTTAGTGATAATCTTGGCTCGTTAAACCCAAAACACTGGTTTGATGGACTCAACCTAAGATTGTGGGTCACTGGAGTCGCTGATTGTTTACTGATTTTAACTGATTTTGTTTATTTGATGTTTTGCATATTATGATGCATTTACAAATTATTTGCCCAGGATCGAAAAAGAGACCAGCAAGTAGCAAATCTTGTGGGATGTATCACCACAACAGCCTTAACAAAAAACAAACAAAAAAAGGGGGGAATTGTAGGGGGCCGGTTTGTCTTGGCCTGGCAAATGTGACTCAGCTCTGTATGGAAAACCTACAGATGCAAAGTGGTGGGCAGGAGCCAGACCTTCAAACCGGGTTTTCCTGTGGGAATCAGGCCTAGAAAATACTTACAGACTGCTATAGCTTGCTCTTGCTAAAATTCCCTCACCCTGGTCTAAAGCAACAAATGAGGATGTTTATCCTCAAGGTAACTTCCAAAGCCTGTGTGAGCTCTCCCAAGGACAGAGCTAATGAGCTCATCGTCATCCCCCTCTGCATGTTATTTTCATTTTCTTGATTGTATCTAGAATGTAGACAATAATATTCTTTTTTATTATGTTAATATATTTTATTGATTATGCTATTATAATTGTCTCATTATTTTCTCCCTGCTTTTTCCTTCCACCCTGCACCTCTCCTCTCACCAGCATCCTCCCCAACAGCAATTAGTTCACATCCATGGGTCATACATGTAAGTTCTTTGGCTTCTCCATTTCCTATATTATTCTTAACCTTCCCCTGTCTATTTTGTGCCTACCATTTATGTTTCTTTATGCCCTGTACCTTTTCCCCAATTTTATGTGATAGATAATAAATCTTTCTCTGATGTAAGACCCCAGGAAAACAATAAAAGCCTGTCTAGGCAAGGGTTGGGGTGCTCCCCTCTTGAGGGAGTGGCCGAGGCACCATAGGCACTCTCTCCTTGAGTGAGTCGTCATACCTGTTCCCTTTTCCCACACAGGATTGTTGTCACCTGTGCATTGGTTCTTGTTGTCAACCACAACAGGTGGACTCTGCTGGACAGAGTCTGTGACACTAAACGATGAAGAGATAGCCAACCTATCAGACACAGAGTTCAAAATAATGGGAATCAGAATGCTCACAGAAATGGTTGAGTGTGGTCACAAAATAGAGGAAAAAGTGAAGGCTATGTAAATTGAAGTAAAGAAAAATATGAAACAAAAGGAGGAAATAAGCATTCAATCAGAACAGAAAGAAGAAACAAGAATTCAAAAAAATGAGCAGAGGCTTAAGAATCTACAGGACAAGTTTAAATATTCCAACATCCAAATCTTAGGGGTGCCAGAAAGAGAAGAGGGAGAGCAAGAGATTGAAAACTTATTTCAAAACATCATGAAGGAGAACTTCCCCGATCTGGCAAAGGAAATAGTCTTCCAGAAAGTCCAGGAAGCTCAGAGAGTCCCAAAGAAGTTGCACCCAAGGAAGCAAAGAGCAAGGCACATCACAATTATGTCACCCAAGATGAAAGGTAAGGAAAGAATCTTCAAAGCAGCAAGAGAAAAGGAGATAGTTACCTACAAAGGAGTTCCCATAAGACCATCAGCTGATTTCTCAAAAGAAACTTTGCAGCCAAGAAGGGGCTGGAAAGAAGTATTCAAAGTCATGAAAGGCAAGAACCTATGTCCAAGATTACTCTTCCCAGCAAAGCTATCATTTAGAACAGAAGGGCAGATAAAGTGCTTCTCAGAGAAGGTCAAGTTAAAGGAGTTCATCATCACCAAGCCCTTATTATATGAAATGTTAAAGGGACTTATCTAAGAAAAAGAAGATGGTCAAAACAATGAACAGTAAAATGACAACACACTTACAACTATCAAGAACTAAGCCTAAAAACATAAACAAAACCAAAAACAAACGAAACAAATCTCTAGAACAGGAACAGATTCACAGAAATTGAGATCACATGGGGGATTATCAGCAGGGAGAGAGGGGGAAGAATGGGGGGGAAGTTACAGGGAATAAGTAGCATAAATGGTAGGTAGAAAATAGACAGATAGAAGTTAAGAATAGTATGGGAAATGGAAAAGTGAAAGAGCTTATATATATGACCCATAGACATGAACCAAGGTTGGGAGATGATGGTAGATGGAGATACAGGGCGGAGGGGAATAAAGGGGAAAAAGTGGGACAATTGTGATAGCATAATCAAGAAAATATATTTTAAAAAAGAAATTGCCAAAAAAAGAATGCATCTCGTTTCTTTATCACTCATTTTTTCTCCTGCAACAGCTTAGCCAGGTACTTTCTTTGCCTTAGTGTATTGCTCCTCATCTGATATCCTCTCTTGGAGAATAGCTCTGGTCAACTGCTCATTGGCAAGAACCCTTTTCTCTAGTTCTTTGCCTTGCTTAGTTGTTTCTGATTTTCAGATTCTTTCTTGGCTTGCCCCATTGCCAACTCTCCAGTGACTCATCTTTTCAATTCTTCATCAGAAACTCAGGCACTGTGAGCATCAAAATACTGCTGAGACTTCATGTCTGATGGAGAAATATCCTTCATATGATTAGATCAATCACATTTTCCATAAACCAGATGCCCTTCACCACAGTAATGTTCTGATTCTCATTCTCCTCAAAGGTGACCTGGGAGGTCCTGGGGGTCCCACTCATGGCTTCTTTAGTCCCCACAGAGGCCTACCATGGACCCATGAGCACTTCAGTGCCCCCCCACACACACAAACCTGCATGGATGTGCCTGGATGTTTGCCTTGCAGAGTGCGAGCAAGGTCACAAACCCAGGAAGAGAGTCCTCCAGTGAGAGAGATTTTTCTTGCTGAAAATTTATCTTTTGAAACGTCATCTAGCAAAGATAATTCCAGACAGAAATGCTGACATACCCTCCCAATTCTAACCCTACATAAATTCTAACACTACCTAATGTTATAATACCTGATTCTTAGTCTTCAGCAATGTTTTCTATGTATCTTCCCACATTGGGACAAAGGAATACAAATGTGTTTATGCCTTATAGCTTCATGTATTATTTCACTCTTAATCACACTGAAAGGAAAAACAGTTTTCCTTTGAGGGGAACTTTATCAGTAAGTAGGCTTGTAAATATGTATTATTAAGTTTAGCAAAATTTCATTAAAGGCCAGATTTAGTAACTCTTGACATCAAAAATTTCTGAAAAACTATAAAAGATTGTCTTTATGTTTTTGGGTGTGTGGTTTTTAATGCCTTCCTAATCATGTTACTTCTCAAGGCACAATACATGCAGGTGAGTTTCTTCATTAATATTAATAACAAAAAATCACTTTTCAAATAGTTTCATCATAACTTTGAACCTGGGGGGACAGCACTTTTTCGTTAGATCTGATTAGACCTTGTTGAACAACATGGCTGCTGAAAGCTTATTCATAGAGACAAGTGTCAGAGCTAAGGCTTTTTTTTTATCAATTGTGCTTGCATTATTAATTTTATTTGCTATTTGTTTGTGGGAGTTTTTTAAAGTCAGTTGTCCATTTCATGAAGGTTAGCTTTCATGAAGGTAAAACTTAAGGCAGCCCAGATAACCTGCAAAGCCTCACAAGGAAGGAATGGGAGGCAGTGTCCCTTTGGTCTGGGGAATGTAATTCCCACTTTCTGACTTCCTTCTATTTGACATCATGTTGTGTCCTAACAGCACGGTCTACTCTTTTAGTAAATGTTAATAATAATAAAATTAATACATATATTGAAACCCAGAAAATGAAGGTTGTTCCCAAAGGATTAAATTATTTAATAAAAAGGTAAAATTATCAAATTAAAAAAATCAAGTAGATACATGATGTGATCTCAGATAGAAAAAAACTTATGAAGCAAAAAAATAATCAAATAAAAGAAAAAATGTTATATCTAGGGTAACATGTACATCATATTAAATTGTCTTTTGTGAATACCCCAGTAAGAAGATGAACAATGAACCAACAATAGAGTTCCATATTTTTCCATAAAGATAATATATAATGATGACTTTGAGGAATTAGTAAAGATAGGGTATATAAAATGGAGTCACTTTACCAAGCTGATAAAATTATTAACATGATGAAGTTTGGAGCATGAAGAAAGATCATTCTTTCTCTAACTAGCCTGCAAACTTAAACTTTCTTGAACTTTCCAGCCCTGTGTCAATGCCTGGATGTACATCTGGACCTCCTGATAGCCCTCTAATTGCTCCCTGAAGTGCTCATATTTCCAGGCCATCTGATGACCTCCCTGAAGAGCTCACATATGCATCCACCCTGACATCCATTATTCAGACTACAGGGAATGACCAGACCTCCAGGCATCCACTGCCCCTACTGCCAGTTATCTGACTGATAACCATCCTGGACCAGTCCTAGGACTAAGGGTGCTAGACTGGTAATTCTCAAGAAAGTACTTTTTAAAAAATCCCCAACCAAGGATATGTTTATTGACTTTTAGAGAGAGAGAGGAAGGGAAAGAGAGAGAGGGAGAGAGACACAGAGGCAGAGAGAGACAGAGAGACATCGATGTATGAAATATCGTTTGGTTGTCTCCCATATGTGCCTCAACCAGAGATGGAACCCACAACCCAGGTATGTGCCCTGACTATGGATTGAATCTGTGACATTTTGGTTTATGGGACAATGCTCCAACCACCTGAGCAACCTAGGCAGGACTGAAGAAAATACTTATTGCCATAAGAATTTTTCACTTTGCTTTCTGCTTTGGAACACTTCCGTGTTTTTGCCTAGTTATGTTTCCAGGTTGCAAATTCCAAGACCCTGGAATAAAGCTCACATTTATTTCTCACAAAGCCTCTAAATTATTTTTGAGTTTGTTTGAAAACTTAAGCACAGTGAATAATGATCATATAATGGCAAAGAAAATGATGGGAATTTGATAGTAACAATAGAACATTAATTTACTATGTGTCATGTAAATTTACTATGTGTCATGTGTTCTTTTATTTGTAGTAACTCATTTATGTTTTACTACCACATTATATGGTAGCAATAGAGTAGTTTTCTAGTCAAGGCATAGTCAGGTGAATTTGGCCAACTATCATAGCTTGTAGGAGACAGCAGGATTGACTTGTCCAATTGTCACACTAGGCACAGAGCCTTGGGCTCATCATACTTTTGTGTGTTATGTACTGTTGGGTTGTCTCCTATTAATGAGTGTTGTCTGCAACGTCTTATCCTCAATAGCCCTGCACAGCTCCTGTAGACTTCAGCCTATGGCTTCTTTTATAGCAGGGGTGTCAAACCCATTTTCACTGGGGGCCACATCAGCCTCACAGTAGCCTTCAAAGGGCTGAAATAACTTCAGGACTGTATAAGTGTAACTACTCCTTAACTGTTAAGGAGTTGAAATTACATTTGGCCCTTTGAAGGCAACTACAAGGCTGATGTGATCTCCAGTGAAAATGAGTTTGACATCCCTGTTTTATACTGTTTTTTTTCCTTTTTTAAAAAATATATTTTATTGATTATACCATTACAGTTGTTCTATTCCCCCCCTTCATTCCCCTCCACCCACACACTCCCTCCCCCACCATTCTCCCCCCCTTAGTTTATAACCACGTGTCTCAAGTTCTTTGGATTCTATATTTCCCCCACTATTCTCGCCCTCCCCCCATCTATTTTCTACCTACCATCTATGCTATTTTCTGTGCCTTCTCCCCCCTTCTCCTCCTCCCACTCCCCTGTTTCTAACCCTCCATGTGTTCTTCATTTCTATGGTTCCACTCCTGATCTAGCTGTCCTCTTGGTTTGCTTTTGTTTTAGGTGTGGTTGTTAATAACTGTGTGTTTGCTGTCCTTTCACTGTTCATATTTTTCATCTTCTTTTTCTTATATAAGTCCCTTTAGCATTTCATATAATAAGGGCTTGGTGATGATGAACTCCTTGAACTTGACCTTATCTGAGAAGCACTTTATCTGTCCTTCCATTCTAAATGAAAGTTTTGCTGGATAAAGCAATCTTGGCTGTAGGTCTTTGGATTTCATGACTTGGAATACTTCTTTCCAGCCCCTTCTTGCCTGTAAGGTCTCTTTTGAGAAATCTGCTGACAGTCTGATGGGTACTCCTTTGTAGGTGACTGTCCCCTTATCCCTTGCTGCTTCTAGTATTCTCTCCTTCATTTTAGTCTTGGCTAATGTAATTTTGATGTGCCTTGGTGTGTTCCTTCTTGGGTCCAACTTCTTTGGCACTCTCTGAGCTTCCTGGATTTCCTGGAAGTCTATTTCCTTTGCCAGACTGGGGAAGTTCTCCTTTATTATTTGTTCAAATACGTTTTCCACTTGTGGCTGTTTCTTTCTCCCTTCTGGTACCCCTATAATTCGGATGTTGGGACGTTTAAAGATGTCCTGGAGGTTCCTAAGCTTCTCCTCATTGTTTTGAATTCTCATTTCTTCATTCCTTTCTGATGGGATGTTTTGTTCTTCCTTCTGGTCCATTCAATTGATTTGAGTCCCAGTTTCCTTTCCATCACTATTGGTTTCCTGTGCATCTCCTTTCATTTCAATTAGTTTAGCCTTCATATGTTCCTCTAATTTGTGACCATGTTCCTCTAATTTGTGACTATAATCTACCAGTTCTGTGAGCATCCTGATAAATAGTGTCTTGAATTGTGCTTCTGAGAGGCTGGCAATCTGTTGGTCGCTTAGAGTTATTGGCTCTGGGACTTTGAGTTCTTCTTGCACCATCTTTTGGGCTGTTCGTGCCTGTTCCATAGCAGGATCAGACCCCTAAAATGTTCACTAGAACAGGGAAACTAAGTTGCTGGGTTGTGATGTTGTATGTGGGGGCGGGGTCAAAGAGGGACAATGGCTCTCACCAGTATTGAAGGGCAACTAAGTCGCTGGGTTGTGACGTTGTATGTGGGGGCGGGGTCAAAGAGGGACTATGGCATCCTGTGTGCCGCCTGCTGCTGAGGCCCTCACCGCAGTTGCTGCTGTGCCGCAGTTGCTGCTGTCACCAGGCCCACTCGTTTCATCCCACTGCACGCGAGTGTGCCACCGCCGTCAGCCCTCGCCCCCTGGGGCCTGCGTGGTCTGTCTCACTGTGCGTGAATGTGCACCCGCGGTCAGTCTGCCCCACACCCCAACTGGTTCCGGGCTGCCTGCTCGCCTGGGTGGGGGGACCCGTCCTGCAGGACCCTGCTCTGCTGCTAGCTCCGCCCCTCTTATCATCCCCGTTGAATGGTTAGACGTAGTCGGACTTCCGTATAATTCAGTTTTCTGTTCTTTGGTCGTGTCTTTGTTTCTCCAAACTTTGTTGTATTCAAACTTGGTTGTGGGAGAAGGCACAGTGTTTCCACCTATGCCTCCATCTTGGCGGAAGTCCCTGTTTTATAGTGTTGATCCATTACATATTTGAAGGATTCTTTTCCTGATGCCTTCTATTCCAAGCATTGTTGTCATTTTCAGAGAACCCTGACTCTCATTATATGCCCAAAGTAGGAGAGCTTCAGTTTTGTCATTTTTTTTCTTTCAGTGAGGTTTTAGGCTTTCTTTGCTCTAGTCCCCACTTGTTCATCTTCCTGGTGGTCCAGAGTATCATTGGAGTTCTTCTCCAACACCATATGAAAGGAAATCATTTTTTTCCTTTCAGCCTTCTTCACAGCTCATTTTTCACATCCATGCATAGTAATTGGGAATATGGGGATATGGAAAACCTTAGCTTGGTTTCTAATGACACATCTGTGCTTTTGGTGATCTTTCCTAATTCCTCCATTGCTGCCCTTCCAAGTGTCAGTCTTCTCTTGATTTCTTGACTGCAGTCTCCATTTGAACTGATGATTGATCCAAGGTCAGCAAAATATTAACAATTTTGGTGTCTTCATTGTTTATGTAATAGTATATTTCTTCCATAGTCATGATTCACACCTTCTTGATGTTCAAATGCAATTCTTCTTTGGCACTTCCTTTTTTCATTTTCATCAGAAGTTGTTTCAAATCATTGTTACCATACTTTTGGATCCTATAAAATGTTTTAATTTCTTTTAAAATCAAAAGGAAAACAAACTACCAGTAATGTTAAGGCTAAAGGAAACATTTTAATGTATAATACTAGTATGTTCATCTTCATATCAATACAATTATAAATAAAATTTTAATATTATTTTATGGAAGAAGAGGTCCACAAAGGTAAAAGTATCTAGGGCCCACAAAAGTCTGAATGTGGCCCTCTGTAGCAGAGCGGCATGTTGGTTGCAACCAATGTGACATCAAACCTAGGTTTTTTCTGGGAGACAATTTGCGTGTGTTTCATAAGGGCTAAAATTATTCATACCCTTGATTACTTTTTAAACTATTACAGTAAGGACATGGAAAATGATCTATGAAAGACATTATTTATAATTGGGTTTATTTGAAACCAAACAAGTATGTAATAATAAAAGGCTGGTTCAATTTTAGCTGTCAACTTAGGGGCCTAGGTGAGTACTAGGTGCTCTCAATGGAACTGAACAAAGTGGGAAACAGAACTTGAGATTGCTGTGAGTGAGGGTGAATAGATCAGAAAGCAGAAGGAAGCCTGTATGTATACAGAGACAGACAGTAGACCTCTGCTAGACACATACATTTAATGTCTGAGAGACACTTGTGAGCGTGTTTTTGAACTTATTTTTAATGGGACTAGGCAGGTGAAGAAAAATGAGGGAAAAGTTAGAGGAAACTGTGCTTGGTAAAGTGAAAATCAGTGAGCCCAGTCAGAGGGTTCTGAAACATTTTCATAATGGGTGACTGGACATTTGAGCATAGAGGCTTTGAACATCTCTGTCTTGAAAGTTCTGAAGGCCAATGAAAGATTTTAAGCAGTGGAGTGACATGCCCAGATGCATATTTTATAATAATAGTTAGAAATTACCTCACACCCAGGGATGATGTTAGAGGACACAATGGAGAGAAGAGAATGTGCATTCATTCAATCAAGAGATGTTGAATTCTACAAATACAGAGTGTAATCCTATTCTTGGTACATGATTCTTTTACAAGCTTGATTATGATGGAAGAAGAGAGAGAACTAGAAAGAGGTTTTAAAGTCAAGGTAAAATTTAAGACAGAAAAAACTTAAACAGCCAATTTGCTGAGGTGCTTTGCCAATGGAAAATGTGGGGTTAAAGATATGCCAGGAAGAGAGTAGATATGCCACAGGAGAGAGCAGACAGGGAAGAGGGTCACTTTGAGAAGGAGCAGAGATACCCAGGATAGAGACAGAAGGAACACTAGTCAGCTTGGGCAAGTAATTGGTCAGTTTTGGGTGTAGCACTTGGGCAAAAATTGTAGAAATCCATGCTTAATGGTTTTTATTATGCCTCTAAAGTAGAAGACCAGGGTGTGGATCTTAAGAAGGATTCTTCAGGGTAAATCAGGCTCAAATTCATGCCTACCACATATAAGGGAACAGCACTAGACTTGGCTGCCAGCCTCTTGTACCGGGCTGTGCCCATCTGAGCACACTCTTATGAAAAACCTCCTGGTACTGTATTTCAGCCGTTGGGTTGAGACCTTCCATGTCCAACCAGAGCTGCACAGCTGCATCCTCATTTGCATCTTCATCAACCAATCAGAGTGGCTCCATAATGACCAATCAGAACACATGAATCTGACTAATCAAGACAATGTAATTTGGACCATCACTCTGTGCAGATTTGAATTCCTCATTTGCATATAAATTGCCCACTCAGGGATCAGAAACTTCCTGTATATAAAGGGCCTCCTCTTGTTCTACAGGAGTACATCTTCCTCTAGAGTTTGTGTCTCTGTAGATGCCAAATTGTTCATCTGAGTAAAGTCCTTTCACCACACTCCATAAGGTGACTCCTGTTGGTTGGTTAGGTGGTACCAACGTTTTGTTGGCAAGGTCATCTGGTGGGTAATGTGGTCACCACGAACTGCATTTGCAAAGTAGTCTTCTGAAAGCAAGCAAGAAAGAACGGCACCTGTGTTTTGTACAAATGGGTGTAACAGGCTGTACCACATGAGACTCACGTATTTGCTCAGTATTTTGTCATTGCACTCCTCTGGGGCGGGGAGCAAGATTTGGTGACCAATACGGGGTGGTAGTCCTCTGCTAATGGCGTTTATTTACTCTTGCAATATGTTCTACAGTGCCCAGCTTGGTGAAGAGATATTCATTTAGAGCCCACCTTTGCTGTAAAGCGTTCCAGAGGACTGCCGGAGCCCGAGATCCTCTCTGGAAGAGAGGCACTACCCCGCTGCAACCGCAAAGTCAAGGTAGCCGCACGCACCTCCAACCCTCAGAGCCAATCTCTCCAGTCTCCGCCCCTCCGTGGCTCTAGCCCCGCCTCGAGGGCCATGCCACGCCCACAGCGGCTCGGTGCTCCGCCCTCCTTTCCTATTGGCTGGCTGTCCACATCCCTCCGGACGCCCGGAAGACCCGATGGGGTAGGCTTTCCCAGTGGCTTCACCTAGGCTGCGCATGCTCGGGGTAGCAAGTGGGGTCCGGATCTGTTGGCCGGTTGGCGCGTTCTTGGGGAGGGAAGTGCGGGTCGGTGGAGGTGATCGCGGTGGGGCGGGGCGGTGGGGAGGGCCTGGTGGTGAAAAAGCTTCCGAGCGGCTTCGGGTGGCCTGGCTGCGGGCCGCTCCTGCAGTGAGATGGCGGTCCCGGTCGCCGAGGGCTAAGGCGCCGCCGCCGCGAGGACGCGCCGCTGCGAGCTCGGGAGCTGGTGAGGACGGTGGGGCGCAGATTGTACAGGGGGCGGGTGGAGACTCTGAGGCCGAGCTTTCGGCCCAGGCGGACCTCTGAGGAGCGGGGTCGCGGGGCTGCCGTTTGGCCCTGGCGTAGGCCGGAGCGAAGTGTCCCGGTAACTCTGTTGCGTGGCTGCCCAGCTGCTCACCTTGTCCCCCTGCCACCCTGAGACACCGGGTGCACTTCCTGTCCGCGCCTGGCATTCCCCACCGCGTCCCGGACCTTGTTCTTCGCCGGTGTCACCTAGTCCTCCTGGCTGCAGCCGCAGTGCACCCCACCTCCACCCCGGTGATCCGCCAGGTTCCAGTGACCTTGCAGTTTTTGCTAGCGACTGGGACCTCTTCCTGCCGACCTTTACAAGACGTTAATTTTGTGGTTGGCTCATCGCTTTGCCACTTTTGAGGGATCATCCTGTGCTAGGTCCGTCCTTCACCCCGTCGCCTGGGAGTGAAGCTGCCTTGGCTCCCGTGATGAACAGACAAGACCACTCACTGCCTGTTGACATTTTTTCTCTTCCAGGCGCTTGGCGTGGCTTTCATTTTCTGTTGGATAAGTTTTACATATTGTTTTGCAGCCTAATATTCAAAAGGACTTTGAGTTGTGCTTTAAAATACTGTTGGTAACAGTGATGGAAGAGAATGATGTCTAAAGTTCTCTCTTCCCCTTCGGTGTTTTTACCTGAAACACCTGGTGAGCAAGTTGTATGCAGGTTTTCACGAGAATTCCCACTTACTATCAATCAACCTTATTGGCACTGACTCTCTATTATACAAGCAAAATGCACCCTTTAAAAAAGAAAGGCATTCTTTTATTTTAGTCATAAAGTAGTAAATTAGCTATTATGGAAATGATTACTTTTCAAAAGCAGTTAATATTTTTTCAAATTTAATACTTAGTGGCCAAGTATTGGGAGCCACTCAGGTTGAGAAGTGTGAAATAAATGAGTAGTTCTTTCAGATGTAGCTTATTGACATTTTCAAATAGGTCTTCTGGACTTTGAAAAGCAGAAAGTAAGGGCTATGTTTTGGAAGCCTGGTGTGAAAGAAGATGTCACAGATAAAATCTCTCAGCCTTCAAAGAGGGAATCTACTGTTCACCTGAGGAAGTCTGAAATTTCTTTTACTACTTTGCACAGTTGTTAAGCATTTACTGCATGACTGTGCGAGGTATTTGGGGACTATAAAGGTGAGCATGATGATGGTTTCTGCCTTCAAGGACTAGTTGGGTGGGTAGGACTATACATACATGCCTCATTTGTCTTTTTTTAAATCCTTGCCCAAGGATATAGGTGATTTTTCTTGTTGTTGTTTTGTTTTTTTAAAGAGAGAGAGGGGGGAGAGAGAGAAATTTTCTCCTGTTTGCGCCCCAACCATGCATGGAATCCATATGTGTGTGCCCTGGCTTGAGGGGTTGAACGCTCAACCCTCAACTGTTTGGTGCACAGCACTGTGCTCCAACCAACTGAGCCACCTGGCCAGGGCTCATTTGTCTTTTAATAAATAGTTAAGGTATCTGCAGAATTCAAATTTAAAAAGAGAAAAGCCCACATCTTATTTGGGAAGGTAGGGTTTCCTGGCTTGTGAAATCTTGAAGGACGACTAAGAATCTTGACAGGCAGGGAAAGGTAATCCAAGCAGAGAGAAGGGACTAAGAAGAGCACAGAGTTCATACATCTGAAGAGATGGGGGTATTTACGTTAGGATGGAACAACAATATTTGTACCAGTAGTGAGGATGATAAAGCTTGAAATAAAAATTGACCAATTTATGTTTGCTTTTAATGCAGGCAGATGACCTTGGATTTGGTAGACAGTGGGGGGTTTTACCGATAATTTTGAGTTGAGAATGTAATGTAAAGCTCTTTTCAGAGGGTTAATCTGGCAGCTGTTGCAGTGTGGATTGAAGTAGAGAAGACTTGGATACAGAGAACACTGTGATTGCTATGATCATAGGTAGAGAGGGGCTGAGCTGTGGCCGTAAATACAGGAGTGGTGAGGAGGAAGGAAGTAGTAGATTAGGCAGAATTGATGATGAGAGGGAAAATAATTTAAGGCTCTGATTCAGGTTAATAGTGGTATGGTATTGAGCACATTCACAGAAGCTTTTTAAAAAAATTTTTTTTAAAGATTTCATTTATCTTTAGAGGGGAAGGGAAGGCGAGAGGGAGAGAAGTATCAATGTATGGTTGCTTCTCGTTCGCCCCCTGCCGGGAACTATATCCCCTGCTGGGAACTGGCCTGCAATCCAGGCATGTGCCCTGACTGGGAATTGAACTGTGATCTTCTGGTTCCCAGGCCCACGCTCAATCCACTTAGCTACACCAGCCAGGGCTCACAGAAGCTTTATATTTGGCATGTGTTACTTTGTAGCAGGAGTTCTCAATATTTTGGGGATTAGTAATCCTTGATGGAATTAAAGAAACCTGGCCTAGAAAATTTCCATGGCACCTGTGCTTTCTGCTTAGCATTTTAGAGCACAGGTGGCAAACACAAGGCCTGTTGGCTAAATCTGGGCTTCACCTTTTTTTTAAAAAAAAAAAATCTGACCCAGCATTTTGTTTCTACCCAGTGTCAGTGCCAGCTCTTTGCCCCTAGTTAAGGAGTAGTTACATTTATAGTCCTAAAATTACATTCGGCCCTTTTTCTGAGGCTGATAATATGGCCCCTTGCCCCCGGTGAAAATGAGTATGACACCCCTATTTTAGAGAGTCTGGGAACTACCTGAAGCTTATTCATGGAACCCCTGAGCCAATGGCTTGGCCTGGAAGCAGCTTTCAGAATTAGTGGGGCTTTTAAAACACTAAAACTCTCAAATTCTTTTATATACTCCTTAGAATCCTTACTGTAGAGACACACTATATTTACACCCAAGGACACTATCTCCTTACACTTGTGTTGTTGTTTACAGTGAATTTTGACTAACTTATGTTATTTGCTAATGTGTTACAGAGCAAACTAGCCCAGGAGATTAAATGATTTGCCCCAAGTATTTCAATTAGCAAGTGGGTAATTTGGAATCAGGAGTTGATTTCTTTGTTGTATGATGTATGCAATTGATTTATCATCATTGGGTGTAGTTACTGCCTTTATGTGACCTTGTCAGTGAGTACTAGGTGATCCTGGGAGGTTCCTTCTGGTTAACAATTTGTAATTCTTGGCTCTTAGGTTTTCTTTGTACTGTCTGTATGGACTCTTATTCTTTTTTTCTTTTTTAAGTATATTTTATTGATTATACCATTACAGTTGTTGTTCTATTCCCCCCCTTCATTCTCCTCCACCCTGCACACCCCCTCTCCCACCATTCCCGCCCTTTAGTTTATGACCACGTGTCTCAAGTTCATTAGATTATATTTTCCCCCTAGTATTCTTGCCCTCCCCCCATCTATTTTCTACCTACTGTCTATGCTTTTTTCTGTACCTTCTCACCCCTTCTCCTCCTCCCACTCCCCTGTTGCTAACCCTCCATGTGTTCTTCATTTCTATGGTTCTGCTCCTGATCTAGCTGTCCTCTTGGTTTGCTTTTGTTTTAGGTGTGGTTGTAAATAACTATGAGTTTGCTGACCTTTCACTGTTAATATTTTTCATCTTCTTTTTCTTAGATAAGTCCCTTTAACATTTCATATAATAAGGACTTGCTGATGATGAACTCCTTGAATTTGATCTTATCTGAGAAGCACTTTATCTGTCCTTCCATTCTAAATGAAAGTTTTGCTGGATAGAGCAATCTTAGATGTAGGTCTTTGGATTTCATGACTTCAAATACTTCTTTCCAGCCCCTTCTTGCCTGGAAGGTCCCTTTTGAGAAATCCGCTGACAGTCTGATGGGAACTCCTTTGTTGGTGACTGTCCCCTTATCTCTTGCTGCTTCTAGGATTCTCTCCTTCATTTTAATCTTGGCTAATGTAATTATGATGTGGCTTGGTGTGTTCCTCCTTGGGTCCACCTTCTTTGGGACTCTCTGAGCTTCCTGGATTTCCTGGAAGTCTATTTCCTTTGTCAGACTGGGGAAATTCTCCTTTATTATTTGTTCAAATATGTTTTCCACTCGTGGCTGTTTCTTTCCCCCTTCTGGTTCCCCTATAATTCGGATGTTGGGACGTTTAAAGATGTCCTGGAGGTTCCCAAGCCTCTCCTCATTTTTTTGAATTCTTGTTTCTTTATTCTTTTCTGGTGGGATGTTTTGTTCTTCCTTCTGGTCCACTCCATTGATTTCAGTCTCAGTTTCCTTTCCATCACTATTGGTTCCCTGTGCATTTCCCTTCATTTCAATTGGTTTAGCCTTCATATGTTCCTCTAATTTCTGACTATAATCAACCAATTCTGTGAGCATCCTGATCACCAGTGTTTTGAATTGTGCATCTGAGAGGTTCGCTATTTCCTGGTCACTTAGAGTTACCAGCTCTGGGGCTTTGAGTTCTTCTTGAGCCATATTTTGGACTGTTCATGCCTGTTACATATGAGGAGCAGAGCCCTAGGTGTTCACCAGGGTGGGGAAACTCGGTCCCGGGGTTGTGACACTGTATGTGGGTGCGGGGTCAAAGGAAATCAATGGTGGGTCTCGCGGTCCATCTCACTGCTCACTCCTTTGCTGGGTTTATCTGTGTGCGCCCACGAATGTGCAACCCCGCTCAGCCTGCCCCGAATCCTCACTGGGTCCACGATGCTACCCCGGCTGCCTGGGTCGCCTGGGTCGCCTGGGTCACCTGGGTCAGGGGATCCTTCCTGCCCGACCCTGCTCCGCTGCTGGCTCTGCCCCTCTTACGGGTCCTGGTTGAACAGTTCGTTGCTGTCTGACTTCCGTATAGTTCAGTTTTCTGTTCTTTGGCTGCGTCTTTGTTTACTAAACCTTTGTTGTATTCAAACTTGGTTGTGGGAGAAGGCACGGTGTTTCCACCTACGCCTCCATCTTGGTGGAAGTCCTGGACTCTTATTCTTTCCATGTGATGGAATGCTGGTGAGGCAGAGGGATGAATTGGGTGTATGGAGAGCAGGTAGTGTGATATTAGGCCAATCATTTACTTATTTCCTTTGTAATCTCAGTCTGGATGGGGGGATGGGATAGGGTAGGATGAGGTGGGGTGGGAAGAGAAGTAAATGAAATTTACTTCTGGGAAGTAAACTTCATTTACTTCTGGCATTGTGTATTTGGAATTATAGTTACAGGCATAGTTTGGAGATACTGTGGGTTCGGTTCCAGATACCACAATAAAATGAGGTTTCATCTTTTTGCTGGTGGAGGTTCTTATCTTCCAGTGGTTTAAAAAAAAACAGCAGTACCTGTGAAGTGCAGTAAAGCGAGGTATACCTGAAAAGGTACACTCCTTTTCTCTGGGTTTTGAGGAAATTATGCAAAAACACAAGGAACCAGGCACGCAGTATTTTGGTTATTTATTGCTATGTAACAAACAACCCTAAAACCAAACACAATGTTTTTCTTTTCTTTTTTTTTTAGTCATGGTTTTGCTTCCCCAAATTGCCAGGCTGGTCTCACTTGAACATTTCTGCTGGTTTTGCTGGTGGTCACTCAATTGGCCACATGCAGCTGGTAGTTCCTCAGGGTACTGGTCTCTCTCTCTGCCTGTCTCTTTTTCTTCTTCTTCCTCTTATACCATATAATCTTGTTGTCTCAGGGCCTCTTGCTCACCGGGTGGCCTTTCCAGAAGGATTGCTGGCCTCAAATGGTTGCTCAGGGCTCACAGGAGTTCAAAAGCAGTAGCAACCAGGTTTCCTTAAGCCATAGTCTTTGGAACCAGCATAACATCATTTCTGCCATATTCCATTGTTTACAGGAAGTCACAGGTCATCCCAGATTCAAGGGAGAGGGGTCAGATAAGAGTATGAATCCCAGGATTATATCAGACCTGTTTATTACATAAATGGGGCTTCTGGAAAACTCTTGGGAGCCGACACTTAAACTACCTAGTACTTTTAGTACTTTGTATCTGGGCCCTCCTTAAGGAAACAAGGAATAAGGTAATGCTCATCTCACCCAGGAACAGGTAAATTTCAACACAGGAAGCGAGGTTTTTCTCACTTTGTTTGTCTCTTGTCTTTATGTCACTATCACTTTACTTTATTAGCCTTTTTTTTTAAAGTTCAGGTTATCTAGTGTTAAGTCTAACTGGAGTGAAGGAAATGAGTGTTTTGTTTTTATAGCTTCTGAGTGGAATAAACAATCAACATCTCATTTAAAGAATTTAGGTGTGGCTTTGGATCGCTTTGAAGCATTTCATGTACACTCAAAAATGGGCTTCTGCATCCTGGTGCATATCTGCAGATTTCTGAAAATAGTTCATTGGCTGTTGTTTGAGGAATTTGATGCTTGACTATACTGAGAAACATGATCATGTAGATAGGAAGGGCTAAGACACAAAGGATAGAAGTATGTTACAGTGTTTCTCAATGGCTCTCCTCTCTGCTTTAAATTATTTGGGTAGTTTAAAAATGTACTAGCATTGACAGAATTGTAGGTATGGGAGGTCTTTATTTAAGAAATATAAGTTCTTATAATACCTGTTTAGCATACCCATAATTTTGATTAAATAAGATGGGAGAAAGCAAACTGTTGAGTCCTAACTTAAGATGGATACTCTGGCCATGTAGCATCCCCCACATTTCAAGATGTCCTACACTTGTATGTGTTTAATTAGTGTGGGGCAGAATGATTAGTTAAATGAACTTAAATTAGGACAAACTTTACGTTAAGAGTGAATAAGACTAAATGATTCTACACTTACAGTTGAAGAACTGAAAAGGTAGGCTGTCATTTGGGATAAGAGTTGTAGCTTTAAAGTCAGGTAGAACAATGTCTGTCAATACTGCCTAATAGTGTTGTCTCAGTTTTATCTTCTGTCAAATGTAAAGAATATCTTCCTTGCTGGATTTTTGTAACAATTAATTGAGATAATATTTGTAAAGCAGAAGGTGTAGTCCCTGGGACATAAGTAGCCCTTAAACCATTTTTATTGCCTGTAATTCCTTATTAAGTTGAAAAATTAAGTAAGTCCACTTTTCTGGGAGCCACTCATTTCTCCAAGACAGTTATTTTGGCATGAGTGGAGCTATATATCAAATCTTACCTAATGTGAAAAGTAACTTGCTAAAATGAATCAGAAAGAGACCCAATGTGGCTGAGCTGGTGAGGGTTTGTCTGTGCAGTCTGGGAAGGAGATACTGTTAACACCATCATCACAGTTATCTAGGATTTTGTTAACCATAGGGATTGTTGAGTACCCATTCGAGATATATGGTATGGTCCCTGACTGTAGGGATTAAGCATTTCATGTTTAATGAATAACTCAGATGTTAGTTTGAGAAGTGCTGGAAGAAACTAAACCTGTATTTTGGAGTTCTGGTGCTCCTGGAGACTACTTTCTAAACTACAGCTCATGAAACACACTGTGTGATGTAAATACAAAGATAAAGATAGCTTAACATCTGAACCTTTCAGATGTCTAAAGAGGCTTAAAGTAATTGCCCAGGACATTTATGAAGAAACCTCGGAACCTAATACATTGTAATTTCAGTAAGGATCAGGCAAGAGAAGTGATCCATCAAGAGGCATCCCTCAGGTTCGCTCGTCCAAACAATTTCCCCATACTTCTCCAAAAGAAAGTCTTTTGAATGAAAACATTTCTTTTTAAAAAATGCCCATGAAAACAGTTAAGTTAGACATTGTGATTAGTTATCAGATAATGTGCTTTTCACTTTGCTCAGATAAGCTACTCAAAAGTAGAGATTCTGTGAGTGAAGTGTGTCTGATGTAGAATTTGGTTTTAGGGTAGAAGGAGGTAGGATGCCTTGATCTACCTGTTGGGGAAGCCATTGCTTAGCAGGTGGCACTGATTTGGGAAGAAAGTCATGAGAAACAGTTTAAATTTTAAATAGATTAATGAAAAAAACCCCAAAACTTGAAACTTGTTTTCTCTGAGTTTAGTTTAGGGCAGTAGTGGTGACAGTCTGTGTCTGTGTCGCTTAAACCCTTTTCAGTTCTGTGACCATAGCTGTCATTGGAATGGTAGATCTTTCGACTGGGGCTGTTACTAGAAAAACTTAACCTATGTTTATATCAGCCTATGTTTAAGTTTTAAGAAAAACTTAACCTATGTTTATATTTTTATCATGTTAATACATTTTGTGGTAAAAAAAAAAAAAAGCCAAACCTCCAATTCTGTCTAAATTTGAGTGTAAAGGATTAGTTGACATTTGTTTGAGGAACCTATTGTTTTGTGTGTCTTCACAGACTTTATAGCCGGTAGTTTGGAGAGAAAAACAATAAATTCATCTCTTTTCCTCTTGTGAGCAGTGGAATATGGCGTGATTATTTAGATGTGAAGATGCAGAAGGAAACTATACATTGTATCCTTTTCCTAGGGTACAAGTTTTGGTGATTTTAACTGTTTTAAAACTTTTTTTGTGTGATTAATTTTTTATTAAGTGTGGCTATTAAAAGAGCTCAGTCCTTAAAGTGAGACATCGAGATTTTCTGGCACTCATTTTTGGCTGAGTGAGCTTAGTCATGTTCACTTCAGATTAAGCCCTAGTTTTAGTATATGTAAACAACATTCACATGTAAAGTAGTAATAATACATTCACAGATCTATTGTGTGACTTAAACCCGACACTTGGTATTGAAAATATTCACTAGGATGGGTTCATGTTAGCTTTTCATTGATGTCAGACATGTTTCAAAATTACTGTTTCTTAATATTAGAAACATAATACACTCCATATACTGTGTTACAAGAAGCTGGATTAAAGTCTAGGGCAGTGTCCTGTACTTTCTTTGGCAAATGTTTGTTAAGTGTAGGTAAATAAGGGCACAATAGCCACATGTCTGGTCAGATTTTGCCAGTTCCTTCATACCTCATTTTGCCAATGAGGTATGAAGGAACTTTAAGTTTTTAGAGCTTTTGGGGTTTTGGATTGATAGGTAAAGGATTGTGTTCCTGTATTTTAAGCATGAGAAGAAATGCATTATTGAAGGAGCATATTTTTTTAATTTTAATTTTTATTTAATTCTTGTTCAAGTACAGTTTTCTGTCTTATATTCCCAGCCCTGCCCCCTGCAGTGCTCCCCACCTCCCTCCCATTTCCGCCCCCCACCTTAGTTATTGTCCATGTGTCCTTTATACTTGTTCATGTGAGTCCATCCCCTTTTCCCCTATGATTTTCTCCCCTGTCCCCTCTGGACCCTGTCAGCCTGTTGCGTATTTCAGTGTCATTGGTCATATTTTGCTTGCTTGTTTGTTTTGTTGCTTAGATTCCTGTTAAAGGTGATATCATATGCTAGTTGTCTTTTACCGCCTGGCTTATTGTGCTCAGTATAATGCTTTCCAGTTCCATCCATGATGTTACAAAGGGTAGGAGCTCCTTCTTCCTTTCTGCAGCATAGAATTCCACTGTGTAGAGCACGGGCCTGCGAACCAGAGGATCGAGGTTCGATTCCCAGTCAGGGTACATGCCTGGGTTGCAGGTCAGTTCCCAGCAGGGGACACATGATATACATTGTGTGTCCTCGGCAGAGGCAACCATACATTGATATTTCTCTCCCTCTCTCCTTCCCTTCTCTTCTAACAATAAATAAGTAAAATATTTTTTAAAAAAAAGAATTCCATTGTGTAGATGTACCATAGCTTTTTGATCCAGTCATTTACCGATGGACATCTAGGTTGCTTCCAACTCTTGGCTATCGTAAAGTGTGCTGCTATGAACATCGGGGTGCATAGGTTCTTTTGGATTGCATAGGTTCTTTCAGGGTTCTTAGGATATACTCCTCATAGTGAAATTGCTGGGTCAAAAGGCACATTCATTTTTTTAGTTTTCTTAGAAAATTCCATATTGTTTTCCATAGTGGTTGTACCACTTCGCAATCCCACCAACAGTGAACTAGGGTTCCCTTTTCCCCACAGCCTCTCCAGCACTTGTTGTTTGTTTCTTTGTTTATGATAGCCATTCTGACTGGTATAAAGTGGTATCTCATTGTTTTTTTAATTTGCATCTCTCTGATAGCTAGCTATATTGAGCATCTTTGCATGTGTCTCTGGATCCTCTGTATGTCCTCCTTGGAGAAATGTCTGTTCAAGTCTTTTGCCCATTTTTTAATTGGGTTGCTCGTCTTCTTTGAGTAGAGTCATGTGAGTTCTTTGTATATTTTGGAGATTAAACCTTTGTCTGAGGTATCATTGGCAAATATGTTTTCCCAAGCTGTTGCTTTTCTTTTTATCTTGATACTATTTTCCTTAGCCATGCAGAAGCTTTTACTTTTTTTTAAAAAAAGATTTTATTTATTTATTTATCTTTAGAGGGGAAGGAGAGGGAGAGGAACATCAATGTATGGTTGCCTTTTGTGCATCCCCTGCTGGGAGTTGGCCTGCAGGGAACCAGCCTGCAACCCAGGCATGTGCCCTGACTGGGAATCGAACCGTGATCCTCTGATTCACAGGCCTGCGCTCAATCCACTGAGCTACACCAGCCAGGGCTAAAAGCTTTTACTTTTGATGAGATCCCATTTGTTTATTCTTTCGAAGGAGCAAAATTTGAACTATTTAATTGATTATCTCACTTAGGGAAGTTTCTGTGTTTTGATTTATAAATTTGCCTCTAAGAGTGAGGATTTCCGATGAAAGTTTGTACTTGGCAGCATGTTTTAGAATTCTCAGTACTTGCTCAGGAAGAATATTTTTAAATAGTAAATTAACACCATGTGTCTGTTACTTGAATAAACTTAAAAATATCTTGAAATTGTGCATTTATAAGAAAAACTTGAGCAGTACTGTATTCCTTTCAGATGCCTGAATGTAATTTCAGTCTGATCCTGCTTCAGATGAAGGGTTTACAGCAGGGTCTGTGGCTGCTGTTGTCTGTATTGTTATGGAAGGTACAGTAGGTGGCTCTGCTGGGTGGCTCTGCCATAGATAGGCGTGGAGGTTGTGACAAGGGTGGCTGTGGTGCTAGAGCCTGGAGGAAATTAGCACTGGTTCAGATGCTAGATGCAATGCTAGTTCCCCCCTTCATATTAGGAGCCTCATTTTACAAATAAGAAACAGAGTGGCATGTACACAGAAAGTAGAGTTGAGGCTTGTACCTAGGTCCTCGGACTCTGAAAGCTGTCCTCCACATCATATTACCCCAACATGGTTTTCTCAAACTAGAAATTGGCACTTTGGAATAGGAGAGTTCACAGATCTCTAAGGCTGCTTAAATGTGGGCAAATTAGAATCCTTAATGTCTTTGGAAACATTCAGGAAGTGTTTTGGATGAATGTCAGGCTACTCTTGTGACCACTGCAATGCAGAGGACAACTAGCCTCACCAGTAGGCCTCACATCTTGAGGCTTTTGACCCTGAAAAAGGGTCTCACCTCTCAGCCTCAGCTCTAGGCTTTCATGATTCTGCTTTCTGCTGCTTCATGAGATGGAGCAAGTACTGGGTATTTGAATACCAAAATATTAAAAATTTTTGGATTTGAAGGAAAAAAAGTCTGGTAAGCAAGACTAATTATTAAAATACCATAAATAATTGGTCATTTGAAACCAATGACCAGTTATTTATGGAAATGTTTATGTCATTTTGAAGTATGAGATTGTAATAATATAACTACATGAAGTTTGATCTTTGCAAAGTAAGAATGTTATGTTGGCCTGTATGTTTTTCCCAGAACATGATTATTATGTAATGATGGAAATGGTTTCTTAAATCATTATGGAAATGATTTCTTAAAAAGTTCCTACAGCTTACCTCCTCTTCACTCTTAATGTGTTTACACTCTCACATGTTGTCATTTTAAAGATTACTTATTCTTTCTCTTTCAACCTCAAGAAAAAGCATTTTCAATGACTAGCTTAAAAGCCTCTCAAAATCACCCTACTGTGAATGTTTATGTGAAAAAAATAAGTGAATAGAAACATCTGATTGATGTGGCAAACTGCTCATTTTAAGGCATGGGCTTAGCTCGGCATTTCTTGTTTTATATTCTGTTTTTGCAGGGTAGATGTGGCGAAAAGAGCATTGGGTTTGAGCCCAAGGATTCTGGGTTCAAAATCCTGACTCACTAGTTTTGTGGCCCTGGGCACTTTTAGTTCCTGAACCTTAATTTTCCTCATCTGTTAGTAGGAAAAATCAAGACTCTGAAGAGTAATTATTAACATTAGAGATAGTTTTTTATAAGACGACTGACAAATAATAGGAGCCCGATAAGCAATCGCTATTTTTCTTACTATTTTTGGAGTCAGACTTGATTCAGATTCCAGGTTTAAGACTGGCTATGTTTCTGCATCACTTACATACCAATTTAAGTGCAGGTGGTCTCTAGAAAGGTATGTTCTGTTGTCTGCTCTGGGCAGGGAGTATTTACAAAAAGGCAGGGAGTGCTTTTTATATATTTGGTTGATTCTGTAAGTTTGGAACCCAAGTTTTAAGATGCTTAATGATATTTGAATCTTGTTTCTTAATTGACATGCAGCACAGACATGGGAAACCTGTGTCTACTGATAACCACTAAGGCGTGAGGAAAAGTACCAAATGCAACAATATTTGCTTGAAAAGTTTTGGTATTTTGCCACTGTAAACATAATGTTGCATATTATAAGAAATGGAGGACATTATTAGTAAAAAAAAGATCTGATTCTCATGGCTGATATTATTTGGCATTCTTCTCCATTATCAATGTAAATAAATTTACCTTTTGAAACAGAAATAGGAATCATCTTTCTCAATTAACAATAATTAGGAAAAATAAAGTGGTTCAATGCATTATAAGTAAATATGTATTTCATTTCTCTGTTATGACCTAAGGAAGAAGGGGATGGATCAAGCAGAAAAGGAAAGGTAAGTGTGATAAAAGACAAAAGTAGTGCCTATGTTTTTTGTTTTGTTTTTAGAGACCATAACTGTTTGTCTTTAGAATTAGAACAGTTTGTGCTAAATTTGATAAAAGTATTTTTCTCCTCACTAATGTTTCCTAGTAAAGCACAAACATTTTTGACAACCCTTACTTACAAGGAAGGAAAAATTTTTTTTGGTAAGCTGGTACAATGTATTTAATTATATATTTTTAAAAGGTGCATTTGTTTTTGAGCAACATCACCATCTTTTGGTCTTGTAGAATATTGTTGCCAGGCCTATGTTTTACAACTGAAAGCATAAATTGCTCTGACATTGGCCAAGGAATAAGTCTAGTTTGTAATGGGCAGTTCTTGCTGTAAATGGAGGGTAGGGAGTAGAAAATAAATTTATTTTTACACTAGGATTGCAACTTTGAAAAAAAATGTGTACTGGAGGAAACTAATGGTATTAAAATGAAAACAGTTGTCAGTTTGGTGTCATTATGCATGATGGCTATTATTTCATGTTTCATGAAATATGCAGTAATTTTAGTCAGGTAAGTTTAAGCTAGAAAGTATGATGTGTTCTGTGCTCCATTTCTTATTTAGTAAGATTACCCAGGCCCAAAGAATTCAGATGCCATGTCTCACCACCAGCCATTTAACAAGGTTGCTTTTGTCTAGGACAGTGTTATCTGAACTGGAAGCTCTTAGAGGACTATTTTCTGTATTTGTAATTTCTTTTTCTATTTTGTTGACAATTTTAAAAAATAATCAGTTTGAGGAGCAAGGTAGTTTATTTAATAAAGCACCTGAAACTAAATAAGGTTCTCTGGTTTCAAGCCTCCTTGATGTTTTGAGATTCAGTTGGCACTAAGAGTTCTTTGTTAGCAGACAGATATCAAACACCCATGGGCAGCAGGCTATAAGGGAGGCATGTGGATACAGTGGTGAGGATTTGTCCTGTACTTTTGAATTTACAGTTAGTATGTAGTGATGAAAATAAAGCTATCTTCATGAATATACAAGTTTGAAATGGGATATCTGGATAAAATAGATATAATTTATTGAATATGTACTATTTGCCAGGGACCATGCAAAGTACCTTTTCTTAGTGTCAGAACTTTCTTTTAGATTTGTGCTTTGCTTTTCTGGGATCAATGCATATGCACACAAAGAAGTGTTTGTGGCAACCCTGAAACATCTCTGGAATAGGTTTCCTTGTACTGTAGAAGTGATTCTGTTGTTATAGGTCTGGTAGGCTTCTATGACTTGGTCTTGGTAGCTCACCACTATTTATAATGTTTCTATGGGAAAATTGGTACCCTAGTCTAAGCACCCATTATTCCCCCAGACTTTTCTAAAAGTCCACTTGATATATGATTTGGGTATTAGTATATGACTTCTGAATTATTTTGAATAATTAAGGCTAGAAAATGTCAAAGTTCAATGAGCTTTTCTCTTGTTTATATACTTGTGGCCATTTCACTATTTAGTAAGTCAAGTGAGCATTTTAGATAACATTCACTTTTTTATTACACACTTTTTTTATCCTTACCTGAGGACATGCTCATTGATTTTTTAGAGAGGAGGAGGAGAGAAATATCAACCTGTTTCCTCATATACATGTCCTGATTGGGGACTGAACCTGCAACCCAGGCATATGCCCTGACTGGGAATCAAACCTGTGACCTTTTGGTTTATAGGATGATGCTCCAACCAAGGAAGCCACTCTGGGCAGAGTTATTGGACACTTTTTCACTGAGCATTTATTTTGGATTGTGGAGATGAAATCACATTGATCAGGTGGACATGGACTTGGAGCTCAGAATTAGCAGGGCAAAGATGGGAGATGGTATAGGTGGTTTATAGTCCCACTTGTACAGGATTTTCTTTGTAATGTTTTAATTTTATTGAAGTTTTACTTCTATGCTATAAAGGTACATTTTTTAAAACCTAGCCACTCTGTTTTCATAAGATTGTTTTATTAATTGTGAATCTTCATTTAATAGATATTTATTAAATTGTTAGGAAAGACTGAAACTGGGCTAGGGGCTGGAATTATGAAGATGAGTTGTACACCCAAAGGTGGACTTAGCAGGTACCAGAACCTTGACATAGTGAATTCTGCTCCCTGGCATCAACCCCTGCACAGAAGTTCCTCCACTGTAGTCACCACTATTCCTTTTAGCCAGTCAGCCTGACGGTCAGTCCCTTTCATTGAGGTACCAAAGCAATCAAGGCTTAACTACAACAGGATGCCACATACAGCCCACACAAGGGACACACCCAGAGCACTGACTCAGGTGACCAGGGAGATTGTACCACTGTGTCCTTCAAGACACCTACATGAGACCACTCTGCCAAGACTGGGAGATGCACCAAATAGTTCTAATACATAGAAAACAACACAGGGAATCAGCCAAAATGAGACAGATACATACGTCCCAAATGAAAGAACAGAACAAAATTCTAGAAAAAGAAATAAAATGGAGACAAGCAATCTACCAGATGCAGAGTTCAAAACACTGGTTTTATAAGGTACTCAATGATCTCAGAGAAACTTCAAGAGATAGAGAACATAAAATAGAACTAGTCAGAAATGAAGATTGCAGTACAACTAATGGTCAAGATGGAGATGTACTCAGATGTGGCTTAACTTTTCACACAACCACATCAGAATTACATCAAAAATATAGAATAACCATCACTAAGAGCAGTCAGAAATCAAGGTGAATGGAAGTCTGACAACTATGGAATTAAAGAAACTACATCCATCCACACAAGTAGGAGATGTGTGGACATGGAATGGTCTGGTCCCACAATTGTGTGGTGGATAAAAATTTGAGAGGGATATCTCTGGAATGAGGAGTCCCAGCCCCACACCAGGCCCCCCAGCCCAGGTTCCAGTGCCAGGAAGATAAATCCCCACAAATTCTGACTGGGGATTGAGTCAGTGGGGGAAATAGCTAGAGCCCCAAGCAGTTCTTAGAGAACCTTCACACAGACTCACCTACTCAGACTCACTCACTCTAGACTCCAGCACCAGAGTCGCATCTTGAAGGGCACAAATGCTATACAGGGAAAAGCTGAAGTTTGGTATCAGGGCAAGCAGATGCCATTATCCCTTTTCTAAACTCTCCCCACATAGCTGGAAAGCTGGTGCCTATCTGAGACTCTATCAGCCTGGCTAACACTGTTTGACCAACCTTGAAGATCCCCAGAGACTCTGCACCACCCAACTTATGACCCACTCTGGCTGCTTTTCCATATGAGTGGCTGGTATTGGCTCATGCTTCACAACTTCCTAAATCATACCAAACAAGCAACAGCTGCCTTCAGTGAGCCCCCAGGCCTGGCACCAGTGGCAGCCAGCTTTGATTCACAGCTTGGCTTTGCCTGAGAATATCTGAGCCCAGCACAAGTAGAGCCATCTCAGATTGCTTTATAGCTCAGGAACGGTGCCCTGGGTAAAACACAGGTAGGAGTTGACCTTGGCCTGCACCACCTGGAAAACCCCAGGGCCAGCACACAGAGTGGATAGCTACAGACCATCACCTGCCCCTGAACAGCTGATCCTCCATGGAGGGTGGAGGTTGGTGGTAAGTGGTCACAACCAGTCCTTGCAGCCAGCTGGCCTGGGTAAATTCCTCCCATTGATCTGCCAACAGCAACCAAGGTTCAACTGCAAAAGGAGGCTGTGCTCAGCCTACACAAAGGGTATACTTCAGGTTCCCTGCTTGGGTGATAGGGGAGGCTGTGCCGCTCAACCCTAAAGGACGCCCACTACATTAGGCCACACTATCAAGACAAAGTCAAAGCAGTTCTACCTACATAGAAACAAATACAGTGAGGCTGTCAAAATGAAACAAACATGGCCCAAATGAAACAGATGAAAACTCCAGAAGAAGAGCTAAGTTAAATGCAAATAAGCAATCTATCAGATGCAGAGTTCAAAACACTGGTTATAAGGGTGCTCAAGGAGCTTAGTGAGGACCTCAACAGCATGAAAAAGATCCAGTCATATTCTGACTGGTGTGGCTCAGAGGATTGAGCACTGCCCTGTAGAGCAAAGGGTTGCTAGTTCAATTCCCAGTCAGGGCACATGCCTAGGTTATAGGCCATGTCCCCAGGAGGGGGCATGAGAGTGGCAACCACACATTGATGTTTCTATCTCTCTACCTCCCTTTCCCTCTAAAAAATAAATAAAATCTTAAAAGATCCAGTCACAATGAAGGATGCACCAACTGATATAAACAACAAATTATGAGAAGACAACAATAGAGTGGATGAAGCTGATACTCACACCAATGATTTGGAACGTAAGGAAGTGAAAACCTATCAGAACAACAAAAAGAAGAAAGAATCTAAAAAAATGAAGGTAGTATAAGCAGTCTCTGGGACAACTTTAAGAGTTACAACATCCTCGTCATAGTGGTACCAGCGGGAGAAGAGAAAGAACAAAAAATTGGAAATCTAGTTGAAAAAATAGTGAAATAAAACTTCCCTATTTTGATGAAGGAAACAGGCATGCAAGTCTAGGAAGCACAGAGAGTCCCAAACAAGATGGGTGCAAAGAAGACCACTCCAAGACACATCGTAATTAAAATACTGAAGGTTAAAGGTAAAGAGAGAATCTTAAAAGCAGCAAGAGAAAAGCAGTTACCTAGAGGAGAGTTCCCATGAGACAGACTGTTAGCTAATTTTTCATAAGAAACTTTACAGATGAGAAGGGATTGGGAAGACATATTCAAGGTCATGAAAAGCAGGGATCTACAGCTAAGATTGCTGTACCCAGCAAAGCTATCATTTAGAATTGAAGGGCAGATAAAGAGCTTCCCAATCAAGAAAAACCTAAAGGAGTTCATCAACCAACTGTTAGTATATGAAATATTAAAAGGACTTAAGAAAAATATTAAAACTGAACAACAAAATGGCAATAAATACATATCTATCAACAATTGAATCTAAAAATCAAGCTAAGCAAACAAGAAGAACTGAGACAGAACCATGGATATGGAGATCATTTTGTTGGTTGCCAAGTGGGATTGGAGTAGGGGAGAGTGAGTGAAGAGGTGAGGGGATTAAGAAGTCCAAATAGGTAGTAACAGAATAGGCATGGGGATAGCAAAAAGTATGGCATGTATTTTACTGTAAAGTAAATGGTGTAGCCAAAGAACTTATAAACATGACCCATGGACATGAACAATGGTGGGGAGGAATTGCCTGAGAGAATGGGGGATGATGGGTGGAGGGGGGCAAAAGGGGAAACATGAGAACAACTGTAATAACAAAACATAATTTAATATATTGATAATAATTACATCAAACTTCACTAACTAAAATGAATACATTAGATAGGATTAACAGATCAGATGAGAAGCAGAGAATCAAATCAGCAATCTGGATGACAAGGTAGCAGAAAACATCCAATCAGAACAGCATAAAGAAAAAAATCCAAAAAAGTGAGGATAGTTTAAGGGTTCTCTGGGACAACATCAAGCATAACAACACTCACATCATAGGGGTACCAGAAGGAGAAGAGAGAGAGAGCAAGGGATTAAGAGCCTGTCTGAAGAAATACTAACTGAAAATTTCCTTAATTTGGCTAAGGAAAAGGATATATATGTCCAGGAAGCACAGAGTCTCCAACCAGATGATCCCCACGAGGCCTATACCAGGACACATCAGAATTAAAGTAGCAAAGGTTAAGGACAAAGAGAAACTCTTAACAAGCAGTAAGAGAAAAACAATTACTTATGAGGGATCCCCCATAAGACTGTAAGCTTATTTCACAGCAGAAACACTTCAGGCCAGAAGGGATTAGCAGGAAATTTTTAAAGTAAGGAGAAGAAAGAGCCTGCAACCAAGGTTGCTCCATCCAGCAAGGCTATCCTTTAGAATTAAAGAAATAGCTTCCCAGGTAAGAAAAGCTAAACCAAACCAGTATTATAAGAAATGTGAAAAGATCCTCTTTAAGAAGAAGTGGAAAAATATCTTCTTTAAAAGGGAGGAAAAAAAGATTAAAAAATGTGAATAAACCCTGACTATTGTAGCTCAGTGGATTGAGTGCTGGCTTGCAAACAAGTTCTTCTTGGGGCATATGCCTAGGTTGTGGGCCAGGTCCCCATTTAGGGTGTGTTGAGAGGCAACTGATGTATGTTTCCCTCTCTATATCACTCTCTTACCCTCTCTCTAAATATAAATAAAATATTTGAAAAATATGAATAATAAAATGGCAAAAATTACATATCAAGAAGTATTTTAAATGTAGATGGATTAAATGTTCTAATCAAAAGACATAGAGTAGATGAATGGATAAGAAAATAAGATCCTTATGTATGTTTCCTACAAGAAACCCACTTGAGACCAAAAGACACAGTATGAAAGTGAAGAGATGGGAAAAGATATATAATGCAAATGGAAATTTTAAAAAAGCTGGGATAGCAATACTTACATCAGACAAAATGGACTTTAAAAGACAAAGAAGGAGCTAGCAAGTTCACTTCTGGATATTTATCCAAATAAACCCAAACACTTAATGCAAAGATATATGCACCCCTGTGTTCACTGCAGCATTTACAGTAGCCAAGATATGGAAGCAACTAAAATGTCCATGAATAGGTGAATGGCTAAAGAGCTGTTACATCTATACAATAGAATATGACTCAGCCATAAAAAAGAATGAAATCTTGCCATCTGCGATAACACGAATGAGTCCAGAGGGTATTATGCCAAGTAAAATGGTCAGAGAAAAACAAAAGCCATGTGATTTCACTGATAGGTGGAATCGAAAAAATAAATGTTCAAACAATAGAAACAAACTAATAGATACAGAGAACATTTTGTTGGTTGCTAGAAGAGAGGTGCTTTGGGGACTGGGTGGGAAAAGTGAAGGGGTTAAGAAGTACAAATTGGTAGTTACAAAATAGTTGCAGGCATGTAAAATATAAGAATATAGTCAATAATATATTAACTGTGTGGTGTCAGGTCTAGGCCAGGATGTCTAACCTTGTGGAGTCTTTGCCCCACACTGGAAAAAGAATTGTCTTGGGCCACACATAATCACAAGAAATCATACAATGTTTATGATTTTGTGTTGGGCTGCATTCACAGCCATCCTGGACCACAGGTTGGACACCCCTGGTATTGGGTGATAACTGGGTAAGTTATATAAATGTGTACTCACTATGTTGTACACCTGAAATCAATATAATACTGTATGTCAACTTATTTGAAAATAAAAAATTATTAAAAGATGAGTTGCAATAAAATTTACAGTGTCATAAGGAGATAAGTAAGGTTTCAGTGCTGGGAAACTAACTAGTGAGTGCACAACTAGAGAAATGACACTTGAGCTGAATCTTGAAGGGTTATTAGAAATTAGGATGAGGATCAGTGAAGAAGTCAATTGCAAGAAATTAGTGGGCAGCAGTTATTCAGGCATTATAAGCCATGATAATTAAGGAGGGATAAGGTTAAATTCATCAAACCTTTTAATTACTGTAGTAAGCACAAGGTAATGATACAAATGTTTATCTTATTAAAGGAAATACATTTATGTTAATTACATCACTGATAGATGGGTTATAGAGTAATTTTGAGAGCAAGAAATTCACATAGTTTGGAAATGGTTGAGAATTGGCAGTAAAAAAGGAATCTAGAGACGGACCAAGATTTAGAACTGCTAAAAGATAAATAAGTAGGTATATTAAGAATTTTATGAGTTGATTTGAGCAAGAAGCTATTAGAACGGGACAGGGCCAAGCTGGGAGTGATTAGGAATGTTTTGGGATGGGAGCCAGGGAAAGAACACAGAAAGTGCTGGAGCAATGAAGAAAATTATCTGACTGGCTGTAGCTAGAAGCTAATTGGCTGTTTGAGATTGATTGCCTTAGCATTTTGATTTCCCAACCTTGAGGCCTTCAGGTGTAGATTTGGGTTTGCTTATGTAGGCTCCATGCATGGCATGGCATTGTTAAAACTGAGAATTGTGGTGTATATGATGCATTTCAGTTTAAGATTATTATTATTTTCTTATTATCCTGATGTGGCAGCAGTTTTACATATACTTATGAGAGAAAAATTTTTGCCGCAGCCCGCTGCAGCAAGGGTGGTCGCGAGGTGAGGTGAGGGACTTAAAAAATGGAGAGGACCATAAGCTCTGCTGGCAAATGGCAACTTTATTCAAGGAACTGCTGGCTTATATGCAGAACTGCAGTGGCCTGAAGCAAGGCTATGAGGAAATGGGAACAATGTTGTTTTACAAAAGTTCGTACACTCCCGAAAGTTATCAAGAGGGCAAGATGTTCTCATATCCTGAGAACATTAGCCCAAAGATAACAGTGTCCTCATGACTATCACTTTCTTGGAACATGACGCATATGCCAAGATCTTGTTCTTTCCTTCAAGGCTGAGAAGGAGAAGGTCCGGAAGATGTCAAGATACCCACCGGCTCCAGGGACCAGAAACCAAGTCCCTCCACCATTTTCACAGTGGGGGCTCTGTCCTTGGTCCCCTGCGGCCTGGCGGGCTCCCACAAATTTTGAGATAATTATATAAAGATTTCTTCATGTAATTGAGAGGAATAACACTTAAAAATAAAAAAAAATGCAGTTTAATATAAACTCAGTGTACACAAGAAAATGAGATAGGTAAAACAAGTGTGAAGAGAATGAATCTTGTGTACAGTCTCAGTGTACACAAGAAAATAAGATAGGTAAAACAAATGTGAAGAGAATGAAGAGAAAGGGGAGATGTGAGATGTATCTAAAAAAGAAGTCTATAAAGAGGCCTGGGTTTATGTTGCTGGAAGACAAGAGTTGAAAATTGGAGGAGGAATGAAAACAGAACCAGAAGGTTTGGGAAAAGTTTATGTATTTACCTCCTCTCGTTGAAAATCTGAAATTGGATGGAGATAAAGAAGAGTAGGTGTTAATGCTGACTTAGGAAATTTAGCATTTTGAAGATAAATACATTTTTGTCATCGAAAATACTACTGTGTAATGTGCCAGAGACTTGGAAATTGACTGAAAGTGTAAAAAGATGGAGAGAGAGAGAGAGAGAGAGAGAGATGAGATTATTACATTTTATGGTTAGATGGGCATTTTTAGATTAAAATAAGCCCCCAAACTCCAATCAGCAGTTAAAGGGTACTCATGGATGCCCACCTTTATTTGTCCTCTGGGAGATATGACGAGTGCTCTTCAAGTCATTGGATGGCATTTTTTTTTGGAGGTAGTGTTCCTTTTTACCCAGTAGCACTTGTAAATTATCAGAAGGGTGATATTCCTGTGTTTTACATTTAAGAGGATTAATTAGTGATATTAATACAGAGAGGTCAGTATAGATGAGTAAAGGGTCTAAGAAATCGGCTAACTTCTACTCTAAACAGTTAAAAGTGTACATTGAGACCTCAACATAGAGCTTATCTCAAGTTGGAGGGAATGCACAGTGGTTGAGGAGAGATCCTGGGAAGAAAAGGTCTATGGGAGTTAGGATAGGACTCAAAAGTAATGTTAACATGACATTGTTAAAATTGAAAAGGACTACACTTCACCTCTTTCCCTGAGACGTGTGTGAAAGTTTGGAATTCTGAAGCTGTGCAAAGTACAGTAGTGGTGTTATTGCCAGTAGGTGCTGCTGGGACCAAGGATTGCTTGTGTTAAGTAGACAGAGTGCAGTGGTGAGATTACTGTCCAGTGACTGTGAGCAAAGGAGGGCTCCTCAAGTCCAGCTGTCCTCCATAGTAGGCAGTGGGATGGACATTGGCCAGATCCTGGGCCAGTGATTGTTGGTAGAGGCAGGAGACTTAGGTGGGGATGATGGTATGGAGTGGGGAAGAGCAGTAGGACTGTGTTGTCAGGAAGCTATTCAGGGAGTTGGACATTTCTTGGGAAACTTAGGAGACCACAGTGGTGACTGTTGGAGTTTGGCGGAAGTAATTCAATGGGCTGTGTTGGGAAAGCCTCCTACTACCTCTTCTTTCTTCTCCCCGCATACAGTCCCATGTGACATTGAGGCCTCCTGATGAGCAATTCTGATAAAATGGATTTCCCCTTCTGAATATTTAGGTCATGCAGGAATGTAAACTTGAACAGAATTATGCTTTATTATAACAGGAATCCACTAGGAAAATCTCTGAGATATATCACAAAAGGTATCTACACAGTTATAGCCATTCTGTTGTTTACTAAGGTTACCATTAGGTTACTTAGTAACCTTAGTAACTAAGGTTACTCTGGCACACTCTGGTGTGCCCAGAGCTACAGGGTTTTCCAGGGAGCAGTATTCAGTCCTGGGTGGTCTGGGCAAATCAGGACACATGGTCACTTTCTTGTGTCCTGTCCCATTTTATAAACTCATCAAAACGACCAACAGTGTCTTTCTACAAATGTTCTCTCTCTGTAGAGGTAACATTCCTATATTGTTTAAAATTAATTTCCCTACTTTGAGTTTAAATTTTTATGAAAGGCTTGTTTTCTGCTTTCAAGTTGCAGAATCAGGTATTCTAGGGCAAGGGGGCCTGCTTGGTTCATCTCTATCTCTGCCACAGTCATTGAGTTTGAAGTTTTGTGCTGTTGATGCAGTAACTTTGCTTAAATGCATGCTTTTTAACCTTCCAAGTTCTACATTAATTAGGCTAAACTTCTTCAGCACATGAGGCGTATCATCCTGTCTTATTCCTAAGATGCTTCCTGTGGATTAGTTAGCATTGTCTTCTAGTCTTGCCCTGAAGCTGGAACTCTGTCTTCTACCATTTCTGTGTTCTTATCAAGCTTACTTTACAGATAGATATGTGACAGTATTTCTCTGGCTTTTCCTGGTGTTAAAACTGTGCATGGTATGCAAATTGGGTAAGATCTGTTGTGGCTTTTTTTTGAAATTGTTGCTTCTGACTTAAGAATGACATCTGAAAGTAAGCAGGCAACTATGATATATCCTGTAAGTGAGGATTTGATTGTAACTCGAGGACTGAAAGTGTAATTTAATATCTACATTAAGGACTCTTTATTCTTCACAGTTGAATAATACTGAAACTTTATATACTCTGAGGCATTTTTAAAGGGTTGAGCTGGACGTAATCAGTTTATGTATAAATGGCCATATGTTCTGGGCATGGGTTATGACCTAAATTCATTTGGATGAATAAGCAATTTGCTTAAAGTTTGTTAAAACTCATACTTTGTTTTTTTCTTTTGCTGCACTTGACCGATAAATGGCAGAATTAGAAATGAAATCCAAATAGATTCCAGAGTCTATTCTTAAAAACTTTGTGCTGTTTCTCTCCCACAATATTTTCCTGTTCTTAACAGTACTTATCTTGGTTATGGTGCCATCAGCCACCCAGATTGTGAGGTGGGACATTTTATTCTTTCAGAATCTTTCTATTAACCCTCATCTACCCCATAATCTTCTGGTCAGAGGTCTTGTACAATTTGCAGGTTTTTTGTTCACACTACCAGTTGTCTGCCTCAGATAAATTCATTTAAACACTCACTACTAACCAAGTTATTTTTCTAAAATGCAATTGTGGCTATTGAGATCCTTCAGTGTCTATCAGTTATATTCAGGATAAACTGTAAAGTACTGTGCTTTGTATACTTTGAGTGCCACATAAACTGTTCCGTGGGATTTTATACAATTTGGACTACCCCGTTTGCTATTAGTCTTGTTACTACACACTGTCTGTCTTTCCATCCCATTGTCCAGCCATGCCAAAGTTCTCTGAATGCTCCATATTCTCCATAATTTAAGATGCAAACCTTCTTGTGATTCCTGAAGGTTGGATTAATAACTTCCTCCTGGGTGCCCCCAGTGTGCTACTTTATGTTCAGCATTTATTTCAGTAGCTGTCACACTGAAAGCTCTCTATTTGTTTACAGGTTTGTCTCACTAGACTATGAACTCCTTGAAAGAAGGAATCGTGTCTTACTCATCTTTATATCCCCAGCATCCAGTACAGTTCCTGGTACAGAGTAAGTGATTAACATTTTTTTAAAACTAAGACTATGTTTAACTGTCAACTCCATACATATTGATAATGAATTATACCTATGTAGACCTGGCCATAATGTTGTCTTAAAAAATAGGACTGTAGACTTTTAATACTTCTGAGGCTGAGCTTCCTCATGGGTAAGATGAAATAGTACCTCCCTACTTATATGGAGTTGTACTAATGCTCAAATTAAAGAATATATATAACAGTGTATTTTAAGTGCCACACACTTTATGTTATTAAATGAAGTGTGGGAACTGTTTGTTGAAATTGATAATTTTATTTGCTGTGTATCTTCCATTTTAAGGCAAGATGGTACCATTTTTGAATCATGTTTTGCAGTTTAAAATAGCAGTTACTAGTAGAGACTGTCTTAGGCAGTGTCAACTGTCTTACTGACATAGGCAGTGTCAACTGTCTTATTGACATAGGCAGTGTCAACTGTCTTATTGACATAGAACAAAGGAACAAATAGCTTGGGTTTGGGAATCTGGGAACAGAGGCAGTACAATATTTTACCTCATTGGCACTTTTTCTCAGTCTACATAGTGTTTTAAACTTCACAGTTTTTCTCAAATAACTAATCCTGTGCCTGTTTGTCTTTTTTATGCTCAGCAATTACCTTTCTATGTAATTCAGTAATATAGTCCCTCAATTTTCTTTTGGTCTACTTCCACATGAATTAATATCTTCACCTATTATTCAGTCCTCATATGCTACTATGCAGAGGAAGGAGTGTCTTTCCTTGGCAGACTAAATTCATGTCATCCTTGAAAGCTATGCTTTTCCCCGCTACCCTTCACAGGCTACACACAGACCCCTCCCCATCACACCTATAAGTTACTAATTTGTGCTTTCCTGTTCTTTGCATTCTGTGCATTCTTTAACTTTTTAAAAGTTCTGTAATTTGAACATTTCAGTTTATGTAACATGAAAGTTAATAAAAACAAGGATTTAGGTACTAACCACTCGACTTATGAACTAGGCCAATACCAACAGTTAGTTAATGGAGCACTTCTGTAACCTGACGTTCCTGTCTTTCCCCAACCCTGAAGTAACTGCTATTCTGAATTTGTTTTTTTTAATCTCCTCTTTTAAAAATAGTGTCATCACAAATGTATTTCTTTGTTTTGAGTTTAATAATTTTTGTTTATATGCTTTTTAAAACTTGCACAAGTGGTATTTTATTATAGAGGACAATCTATTTTACAAATATTTGTACAATTCCAAGAAAACATTAAAGCATCATAAAAGAATACATAGGGAAATCTCAGTGTGCACAGTCAAATTTACAGTAAGAAAATAGTGATGGAGACTTACTTTTTGACTGTGTGGATATTACAGCACCACAAAATAAAACTCCTACGCAGTGTGGAAATGTAGCAGAAACATTTCCATACACTGGCTTCTTTAGTTTGTGCAAAAACGTTTGGTTAGATTCATGGTGATGGCTTTTCGTGTGATTGGTTGCCTTTAACCTCAGCAGTTCTTCAGTGGCCTTCATTCAGTGTTTATTGGTTATATAGCTTTTGAGACTCAGGATCCACAGTGCCCCATGTTTCTGGATTTTTTTTTTTTAATCTTGGAATCATGGCATTTTTTGACGAAAATGCAGAGTGAAACATGGGATCATGACAACCACCAAAAGAATTCATTTCTTTCTCTATGAGTTGGAAGCATTTCTTGATGGCCTCAATATAGAGTGTTAAATGTTGGAGGTGGGACTGAATGAAAAGCAGTGTTAATTCTTGAAACTCCTATTTGATTTTCTTTTATCTTCACTGTTATGTTCCTGAGATCCATTTGTATTGATGCCAAAGCTCTGATCAGTCATCTCCACTGCTGCACAGTGTTCCATTACGTGTCTGATTTTTGTGTTTCCTTTTACTAAGAGTGCTTATAATTGGCAGATAGCTACAAACATTTTTATAGTGTATATCTATAATTGCTCATTGAAGGACTTGCAAATGTTCATCCGCACATGACAGTGCCACATGGTATATCTACCGGCAGGATTTTACCAATTTAAACACCTGGTACCAATGTGTAAGAGCCTCTGCTTTGCCACTTTTTGGGCCATTATTTGGTACTCTCAAAATTTCTATTTTTTACTATTCTGGTGAGTTTAAAAATGTCATCTCGTGATCTTAACTTGTATTTCTCTGAGAATCATGACATTCTACTTTTTTTCATATACTCATTGGCCTTACAAGTTTCCTTGTCTGTATAATTCCTGTTCAGGTTATTACCCATTTGCCTACTGTGTTGTCACCCTAACAGATTGGCCTATTTGCACATTAATTTGCAACCTTCTTTTCCTACTGTAAATCTTATTTAAGGCTTTAGATTTACCTATAAGTATAATTTTTAATACATCCCACAATTTTTTGTATGTGGTATCTTTGTTATCCAGTTCCCAGTATGTTTTTCTTTCTCAATACTCACCTGAGGACATACTTATTGACTTTAGAGAGAGAAGGGAGGGAGAAAGCAGGAGAGAAACATTAATGTGAAAGAAAAACATCAACTGGTTGCTTCTCATATATGCCTTGACTAGGAATCAAACCCACAACCTAGTTATGTGCCCTGAATGGGAATTGAAAATGTGAATTTCTGGTTTATGGGACAATGCTCCAACCAACTGAACCAAACTAGGCAGTTCCTAAAATTTTTAAAAGAAATGTCCCGTATGTTTTTATGACTCATGGAATATTTAGAAATATTTTTTCTTTTTTTAAAAATTATTTATTTATTTTTAGAGGGGAAGGAGAGAGGGAGAGAAACATCAATGTATGGTTGCCTTTTGTGCATCCCCTGCTGGTAGTTAGCCTGCAAGGAACTGGCCTGCAACCCAGGCATGTGCCCTGACTGGGAATCGAACCGCGATCGTCTGGCTCGCAGGTCCGCGCTCAATTCACTGAGCTACGCCAGCCAGGGCCAGAAATATTTTTTCTTTCCTATTTATATTTTTTAAATTTATCTTTTTAAAAAAAAAAAAATAATCATTATTAGTTCAGGTTCACTGTTAGTATTTTCTTTTAGGCAAAAATTCATAGGTGGTTGTGACTACTATCACTTGCATCAAATTGTGAGGCACATGTTAACTGGTTATCTTAGTGATGCTCAGTCTGATCTGTGATTTAGATAGCTTCAGCATGATTGCTTGATTTAAAAATTTCCCACCTTGATATTTGAAATTCTTATATAAGCCTGACTGTATGTGGAAATGATTACCAAATCTAAATTATGTACATGTTGAAAGCAGGAAATTACTTATAAAAATAATAAAATAAGAATAAAATAGACTTCCAGCCAAGATGGAGGCGTAGGTGGAAACACTTTGCCCCCCCTCCCACAACTAAATTTAAAGACAGCTAGGTTTTAGAAACAAAAACGCAGCCAAAACAGTGAAAATTGAACTGTACAGAAGTCCAACAACAACAAACCACTCAGCGAGACTGTGTCACAACCCAGCGACTGGGTTGCCAGGCCCTGGTGAACACCTAAGGCTCCGCCCCCTCAAACATAACAGATACGAACAGACCAAACATTATGACTCAAGAACAGTTCAAAGCCCCAGAGCCTATAATTCTAAGTGACCGAGAAATAGCCAACCTTTCAGATGCACAGTTCAAAATACTGGTGATCAGGATGCTCACAGAACTGGTTGATTTTAGCCACAAATTAGAGGAACATATGAAGGCTAAACTAATTGAAATGAAGGGAAATGCACAGGAAACCAATAGTGATAGGAAGGAAACTGGGACTCAAATCAAGGGAGTAGACCAGAAGGAAGAAAGAAACAACCAAACAGAAAAGAATAAAGAAACAAGAATTCAAAAAATAAGGAGAGGCTTAGGAACCTCCAGGACATCTTTAAACGTTCCAACATCCGAATTGTAGGGGTACCAGAAGGGGAAGAAGAACAGCCATGAGTGGGAAACTTATTTGAACAAATAATAAAGGAGAAGTTCCCTAATCTGGCAAAGGAAATAGACTTCCAGGAAATCCAGGAAGCTTGGAGAGTCCCAAAGAAGGTGGACCCAAGGAGGAGCACACCAAGGCACACCAAAATTACATTAGCCAAGATTAAAATGAAGGAGAGAATTCTAGAAGCAGCAAGAGATAAGGGGACAGTCACCAACAAAGGAGTTTCCATCACACTGTCAGCGGATTTCTCAAAAGAGACCTTACAGGCAAGAAGGGGCTGGTAAAAAGTATTCGAAGTCATGAAATCCAAAGACCTACATCCAAGATTGCTCTATCCAGCAAAGCTCTCATTTAGAATGGAAGGACAGATAAAGTGCTTCTCAGATAAGATCAAATTCAAGGTGTACATCATCACCAAGCCCTTATTATATGAAATGTTAAAGGGACTTATATAAGAAAAAGAAGATGAAAAATATGAACAGTGAGAGGACAGCAAACTCACAGTTATTAACAACTACACCTAAAACAAAAGCAAGCTAAGAGGACAGCTAGATCAGGAGCAGAACCATAGAAATGGAGATCCACATGGAGGGTTAGCAACAGGGGAGTGGGAGGAGGAGAAGGGGAGAGAAGAGAATAAGTAGCATAGACAGTAGGTAGAAAATAGACAAGGGGAGGGCAGGAATACTATGGGAAATACAGAATCTAAAGAACTTGTGACACATGGACATGAACGAAATGGGGGGAATGGTGGGGGAGGGGTGTGCAGGGTGGAGGGGAGTGAGGGGGGAAATGGACAAGTGTAATGGCATAATCAATAAAATATATTTTATAAAAAAGAAAGTAAAAAAATAAAATAAAAATTTCCCAACTTTTTGCTTAACGAATGTTTGTAATATCTATTAAATCATAACTTTGACCCATATTTTATTGAATTCTAAATTTGTGATTTTCTAATTCTGTCCTTTTATCTGCTTTTATTTTGAAGTTCCCTTGTGAGATAACCCTGAGATACAATTTATAACGGAAACAGAATAAATATTTATCTCTTTTATCAATTTTCAGAGTAATTACTTGATACCCCACAGCAACCTTGTTGATTTATGTCAATGATTTATTTTTCTTTTTTAACATCTAGATTTAAATTTTTAGAATTAAATGTATTTGATGTCTTTATTCTTTTTTAAAAAAAATTATTATTATTCTATTATAGTTGTGCAAATTTTTCCCCCTTTGCCCTCCTGAGCTCACTCCCACTGTCAATCCCAAACACTGTTATCCATGTCCATGGGTCATTCATAGCTGTTTTTGACTAGTATCTTTCCTTTCTTTCCATCATTATCTCCCTACTCCTCCCCCTCCCTGGTTGTTGTCAGTTTATCCTATGTTTTCATGCCTCTGGTTCTGTTTTGCTCATTAGTTTTGAAAGGTTTTCTTAGGCTCTGCCAAGAAAGAAATGCTAATGAGCCACAAAGTTAGGCAATAAAGAGCTTTATTGGGGTTTGTGCACCTGGGTGAGGTTCCCCGGTCTGCAGAGTGAGGCTGGGAAAGTTGCACCCAAGCAGGGAATGTCATGGGGTTTTATTTTCCTTGGCTCCCCATGGGAGCTGGGGATTGGTGCCCTCTGAACAAAGCAGCAATACAGCATTGGTGGTTTCTGACCCGGACTCAGGTTACTGTGAGGATGTCCGTCTTGGTAAAGCCCGCCCTTCCGGCTCTCTGATTGGACGTCAGCCGGCTGTTCCGTGTGCCATTTTGATTGTCGGCCATCTTGACTTATAGTCCAGCCAGGGGCCATCTTGACTGTAGTCCAGCCAGGGCTTCCTCGTATTCCCCACCCATCCTAACAAGTTTATTTTTGTTCATTAGGTTCCTTTTATAGGTGAAGATCATATGGTATTTGTCTGTCATTGACTGGCTTGTTTTGTTTAGCATAATATTCTCCATTTCCATCCACGCTGTCATGAAAGGTAAGAGTTCCTTCTTCCTTTCTGCTGCATAGTATTCCATTGCATAATTGTGCCACAGTTTTTTGATCCACTTATTTACCGATGGGCACTTAGTTTGCTTCCAGCACTTGGCTATTGTAAATAGCACTATTATGAACATAAGGTTGCATAAATTATTTTGAATTGGTGTTTCAGGATTCTTAGGGTATATTCCCAGCAGTGGAATCATTGAGTCAAAAGACAGTTCCATTTTTAGTTTTTTGAGGAATTTCCATACTGTTTTCCACAGTGGCTGCACCAGTCTGTATTCCCACCAACAGTGCACTGGGTTTCCCTTTTCCCCACATCCTTGCCATCACTTGTTAGTTGATTTGTTAGTGATGGCCTTTCTGACCAGTGTGATGTTATATCTCATTGTGGTTTTAATTTATGTCTTTGATGGCTAGTGACATTGAGCATCTTTTCATATGTCTATGGGCCCTCTGTATGTTCTCCTTGGAGAAGTGTCTATCCAGGCCCTTTGTCCATTTTTTAATTCTGTTGTTTGTCTTCCTGGATGTTGAGTTTTATGAGTTCTTTATACATTTTGGAGACCAACTCCTGTCTGAGGGCATTGGTATCATTGGTGAATATGTTCTCCCATATAATCACTTCCCTCTTCATTTTGATGATGGTTTATTTAGCCATGAAGAAGCTTTTTAATTTGATATAGTACCATTTGTTTATTCTTTATTTCTCTTGCCCTGGGAGACATATCAGCAAAAATATCACTATGTGAGATATTTGGAATTTTATTGCCTGTGTATTCCTTAGGACTTCTATGGTGTCATGGCTTATATTTAAGTCTTTTATCCATTTTGAATTTATTCTTGTATATGGTATAAGTTGGCGGTCTAGTTTCATTTTTTTTTGCATGTACCAGTCCAGTTCCCCCAACACCATTTATTAAAGAGGCTATTTTTACTCTATTGTATCTCATGCTCCTTTTGTCAAATATTAATTGACCATAGAGACATGGGTTTATTTCTGGGCTTTGTCTTGAATACAATAGCCTTATAGTGTTGTTTGATATCAGGTATTATGATCCCTCCTACTTTGTTCTTCTTTCTCGATATTGCTGAGGCTATTCAGGCCTTTTTTGGTTACATAGATATTTTTGAAATATTCTACTTCTGTGAGATGTCATTGAAATCTTTTTTTTAAGGTTTTAAGATTTTATTTATTTATCTTTAGAGGGGAAGGGAAGGAGAGAAGGAGAGAAGTATCAATGTATGGTTGCATCTTGTGAGTCCCCTGTCGGGAACTGGCCTGCAACCCAGGCATGTGCCCTGACTGGGAATCGAACCTTGATCGTGTGGTTCACAGGCCCGCGCTCAATCCACTGACCTATGCCAGCGAGGGCTTGTCACTGAAATCTTGATAGGAATTGTATTGGATCTGTAGATTGCTTTGGGTAGTATGGACATTTTAATGATGTTAATTCTTCCAATCTATGAACTGGGTATGTGCTTCCATATATTTGTATCTTCCTTAATTTCTTCCTTCAATGTTCTGTAGTTTTCTGAGTACAGATCTAAAAATTTATCTTTTATTATTGAATTCTAACTTAGTTGTATTAGGATCAGAGACTTGGAACAACATGCTATATATTTGAAATCCAGTGTGGTTTTTGTTTCCTATTGTTTTTCTGTATGTCTCATGTATGCTTGTGAAGAAAGTTTATTTCTAATAGTCAGATATAAGATTCTGTGTATGTTCATTAAATTTTGCTTGTTCATAGTTATTTTGTGGTCCACTTGATCTACGAAAAATTGGAGTGTGTTGAAATTGCCTATGACAATAGCCAATTTGTCAATTTCTTCCTGTAGTTCTAACAGTTTTTTTAAGGCTTTTTTTTCCTCCCCAGTAAATGTCTGGTCAGAGATTTGATTTTCCCATGAATGTTCCAGGGTAGAAAAAGACTTGGAGAAAGCACAAGCTGTAGAAGTGTATTCTGTATAATCTTTCCCCTTGTTTTGGTCTTCACCATCAGTTTAGAGAGTAGCGTACTTCTTAAAGTTTGGATTTTTCAGGTTTCTTTGGCTCAGGTACAGATTTAGAGTCTTGGTCCTCCTTGCCATTCTTTCTTTCAGACTCCTTCCAGAGTCTTTGTTCCCTCCACCTCTTGGACCATGGGAGCCCCCACTTTTGTGCCACTCACCCATCTACTTGATTTGCATCTTTCCTGGTTGATCCTTCTGGAGATTGTTGAGCTGCAGCAAGCCACTTCCCCATCACTCTTAGTGGATCATTCCTCTGACATCAAGCAGAAGTATGAGCACTTCACCCACACATCCTTCTGTGATGAAGAGGCCAGCATTACCATTAGCAGCTTATCAGGTCTGGGAGGCTTAGAGTTGAAGAGTGCCAGTCTTCTGCATTAGTGAGGATTTCGTCTTCCAGAGACTTCTCACTCTTTCTCTTTTGAGCATCCTGTTCTGACTTCTCAAATACAAGGTTGAGGTCCCAATCTGAGATGACTTACTTGTGTCCTTGACCATTCCTGTTCCTGAGTGTCTTCACTTTGCAGTTTTGGTCATTTTAGTTTTTGATTCCTGCAGATAAGGATGGATTTCTCCTATTCCTTTGGTAGCTGCTCTTGTGGTTCCTGTTGTCCGACAGCAGGGTCAACAGGCTTTGCTCCTCCAGGGACAAGCCACTTGGCTAGACTGGGAGGCACCAGAGGAGGCTTGAGGCTCTGAGGCTTTGATTAAATTTGGGTCTTTGAGAAGGACCTCTGTCAACCTGTGATCATCCATGACTGAACGACCCATCTGTTGTATTGGTCTTCCTAGCTGTGCTTCTTCTGTAGTCATCAGCTCCATAGTACCACTACCACAGGTACATTTGTCACTGCCTGTCCTGGAGTCTTTGCCTCTGCCATAACCTTTGCAGCCTCAGTCATCACAGCAGTCTTGGCCTCCATAACTATCACCACGTTTGCTTTCAAAGCTGTAGTCACCTCTCCTAAGTGCATACTCATCAGAGCTGTCTGTGGCAGTACAATTACTGCAGTCTATCTGTTTTGTCAGAATCCTGATTTCTTTTTCAGTCAAAAGAATATTTAGTTATTCTTGTCCTTATCCTGTGTTTGATCAGCCATGTCCATGGGAATTCTGTTACCTAGAGTCTCTTCATGAAGCTCAGGACATTGAGCAGGGAATCTGGGTTCTCAAACTCAGCGTCATTAGAACCTTTCAGGTTCTCTGGAGTGCTTGGATCACATGATAAATGCACTACACTGATATTTAATCCTCCAAAGAATTTCTTGGTGGAGATTTATGTCACATCACAAGTTGGGTTCCCTATAAGCGTCATGTAGGGTAGCAATTTGGGAGGATAACTCCAGTCAATCACTGATTTCCCAAGCAGCTCATGGAGCAGTAGGCAGGATGCAGTGAACAGTTGGAGCTGCCTTATGCATGTTGTATTTATTGTGCCTGCTGGTTAAAACATCTTCCAGTTCAACTTGTGTCCATCCAGCTGACTGGTTTGGCACATGGATGCTTCCTCTACCAGTGTGACCATCCTCAGCTGGAAGTCTGTTGGGAACACAGTTGTCTTTTTTGCTGAGGCTGCTATATGTTGGAGCAGGTAGGCAGGAGCAGAACACAAAGTTAGCCTTTATTAAGCATGCAGACTTAGAGTTTTGTATCTACTTACCGAATTGAACCTTGTATCATTCCCTTTGTTTTCATTGATAATGATATTTGCTGTTTTAACTAATCCCAGCTTCTTAAAATTTGTATTTGCCTGGTATGTCACTTTTTATATTTTTGCTTCATTCTATCAGTATTTTTATTTTGTGTCTCTTACCTCCTGAATTTGTCCATATACATGTGTTCTGATTATTTCTCTACATAGACTCTATATATAGACTCTCTTTGTGTGTTTTGATAGTCCTGGTTATTTCTTTGTTTTTCTTTAGCCTTTTTTTATGTAATTGGTTGAGTTGATTTCTTATTGTCTTCTCTTCTATCCTGTTTGAAAATTATTCCCTCTTGTTGCTTTTATGATTGTCCTTCTGACAGTGCTACATAGTTTAAGGTTAAATGGATCATAATCATCAGCTAACTCCTCTCCTTTCTCCCTGTCCTTTCTGTACTGTATCCTTTCTGTACCTTTGTTCTACATTTTAATACTGAAAAGTGTTTTTGTTTAAAAGTCATAATAAAATTGTTTATAGTTACTTAATTCAGACAATGTTTATTTTTTTAATATAAATTTATTTAATTCTTGTTCAAGTACAGGTTTCTGTCTTATATTCCCAACCCTACCCGCCCCACCCCCATGCTCCCCGCCTCCCTCCCCTTTCCAGCTCCCACCCTTAGTTATTGTCCATGTGTCCTTCATACTTGTTCATGTGAGTCCATTCCCTTTTCCTCTATGATTCTCTCCCCTCTCCCCTCTGGACCCTGTCAGCCTGTTCCATATTTGAGTGTCATTGGTCGTATTTTGCTTGCTTGTTTGGTTTGTTTAGATTCCTGTTAACAATGAGATCATATGATATTTGTCTTTCACCGCCTGGCTTATTTCGCTCAGCATAATGCTTTCCAGTTCCATCCATGATGTTGCAAAGGGTAGGAGCTCCTTCTTCCTTTCTACAGCATAGAATTCCATTGTGTAAATGTACCATAGTTTTTTGATCCAGTCATTGACCGATGGGCATCTAGGTTGCTTCCAACTCTTGGCTATCGTGAATTGTGCTGCTATGAACATTGGTGTCCATAGGTTCTTTTGGATTGGTGTTTTAGGATTCTTAGGATGTACTCCTAGCAGTGGAATTGCTGGGTCAAAAGGCACGTCCATTTTTAGTTTTCTTAGAAAATTCCATACTGCTTTCCATAGTGCTTGTACCAGTCTGCAATCCCACCAACAGTGAACTAGGGTCCCCTTTTCCCCACAACCTATCCAGCACTTGTTGTTTGTTTCTTTGTTTATGATAGCCATTCTGACTGGTGTTAAGTGGTATCTCATTGTGGTTTTAATTTGCATCTCTCTGATAGCTAGTGATATCGAGCATCTTTTCATGTGTCTCTGGATCCTCTGTATGTCCGCCTTGGAGAGATGTCTGTTCAAGTCCTCTGCCCATTTTTAAATCGAGTACCTTGTCGTCTTTGAGTGGAGTCGAGTGAGTTCTTTGTATATTTTGGAGATTAAACCTTTGTCTGAGGTATAATTAGCAAATATGTTTTCCTAAACTGTTGCTTCTCTTTTTATCTTGATACTGTTTTCCTTAGTTATGCAGAAGCTTTTAATTTTGATGAGATCCCATTTGTTTATTCTTTCCTTTATATCCCTTGCTCTAGGGGACGTGTCAGTAAAAATATTGCTGCGTGGAATATCTGAGATTTTCTTGCCAATGCTCTCCTCTAGGGTTTTAATGGTTTCACAGCTTATATTTAAGTCTTTTATCCACCTTGAATTTATTTTGGTGTAAGATGTAAGTTGGTGCTCAAGTTTCATTTTTTTGCATGTAGCTGTCCAGTTCTCCCAACACCATTTGTTGAAAAGGCTGTCTTTACTCCATTTTATGTTATTGCCCCCTTTGTCGAATATTAATTGACTATAGAGACTTGGGTTTATTTCCGGGCTCTCTGTTCTATTCCATTGGTCTATGTGCCTGTTTTGTGCCAGTACCAGGCTGTTTTGATTACAGTGGCCTTGTAATACACTTTGATATCAGGTATTGTGATTCCCTCCTACTTTGTTCTTCTTTCTCAAAATTGCAGCTGCTATTAGGGGTCTTTTATGGTTCCATATAAATTTTTGAAGTGTTTGTTCTATGTCTGTGAAATATGCCATTGGTACTTTAATAGGTATTGCATTGAATCTGTAAATTGCTTTGGGTAGTATGGACATTTTGATGATGTTAATTCTTCCAATTCATGAACACAGTATATGTTTCCATTTATTTGTGTCTTCCTTGATTTCTTTCTTCAGTGTTGTGTAGTTTTCTGCATACAGGTCTTTTACCTCCGTGGTTAGGTTTATTCCCAGATATTTTATTTTTGTTTTGGCTATATCGAATGGGATTTTTTTCTTGATTTCTGCTTCTGCTGCTTCATTGTTGGTATACAAAAATGCCTTTGATTTCTGGATATTGACTTTGTATCCCGCTGTTTTGCCAAATTCATTTATTAGTTCCAGCGTTTTTTTGGTAGAAGCTATAGGATTTTCCATGTACACTATCATGTCATCTGCAAACAGTGCCAGTTTTGTTTCCTCCTTTCCAATTTGGATGTGTTTTATTTCCTTTTCTTGTCTGATTGCTGTGGCTAGAAGTTCCAATACTATATTGAACAGAAGTGGTGAAAGTGGACAACCTTGTCTTGTTCCTAATCTTAGTGGGAAAGCTTTTAGTTTTTGCCCATTGAGTATGATGTTGGCTGTAGGTCTTTCATATATGGCCTTTATTATGTTGAGGAATGCTGCTTATATTCCCATTTTTCTTAGTACCTTTATCATAAATGGGTGTTGAACCTTATCAAAAGCTTTTTCTGCATCTATTGATATGACCATGTGATTTTTGTGTTTGCTTTTCTTTATGTAGTGTATTACATTTACTGATTTGTGTATATTGAACCATCCTTGCATCCCTGGGATGAATCCCACTTGGTCGTGGTGTATGATCTTTTTTATGTATTGTTGGATGCGATTTGCTAATATTTTATTGAGGATTTTAGCGTCTATGTTCATCAGCAATATTGGCCTGTAATTTTCTTTCTTTGTTGCGTATCTATCTGGTTTTGGAATTAGGCTGATACTGGCTTCATAAAAAGAGTTTGGGGAGTTGTCCCTCTTTTTGGATTTTTTGGAATAGTCTGTGAAGAATAGGGGTTAGCTCTTCCTTAAATGCTTTGTAGAATTCTCCTGTGAAACCATCTGTTCCAGGGCTTTTGTGTGATGGGAGTTTTTTGATTACTGCTTTAATTTCATTTGCTGTTATTGGCCTGTTCAGGTTTTCTGCTTCTTTTTCATTGAGTTTTGGAAGATTATATTTTTCTAGAAATTTGTCCATTTCTCCTAGGTTTTCAAATTTCTTGGCGTACAGTTCCACAAAGTAATTTCTTACAAATCTTTCTATTTCTGTGGTATCAGTTGTAATCTCTCCTCTTTCATTTCTGATTGTGTTTATTTGGGTCTTGTCTCTTTTTTTCTTGATGAGCCTACTTAAAGGCTTGTCTATTTTGTTTATCTTTTCAAAAAACCAACTCCTGGATTCATTGATCCTTAGAATTGTGCGTTTAGTTTCTATGTCATTTAATTCTGCTTTGATCTTGGTTATTTCCGTCCTTCTACTTGCTCTGGGCTGTCTTTGTTGTTGTTCCTCGAGTTCTTGGAGGCGTCGGGTTAGGTTGTTTGTTTGACATGTTTCTATCTTCTTTAGGTAGGCCTGTATTGCTATGAACTTCCCTCTCAGGACTGCCTTCACCTGTCCCACAGGTTTTGGGTTGTTGTGAGTTCATTTTCATTTGTTTCCAGAAGCTTTCTGATTTCTTCCCTAATATCAATCTTGACCCGTTCGTTGTTTAATAGCCTACCATTCAGTCTCCATGATTTTGGGTGTTTTTTGGTTTTTTTCATTGGGGTCGGTTTCCAATTTCAGTCCCTTGTGATCAGAGAAAATGCTTGGTATGATTTCTATTTTCTTGAATTTCTTGAGACTCGTTTTGTTTCCTATCATGTGATCTATCTTTGAAAATGTTCCATGTGCATTTGAAAAGAAAGTGTATTTAGCTTCTTTTGGGATGGAGGGCTCTATATATATCAGTTAGGTCCATTTCGTTTAGGGTGTCATTTAATGCTGCAATATCTTTGTTGATATTTTGTTTGGAAGATTTGTCCATTTTAGACAGTGGGGTGTTAAAATCCCCTACTATAAGTATGTTGCTGTCAATTTCTTTCTTGAGGTCCTCCAGAATTTTCTTTATATATGTGGGTGCTCCTATGTTGGGTGCATATATATTTACGATGTTAATGTCTTCTTGGTGGATTCTCCCTTTGAGAATTATGAAGTGACTTTCTGCGTCTCTCTTTATGGCCCTTCTTTTGAAGTCTATTTTGTCTGATATGAGAATCGCTACCCCGGCTTTTTTTTCTTGTCCATTTTCTTGGAAAATTTGGTTCCATCCTTTCACTTTTAGTCTGTGGTGGTCCTTTGACCTGAGGTGGGTCTCTTGTAGGCAGCATATGTGTGGGTCGTACTTTCTTATCCATTCAGCTATTCTATGTCTTTTAATTGGTGGATTTAATCCATTTACATTTAAGGTTATTATTGAAAGGTACTTATTCATTGCCCTTTGTGTACCTGTGTTCCTCTCTATCTCTTTCTTTTCCTTCCTTTCCTAAAGCAGTCCTTTTAGTAATTCTTGTAGAGCTGGTTTGGTGGAGGCGTATTGTTTTAGAGTTCTTTTGTCTTGGAAGCTCTTTATTTGGCCTTCTATCTTGATTGAGAGCCTTGCTGGGTACAATAGCCTTGGTTGTAGGCCTCTGTTTCTCATTACTTGGAATATTTCCTGCCATTCTCTTCTTGCTTGGAATGTTTCCATTGAGAAGTCAGTAGCCAACCTTATTGGGACCCCCTTGTATGTTATTTCCTTTTTCTCCCTTGCTGCCTTTAGGATTTTCTCTTTGTCTTGGAGGTTTGCCATTTTAATGATGATGTGTCTTTCAGTAGGTCTCTTTGGGTTCCACCTGATTGGGACTCTCTGTGATTCCTGAATTCGTGTGACTTTCTCTCTCGTCAACTTAGCAAAATTTTCCGTTATTACTCTTTCAAGGAGGTTGTCTATCCTTTGTTCTTCTTCCTCTCCTTCTGGTATTCCTATTATTCGGATATTATTACGTTTCATGTTGTCTTGCATTTCTCTTAAATTCTCCACATTTTTTCTGATTCTCTTTTCCATTTTTTCGTCTGTCTGAGAGATTCTTTCTATCCTGTCTTCTGTCTTACTTATGCGATCTTCCGCCATATCGATTCTATTCTTCATACCTTCTACTGTGTTCTTCAGTTCAGAAATTGTATTCTTCATTTCCTCTTGGCCTTTACTAAGGGTTTCCATTTCCTTTTTCATATTGGTGTAGTTTGCAGAGAGCTCACTGTAGCTCCCCTGTAGTTTCTGGTAGCTCGTTGTAAGCTCTTTGAATTTCCTGATAACCAGTGCTTTGAATTCAGTATCTGATAGTTGACTTGCCTCTATTTCATCTAACGTTCTTTCTGAGACTTCCTCCTTTTATTTCATTTGGGGATTGTTTCTTTGTCTTCCCATTGTTTGTGTTGCTCTTCTTGTTTGCTTCAGCTTCTTAAAGTGATCTGTTCTGGGTTCCTGGGTTTATGGTGTGAACTTCTGTGGTAGGATGCCTGTGAGATTCAGTGGTGCAGTCTCCTGCAGGTATTTTGGTGTTCTCCACTTCCACCTACTTCTCTTGTTGGCTTTCAGCTGATCAAACCTTTTCTTCTGGTCTCCCTAGCTGCAGCAGCCTGAAGGCTATTAGTGTGGCCTTTCTCTCCTCTCAGTGAACTTAGCTGGTCTCGCCAGTGCCCTCCCAAGATCCAGAATGTCGCCGCTTTCCCGTGCCCTGCTGAGATCAGGTTTTACCCCAGGCTTCCCAGCTCTGGCCTGGCATGAGGGCAAGCACTCCCAGCCAGGCTTTCCTGGTCTCGCAGGCTTGGGCTTGGAGCTTTCCCAGTGCTGTGGGTGCACACACCGGGCAACTCACAATTCTTCCAAGCTGGCAACCACAGCCTGACTCCTGGTGCTTTTCAGTCTGAGCCCAGCTGGGTAGGGATGGATTTGGCGATGGCGCTTCCCCAGGGGCCCTGTCAGTCGCGCGCAGCGCCCGGAGGCTGTGTGAGCGCCCGCTTGAGTCCCTGGCTGGAGTCCCCCAGCATTGGGAATGGGCACCACCTGGAATGCGTGCCACCATGAATGCATGCTACAGGGAATGCACTGGATTCCCAGACTTCCCAGCTGGTGACCACACTGGACTCTGGATGCTTCTCAGTCTGCACCCAGCTGGGTAGGGATGGATCTGGCGATTGGAGCTTCCCCAGGGGCCCTGTCAGTCGCCCACAGTGCCCTGATGCTGTGTGAGCGTCGGCTGGAGTCCCCAGCTGGAGTCCCCCGGTATCGGGAATGTGCACCTCTGGGAATGCACGCCACCGGGAATGCACGGGACTCCCAGACCTCCAAGCTGGCAACTACAGCCTGCCTCCCGGTGCTTCTCAGCCTGTGCCCGGCTGGGTAGGGAGGGAGCTGGTGACTGGTGCTCTTCCAGGGGCACTGACAGTATCCCAAAGCTCCCCGAGACTGTGGGAGCGCTGGCTCAGGCTACTGGGAATGCCGGGGCCACTCAGTTCCCCAAACTGGCCAACACAGCCTGACTCCACAGGTTATCAGAGTTCTCCGGTTTGCTTCCCAATGCCCACTCCTCTCTCTGCCACTACATGCAAACCGATCTCTCCTGGTTTCCAGTCTGCACCCTGCTGGTTAGAGAGGATGCCGGTGACTAGTTCTCTCATAGGGTTGTCGTTGTTGCCCTCCCTCGGCTCTCAGAGATCAGGGCGGCCCTGCCAGGGCCCTGGAGCTGCCCGGCGAAGGGTCCGCAGCCTCTGTGCTGTTCCCTCGTACCTTGCTGATCTGAGGTCCATCTCCTCTCCTCAACCTCTGGTCATTCAGTGTCCGCTATACTCTCTGGAGTCCTGCCATCCCATATGCTGGGTCCCTGTTGGGTGTTTGCCGTGCTCCTCTGCAGAGCAGCCTGGTTTTTCTCTGGCGCATGAAGGGAAGCGAAATCCTTTCTCCTACTCCGCCGCCATCTTCCCACTCTCCAGACAATGTTTATTTAGATTTACTTGTATGCTAATAGTCTTTCCTTGCCTCTCAGATCATCTTCCTGTGGAAAGGATATGGATGTGTGGATTCTACTCTTTCATGAAACATCTCTTAGATTGTCACTAAGTAAAAGTCTTTGCTTTTGGCTTATCTGGCAATATCTTAATGCCTTCTGTGTTCCCCAGAGTTTGGTGGTAGAACCATTTTGCCTTAGTCCTTCGTAGGTGCTTGTCCTACCTTCTGTGTTTCCACTGACCCTGTTGAGACTCTGCTGTCATTTTATTCCCTTCTTCTGGCTGCTTTTAACATGGTCTCAGCTTTGATATCCTGGAGTTTCAGTGCTGTGTGTCCCAGGTGTGAATTTCTTTTCTCCAGCCTCTTTTATATATGTTGTGTTTCTTAGAATTGTGGATAAATGTCCATCATTGTTTCCAGAAAGTTAATTCATTTTCTTTCTTAGTTTGACCTCCTCTTTCTTAATTTTCTGGGACTATGAGTAGACAATATATGTCATATCTCATTTTATTCTTCATGTCTTTAGCCTCTTTGGCATTTTCTATTTATTTCAGCCCTCCTTTTAAATACTTTTTCAGATTTATATTAAAGTTCACTGATTTTCTCTTTAAGTTTTGACTAATCTGAATACATGATGGTGGACTTTAGTAACTCATGTTTTGATATTGGTTCATTAATTAAGACAAATACAGCACACCACTCTAGGTTGTAATAATCCGGGAAACTTAGGTGTAGAGGCTACAAGGAGGCTACTGTCTTCATAATTTTTCTGTAAATTTTAAACTATTCTAAAATAAAGAGTAAATTCTGTATTCTTTTCCAAATAATGCAATGCCATTTTCATAGTCTCTTTTTGCTTGACATGTTTTATCTTTTATTGCTTAAACTAACTTTTAAAAGTTTATATTGGGTAATCATAGTATTTAAAGACGTTGTACGGTTGGAAACTTACTTTTTTATTTCTGCTGACTCACTCTTGGTGGCTTGCTTCCTTTAAGTTTCATCTTTTATATCAGCGATACCCAACTTTTTTGGCACCAGGGACCAGTTTCATTGAAGACAATTTTGGGTCAGGTGATGGGGGAAGGAGGTGGAGCTCAGGTGGTAATGTGAGCCAGGCTTTGTAGGCTCACCTGCCACTCATCTCCTGCTGTGCAGCTCAATTTCTAGAAGACCAAGAACCAGTACCATTCTGTGGCCAGGATTTGGAGACCCCTTAATTGATTCCTCTTCATCTTGGATAATCCCAGGAGCTTAAATTGGGGTACTTTTCCTTTTTTTTTTACCAGCACTTTGAGATTCATCTTGTTTCTTATGGCTGTGTAGTATTTATTTATTTATTTATTTGTTTATTTATTTTGTTTGGATTTTTTAAAGCATTTTTAAAACTTAATTATTGTTGAAATACAGTTTTCTGTCTTTTACTCCCATTCTGTCCACCTCACCATTGCTCCCCACTTCCCTCCCATTTCCAACCCCCTTAGTTTTGGTCCCTGTGTCCTTTACTTTAGTTCCTGTAAATCCCTCCCGTTTTCCCCTGAAATTCTCTCCCCTCTCCTCTCTGGTCCCTGTCAGCCTGTTCTGTATTTCAGTGTCTTTGGTTATATTTTTTTTGATTGTTTGTTTTGTTGTTTAGCTTCCTGTTAAAGGTGAGATCATATGGTATTTGTCTTTCATTGCCTAGTTCATTTCACTCAGCATAATGCTTTCCAGTTCCATCCATGCTGTTGCAAAGGGTAGGAGCTCCTTCTTTCTTACTGCTGCATAGAATTCCATTGTGTAAATGTACCATAGTTTTTGATGGGTACCATTTACTGATGGGCACCTAGGTTCCTTTTACACTTGGCTATTGTAAATTGTGCTGCTGTAAACATTGGGGTGCATAAGTTCTTTTGGAGTGGTGTTTTAGGGTTCTTAGGATATAATCCCACCAGTGGAATTGCTGGGTTAAAAGGCAGGTCCATTTTTAGTTTTCTGAGAAAATTCCATACTGTTTTTCATAATGGTTGTACCAGTCTGCAATCCCACCCAGAGTGAACTAGGGCCCCCTTTTCCCCACAACCTCTCCAGCATTTGTTGTTTGTTGCTTTGCTTATGATGGCCATTCTCACTGGTGTAAGGTGGTATCTCATTGTGGTTTTAATTTGCATCTCTCTGATAGCAAGAAATATGGAGCATCTCTTCATGTGTCTCTGGATCCTCTGTATGTCCTCCTTGGAGAAGTGTCTGTTCAAGCCCTTTGCCCATTTTTTAATTGGGTTAGTTGTCTTCTTAGAGTAAAATTATGTGAGTTCTTTGTATATTTTGGAGATTAAACCTTTGAGGTATCATTGGGAAATATGTTTTGCCATACAGTTGGTTTTCTTTTTATTTTAATGCTGTTTTCTTTAGCTGCGCAGAAGCTTTTTATTTTGATGAGATCCCATTTGTTTATTCTTTCCTTTATATTCCTTGCTCTAGGGGACATATCAGTAAAAATGTTGCTGCGTGAAATATCTGATATTTTCCTGCCAATGTTCTCCTCTAGGACTTTAATGGTGTCACAGCTTATATTTAAGTCTTTTATCCACCTTGAATTTATTTTGGTGTATGATGTAAGTTGGTGCTAGAGTTTCATTTTTTTGCATGTAGCTGTCCAGTTCTCCCAACACCATTTGTTGAAGAGGCTATCTTTACCCCATTTTATGTTACTGCCCCCTTTGTCGAATATTAATTGACTGTAGAGAGTTGGGTTTATTTCTGGGTTCTCTATTCTGTTCCATTGGTCTATGTGCCTGTTTTTATGCCAGTACCAGGCTGTTTTGATTACAGTGGCCTTGTAATACAGTTTGATATCAGGTATTGTGATCCCTCCTACTTTGTTCTTCTTTCTTAACATTGCAGCTGCTATTCGGGGTCTTTTATGGTTCCATATAAATTTTTGAAGTGTTTGTTCTATGTCTGTGAAATATGCCATTGGTACTTTAATAGGTATTGCATTGAATCTGTAAATTGCTTTGGGTAGTATGGACATTTTGATGATGTTAATTCTTCCAATCCATGAACACGGTATATGTTTCCATTTGTTTGTGTCTTCCTTGATTTCCTTCTTCAGTGTTGTGTAGTTTTCTGTAGACAAGTCTTTTACATCCTCCATTAGGTTTATTCTCAGATATTTTATTTATATTTTTGGTACATCGAATGGGAGTTTTTCTTGATTTCTGCTTCTGCTGTTTCATTGTTGGTATACAAAAATGCCTTTGATTTTTAGATATTGACTTTGTATCCCAGTGTTTTGCCAAATTCATTTATTAGGTCAAGCAGTTTTTGGTAAGAGTGTATAGGATTTTTCATGTACACTGTCATGTCATCTGCAAACAATGACAGTTTTGTTTCCTCTTTTCCGATTGGGATCCCTTTTATTTCCTTTTCTTGTCTGATTGCTGTAGCTAAAACTTCCAAAACTATACTGGATATAAGTGCTGAAAGTGCAGAGTCTTGTCTTGTTCCTGATATTAGTGGAAAAGATTTTAGGTGTTGCCCATTGAGTATGAAGTTGGCTGAAGGTCTCTCATATATGACCTTTATTATATAGAGGAATGCTCCCTCTGTTCTCAACTTTGCTGGATTATTTTTTAATCATAAATGGGTGTTGTACCTTATCAAAAGCTTTTTCTGCATCTATTGATATGATCATGTGGTTTTTCTCTTTGCTTTTGTTTATGTGATATATTTACTGATTTGCGAATATTGAACCATCCTTGCATCCCTGGGATGAATCCCACTTGGTCATGATGTATGATGTTTTTAATGTATTGTTGGATGTGATTAACCAATATTTTGTTGAGGATTTTAGCATGTATGTTCATCAGTAATATTGGCTTGGATTTTTCTTTCTTTGTTGTGTCTTTATCTGGTTTTGGAATTAGGATGATGCTGGCTTCATTAAAAGAGTTTGGGAGTTTCCCATCATTTTGGATTTTTTGGAATAGTTTGTGAAGAATAGGGGTTAGCTCTTCCTTAAATGCTGTGGAGAATTCTCCTGTGAAACCATCCTGTCCAGGGCTTTTGTGTGACAAGAGGTTTTTGATTACTGCTTTAAGTTCATCTGCTGTTACTAGTCCGGTCAGGCTTTCTGCTTCTTCATTGAGTTTTGGAAGATTATATTTTTCTAGAAATTTGTCCATTTCGCCTAGGTTTTCAAATTTCTCGGCATATAGTTCTTCATAGTAATTTCTTACAATCCCTTCTGTTTCTGTGTTATCAGTTGTAATTTCTCCTCTTTCAATTCTTATTGTGTTTATATTTGTCCTCTCTCTTCTTTTCTTAATGTGCCTACTTAAAGGCTTGTCTATTTTGTTTATCTTTTCATAAAACCAGCTCCTGGGTTCAATGATCCTTAGAATTGTGCTTTTAGTCTCTATGTCCTTTAGTTCTGCTGTGATCTTGGTTATTTCCTTCCTTCTACTTGCTCTGGGCTGCTTTTGTTGTTCCTCAAGTTCTTGTAGTTGTAGGGTTAGGTTGCTTGTTTGAAATGTTTCTGTTTTCTTTAGGTAAACCTGTATTGCTATGAACTTCCCTCTCAGGACTGCTTTCACTGTGTCTCATAAGTTTTGGGTTTTTATGAGTTCAGTTTTATTTGTTTTCAGAAACTTTTTGATTTCTTCCCTAATTTCGTTTTTGACCCATTCCTTGTTTAATCGCATGCCATTCAATATCCTTGATTTTGATTGTTTAGGGTCTTTTCCTTTGGGCTTGGTTTCCAGTTTCAGTTTCTCGTGGTCAGAGAAAATGCTTGGTGTGATTTCAATTTTCTTGAATTTTAGGGGGTTCATTTTTTGTCCTATCATGTGGTCTATCTTTAAAAATGTTCCATGTGCATTTGAAAAGAATGCATATTTAATCTTCCTTGGGATGAAGGGCTCTCTATATATCAGTTAAGTCCATTTCATGCAGGGTTTTGTTCAGTGCCACAATATCTTTGTTGACAGTTTGTTTGAAAGGTCTCTCCATTTTTGACAGTGGCGTGTTAAAATCCCCTAGTATAATTGTGTTGCTGTCAATATCTTTCTTGAAGACCTCTAAGATTTTCTTTATATATTTGCATGCTCCTATGTTGGGTGCATATGTATTTATGATGTTAATATCTTCTTGGTGGATTCTTCCCTTGAGTATTACGAGGTGACCTCCTGGGTCTCTCTTTATCGTCCTTTTTTTGAAGTCTATTTTGTCTGTTATGAGTATTGCTACTCCAGCTTTTTTTTCTTATCTGTTTGCTTGGAATATTTGTTTCCAGCCCTTCACTTTTAGACTGTGTAGGTCTTTTGTCCTGAGGTGGGTCTCCTGTAAGCAGTGTATGTGTGGGTCATGTTTTTTTTTTTTTAATCTATTCTTCTGTGTCTTTTGATTGGAGCATTTGATCTATTTACATTTAATGTTATTATTGATAGGTACTTATTCATTGCCGTTTTTGTACCTGTGTTCCTCTCTGTCTCTTTCTTTTCCTTCCTTAAAGCAGTCATTTTAGCATCTCTTGCAGAGCTGGTTTGGTGGAGGCATATTCTTTTAGATTTCTTTTGTCTTGGAAGTTCTTTATTTGGCCTTCTATCTTGATTTCGACCCTTGCTGGGTAAAGTAGCCATGGTTGCAGGCCTCTGGTTCTCATCAGTTTTAATATTTCTTGCCATTCTCTTCTCGCTTAGAGTGTTTCCATTGAGAAGTCAGTTGGTAATCTTATTGGGGCTCCCCTGTATGTTATCTCCTTTTTCTCCTTTGCTCCCTTTAAGATTCTCTCTCTATCTTGGAAGTTTGCCATTTTAATGATGATGTGTCTTGAAGTGGGCCTCTTTGGGTTCCTCTTGATTGGAAGTCTCTGTGTTTCCTGGATTTGTTACTTTTTCCAATAGGTGTTCTATCCCTTGTTCTTCTTCTCTTTTTGGTATCTTTATTATTGGGATATTATTACCTTTCATATTGTCTTGCATTTCTCTTAATCCTTCTTCACTCTTTCTGAGCCTGTTTTTCTTTCCTTGCTCTTTCTGTGAGTTTTTGTCTACTTTGTCCTCCAACTCACTGATCTGATCTTCTGCTTCATTGATCCTGCTTTTGATTCCTTCCACAGGAGGTCAGATTCTGTGGTAAGTTTAGAGTAAAGGACAATAAATAGGTGTAATGTGTTAGCAAATAGAGTTAATCACTACAGTAATAGAATTCAGGAAAGTGTAAAGTGGGCTAAGATCTGGGAGACGTGTTGTGAAGTATTTACAGTTGTATAGAACAGCTATTATTTACAATACTGTTCGAGCAACAATCATATGACAGACTCTTTGTGATCAATATAACATGAATAGGGGATATAGAACTTTGGGTAGCGTGCTAAATGAAAACAAGTACAGTGAAGTATAGAAAATTAGCAATACACTGTGGAGGAGAGTACAGGGGAAACCTGTCAAATGATACAATATAACCAGCCAAGGCAAAGAAGCCTATACAGAAAGAGGAGGAATACAAAGATACTATTAAAATATAAAAGAAGTGAGAATAATGAAAAATAATAATAATAGAAATATGCAGCAACTTGTGGCTTCTCTGCTATAGCAAAGTGTAATTTGCCTCTCAGTCTCTACTGTTGGGGTGCCCCCTCTTTGGGTCCAACTCTAGTCTTTTTGTAATTCCAAGTTGTTTATGTCAGTTGTGGGTAAAAGAAAAAACAACAACCAGGAAAAAAGGCAAAAGAAGGGAGGGAAAAACAATAAATTTGGAAAGAAAGAAAGAAGGAATAAACCAGGAAAGAGGAAAAAAGTATTAAAAGGTAAAATAATAATAAAATTTGAAAGGTACAAGATTGCTTTAAAAAAAACCCACATTTCTACTTGGTTTCAAACTGGCCAAACCATTTTTACTAGCTGCAGTGGGGAGGGGTGATTCCTGTGGTTTTTCTTTGAGCGCTTTTCCCAAGAGGTAACCTGGCTTGTCTCCCCAGTGCCCCACAAAGGGTGTCTAGGTTCTTTTCAGGTATTTTTTCCAGGGTCTAGCTGTGGGATGGGTTCTGGTGCATCAGCCAGGCTGTCCAGGGCCCATGGGATCTGGTACGGTCCTTCCCAGTTCTGTGGGGGAGCTCAAGGGCTACCACCCAGCCTCTGGATCACTGCCAGGCTGGGTGGGGAGCAGGCCAAGTGGCTGTCGCAGGAGAATCCTTCAGTTTACTTTCCAAAAAATTTCTCAAGAAAGCCTGCCTCTTAGCACATCCTAATCCCCCAGCCAGACCAGTGACTATCGGAGTTAGAGCCCAACAATGTGCCTCTCAATTCTCCCGGGCTTGTGACCAAAGAGTCCAAGGTTGAATACAGCCCTTTGTTCTTATTACCCTCTGTAAATTCAAGCACAAAGGTCTCTCCCGAGTGTTGCCCAGCCTTACTTAGACTGGGAGGGAGGACTAGACTTAGCTCTAGACTTAGAGCTGATTACCCAGCTCTCTCCCAAGGACCCTGCGGCAGTCCCAAGACTCACAAAGAGTCTGCCGTAGACCCGCTGGGCGCCGGGGCTTCTGAGGAGTCACTGCCAGACACATCAGGCACTGGGCACTGGATGCTGGCCGAGTCCGCTGGGCACTGGGCGGCCACTACTGCTCTTGTCTTTGCTCTGAGACCCAACTGACCTGCAGCTGTCTCCTTACCGTCTGTTTTTTTCCTGTCCGTTACAATTTCTGGTCTCTTATTTTCATGTATACTGGGGAACTGTTGGCTGTTTGCGCTGTTCTTTCATAGATCGCCAGAATTCTCTCCCATGTGTACAGGGAAATGGAATCCACTCCTACCTACTCCGTCGTCATCTTCCCTCTCCTCTGGGGTGCTTTTCTGAGCATGAGTCTATGCTTCTGCTATGTGGTAGAGTTCCTGATGACCTGCGCCCTCACTCTGCATCAGGCCTAGTGCTCTGTCTCCTGATCCCAGTGCTACTACCAGCATGCACATCCAGGACAATGCTCAAATCAAATTTTTTTTTTTTGCTTATTGCTCCCTATTTCCTCTGATATATCAACTCATTTTTTAAAAGTTTTTTTTCTTTTGGCTACTATCATATGGGTAAGAGTAGCCTTAATAATTTGTTGAGAACATAACTGTTTGGAAAGTACATTGATTTTTATTTATCCAGGATCTGTAGGAAGACCTTTCAAAATACTGCAAGATCTGGCACAAGTAATACCCCTTTTTTATTACAAAATCTTTTATTATAAAATCATTAGCATGTCATTTTATAGCGTAACAATGTCATACTCAAGCACACCATATGACATTTTAGGTGAAATGTCCAAATTGAAGCAATTATTTATTATCCCCATATTACTCTACCGATCACACTCAAGCAAGCGTCAACTTTTGCCAGATCATGCATATATCATATTACTACAGATTGAAACCCCTCAATGTCCACTGCTTTTCTTCATGCTCACTGATTTTCCAGAGCTTCCATTTCCCTTGGTTTGCTTATGTGAATAAGGCAACTGGTATACCTGCATATAGGTGTCATCCTGGAGCCCATTTGCTGATCTGCAGGATGAGTGGGCCTGAATGAAGTTCCAGAACCTGTGACTAGACTACATGTTAATTAACTCAGTTACTCAAATACAGCTGTCTCTTTTGTCTTTTCACACACCAAACACGTACTCATGTACACACATACATGTATAATATGGGCAACCATGAATATGTGAAAAAGGTATAATGTACCATTTAGAGTATTGGCTCCCTAAATTTGGAGAAGACTCTAAGGAGAAAACACCACAAACAGGTAATAATAAGACAGATATTAATATTAATTAATATTTCTTGATTTTGTCTAGAATGTTCCACTTTATCTTCAGTAGGTTAAGGGTAGATGGAAGTTTAGCCTTAAAGTATTTGTCATGCAGAAGAAAGATAAAGTAGCTTTGTTTTGTATTTTATTTTAAAAGTCAAAGTTGAGGTGGAGGAATGAAACAGAACTTGAAAAAATATCTGTAAAAATAACGTGCTAGATTTACTGGTGACATGCAATTGATGTAGCATTTAGACCCTAACTAGACTCTATATTTAAAAAGTAGTGATGAAGGCCTGGTTGGTGTGGCTCAGTGAATTGAGTGCTGGCCTGCAAACCAAAGGGTCACCAGTTCAATTCCCAGTCAAGGCACATGCCTGGGTTATAGGTCAGGTCCCCAGTAGGGGGACCACAATGTGAGAGGCAATCACACATTGATGTTTCTCTCCCTCTCTTTCTCCTTTCCCCTTTCTCTAAAAATAAATAAATAAAATCTTTTTTTAAAAAAAGAAAGAAACGGCATCAAGAAACTTGATCCGATTTCTTCATTTAAAAATAGTTAATGATAAGGGGCTTATCATTAGTTAAAAATAGTTAATGATAAGGGGCTTTTGTTAGGACAGTTAATGAAATAGGACATATATTATTAAGTAATAGTAATATACTAATTACATTCCTGAATTTGATCATTGTAGTGTCATTATTTAAGAGAATATTTTTATTCTTAGGAAATACGCACTAAATATTAAAGGGTAAAGGGGCAAGCTACTTGGGTAGTTCAGATAATACATTCAAAGAGAGACTCTAAAAAACTGGAATTTATTTATAAAAAATTGTGAGTTTATTCTTACACATTTGAACTTCAGTCACCTTCAAAGTTCTCTTTATTTGATGCAATACACCTATTGAGGCATTTTGCCCACTGCTCAAAACAGTTTTCGAACTTATCAGTTTTGATGCCTTTTAGTGCTTCTGCTGTTTTTTTTTTTTTTTTCACCTTTTCCACATCAGCAAAATGTTTCCCTTTGAGGACTTTTTATTGTGGAAACAAAAAATGTGTTTCTGGGGGTAAGAGTTGGTGAATAGGGAGGGTGGGATATGGGGTCATGCCAGTTTTGGTCCAAAACTGTCAAACATTTAGCAAGGTGGGGGTAGGCACACTTATAAATCACCCATCATGAAACAAGCAAAGGTGTTGAGTCTTAAAAAAAAAAATTCACTGAAGCCGAATGTAACCTCTCCCAACACCACCAGCTGGTACACTGATACAGGTGGGTTCCTAGAATACTCACCTAGCAGGGGAAGCCTATACTACAAGTGGCCTGCCCTCCAGAAAATAATTCTTGTTTTTTGGGGGGCCCCCATATACATAAACATTATAATATGTGATAAATAGATAAATCAACACATCACCAGGTATACTTGGTTCACATTGACTCAGATATGGTTTATTGGCCATATTTGTCTGTAATGCTTATAGTACTAAGTCTTAGTTTCAAATGGTGGATAGCTGAATATATCAGCATGTAATGGGTTGAAAATATTGTATCAGGTGTGGTTTCTTAATTGATTTAACTAGTTTTAATCGTATTGAAAATTACAATCTCTTGTTTAACACATGAATAAATTGAATTTTTTATAGGTTTAACCTGAATTGTGGGACATGGCCACTGCTTCACCAAGGTCTGATAATGGTAATAACCATAGTGGAAGGTTACAGTTACAGGTAACTGGTAAGTTATTTTCATAACTTAAAATAGTGGTTCCCAGATGAAGCTTTCTTTTAGATTCATACTGTAGAGTATTTGTTGCAGCAGGCCTCAATAGTAGATAACCTCTAAAGATATTTATTTAGTAAAAATAAAGTATATATAGAACCTATGCTGGGTGTGGAGAAGATATATCTGTCCTCTTTGATAGGAGAATTTGGATACTGGAATTAGTGTCATTAAGTTGGTCCTTAAATGATTGTTAGGATGGAGAAGGAAGCTGAAGGCCTTCTTTCCTTCTTTCATCTATTTAGCCATCCATTATACATTGAGCAAATATTATCCATTCAGTCATTGGTGAAATATTTGTTAAGTGGAATTACATATATGAAAAGACAGGCTCTAGTTCTCCAGGAATATATAGTGGTGGGACAGGTTTATTTTGTGTGGACAGTTACTGTGCAGAGTGATCATTAACTGGATGCAGTGAGAACCTAGAGGAAGGTGTCTTAGGTCTGCTTGGGATTGCAGGTGGCCTATTAGTGTACAGAATGTGTAAGAGAAAGATTCACAGAGGGTAACACTTGAATTCCTGCAGGAATAACAGGAACTCATATCCAATTAGAATGGCAGCAGGGAGGGTTAGAGGAAGAGGGAACAGCATTTACAAGACCATGAAAGAGTCTTGGTTTTAACTAGGGACTTCAGATCATTCATTCTTGTTAGTTGGAATACATGATTCAAGGAGGAGTGGTCATTATGCCAGCAATTTTACTTCTAGAAATTTTTTTGCAAATATTGATATTATTTGTATAAACAGTAGTTTATAATTTATAAAGTATCATTTTCATACTTACAATGTATAATTTATATAATTAAGTATTGTTTATATTTGTGTATGAACAATATAAGTATCTGCATGGTAATTTTCTTCAAGTAATGTATATATAAAGTTTGTAATATATGTTATATATGTGTATATAGAGTTTTTAATATTATATAAATATATTTATAAATTATATATAAATGTGTATATACACACAGAGTTTGTAATAGCAAAAGACTAGCAGTGGAATTCTAGGTAGACAATGAAATTAATGAAATGAATATGTGTAGTAGTAGGAGCTAAGTTCTAAGATAGAATTGTTGAGTGAAAGTGCAGGGTGTGGAATAGTGTGTATAATAAGCTCTGTACCTAGACTATTAAAAATAAGATTGCCTCACGAGGGTGGGAGTCAGGTACTGTGAGAAGCAGATGCTGTATAATGCCCACGGCATTCATTATCATGAGGTTAGTAGTTTCTAGTTTTCAGTGAAGAGCTAGAATATGCTTTTGTCTTACAAAGCAAAACACAAATCCTTGCTCTGTGCTGATATCAAGATGGCAGAAAACACCCAATCAGAACAGTGAAAAAAAGAATCTAAAAAAATGAGGATAGTTCAAGGAACCTCTGGGACAACACCAAGTATAACAACATTTGCATCATAGGGGTATGAGAACAAAAAGAGAGAGTAAGGGATTGAGAACCTATTTGAAGAAATAATGCCTGAAAACTTCCCTAACCTGGTAAAGGAAATAAACATACATGTCCAGGGAGTACAGGGAGTCTCAAATGAGATGAACCTAAAGAGGCCCACAGCAAAACACATCATAATTAAAATGGCAAAGGTTAAAGACATAGAATCTTAAAAGCAGCAGGAGAAACAGTTCCTATAGACTGGCAGCTGATTTCTCAAGAGAAACTTTGCAAGCCAGAAGGAATTGGCACAGGACTGTCAAAGTGATAAAAAGCAAGGGCTTATAACCAAGATTTCTCTTCCTGGGAAAGCTATCATTTAGAATCGAAGGAGAAATAGATAGCTTCCCAAATAAGAAAAAGCTGAAGAAGATCACCACCTCCAAACCAGTAACGTCAGAGGAGGAGGAGAGGGAAGAAGAACAGGAATATCAATAATAAAATGGTAATAACGACATACCAATCAATAATTACTTTAAATGTAAATAGAGTAAATGCTTCAGTCAAAAGACATGGGGTGGCTGAATGGATAAGAAGACAAGACACACACATATACTGCTTACAGGAGACCCACTTTAAAACAGTTATAACAGACAAAGAAGGACCCAGCAAGTGCACTTCAGGGTACTTATCAGAAGAAATCCAAAAACTAATTAAAAAAGATATATGCACTTCTATGTTTATTGAAGCATTTACAATAGCCAAGATATGGAAACAATCGAAGTGTCCAGTGGTTGTACATATATACAATGGAATAAGACTCAGCTATAAAAAGGAATCTTGCCATCTGAAATAACATGAATGGTTCTAGAGAGTATCATACTAAGTACAATGGATCAGAGAAAGACAAAAGCCATGTGATTTCACTGATATATGGAATCTTTAAAACAAATGAACAAGCAAAATAGAAACAAACTCATAGATACAGAGAACATTTTGATTGTTGACAGAAGGCAGGATCATTAGAGACTGGGTGAAAAGGGGGAAGGGATTAAGATGTGCAAATTGCTAGTTATAAAAATATTCCTGGTGATGTAGAATATAGTATATAGGGAATATAGTCAATAATATTGTAATAAGTCTGTATGGTTTGGATGGGTGATCACTTTGTAAATTATATAAATATGTAATTACTATGTCATACACCTGAAACTAATATAATATTGTGTGTCAACTGTAATTGAAACTAGAACAATTATTAAAAGAAAGGTTAAATCTGGAATTACAACTATATTGTGGAGAAATCACTCAGAACAAACAACTGAACAATAGCGAGAGAGAAGTTTTATAACCTTGGACAGATAGAATAGTCAGCTTTAGCACTAATTGGTAAGGAGTGTGGTGGACACTCCTGAGGACTAGCTGGATGCCCACAGGTGGTGGTGCCATAGGGATAGTTAAGTGGCCAGCTGGATCACCCTGAGAAGAATGGGGTCTAAACTGTAAGCTGGGATCCCTGGCCTAGAGCACCAGAGCCCAAAAAGTACATGGATGTCAATGGACAGTGAAAAGCGGTAGGGTTGCTCTCTGCCAGAGATGGAGGGCTGGAGACACAAAGGGCCGTTTAAAGGGCCAACGCACAAATTTTCATTTGCTGCCACTTACCCAGGGCTTTGGAAAAGGTGGGGCAGAGTGGAATAGAGATGCCTGAGGAAAGATTGAGGATAGAAGTTTTGGGGAGAGAGCTGAGAGACACTGGGACCCCAGTGCTGAGTCATTCCCCATACAGCAGCAGGCATTGTGCTTCAGTAGACTACTCCCTTCCAGGCAGCAGCACCCTGAGGGAAAATGATAGTCCCAATCCCAGGGGGGATTGTGCCCCTCCATGTCGGACTTATGCCTGACTGCTGAGTGCAGATGACTAGTTGAACGACTGAAGGAGACAGCCAAAGACAGTATATCCCTGACAGTCTCGGCAGCTTGCCTAAGGTCTAATGGGGTCAACATCTGACATCACCAGAGGCAGACCTAGAAAGAAAAAGCAATGGTAAATACTAGAGGCTACCAAGATGAAGCCAGTTATGATCTTCTCCATGATTAGTAATATTTTCTTTCCTGAATAGTTTTTTAACATTCATTTCTTGTCCAGCAGGATTGTGCATATTAAGTCACTAGAATTTATACTATAGTTTATTTCTCTCCTATCTTATAATAATCTTATCTCTTTACACTCTTATTAATACTGGTTCATTTTCAGTTGATACTGAGATTATTGGGGGAGGGGATATTTTTGTGAATGTGGGTTTGTTCCCCAAGCTTGGTGGTTTTGTTCTGGCAGCACCTGCACAACAACATACAATATGTGGTGGGTGGAGTGACCCTCAGTCAATGAGCTGGAAGGAAGGACCCACCAAAAAATGACCCAACAACAATCAAAATCCACTTACATGCCAACATAAGTGGCATCCCAAGACCATCAAGTTCAGAAGAGTAAAGAGACTGCACCACTGAATCTCACAGGTCTCCTACAATAGAATTTCACACTGCAAACTCAAGGAGTCAAAACAGATCAATTTAAGAAGCAGAAACAAACAAGAAGAGTCTCACAAACAATAGGAAGACAAACCTAAAACGAAAGGAAATGAGGAATCCTCAGAAAAAATACTGAACGAAATAGAGGTAAGTCAACTATCAGATATTAACTTCAAACAAAGGTTATAAAGGAAGCTGAATGAGCTCACTGAGAACTACCAAAAATTGCAGGGAAACAGTGAGGAATTTACTGCAAACTATAAAAACATGAAAAAGGAAATAGAAACTATCAACAAGAGCAAAGAAGAAATAAAGAATACAGTTTCTGAATTGAAGAACACAGTAGAAGGAATCAAACAGGCTAATGAAGCAGAGGATTGAATTAGCAAGCCAGAGGACAAGGAAGACAAAAATCTCCCAGAAAAAGCAAGATAAGGAAAAAAGACATAAAAAGAGCAAAGAAGGGTTAAGGGAACTGCAAGACAATATGAAATGTAATAGTATCTATATAATAGGGATACCAGAAGAAGAGGAGGAGCAAGGGATAGAAAACCTGTTTGAAAAAGTAATGATGGAAAACTTCCCTAATTTGATGAGAGAAAAAGTCACACAAATCCAGGAAACAGAGCGTCTCAATGAAGAGGAACCAAAAAGGCACATCATAATTAATATGGCAAAATTCCAAGACAGAAAGAATCTTAAAGGCAGCAAGGGAGAAACAGGAAGTAACATACAAGGGAGCCACAGTAAGACTAGCAATTGACTTCTCAACAGAAACATTATAAGCCAGAAGAGAATGGCAAGAAATGCTACAAGTAATGAAAAAAAACAAAGGCCTCCAACCAAGAGTATGCTATCCACCAAAGCTCTCAATTAAAACTGAAGGTGAACTAAGGAGATTCCCAGACAAAAGGAGAATGAAAGAATACACCTTCAACAAACTAGCACTGCAAGAAATGCTAAAGGGACTGCTTTAAGAAAAGGGAGGAAAAATGTGAGAGAGAGAGAGAGGAATACAGGTACAAAGGCAGTAAAATGGTGATGAATAAATACCTGTCAATAATAACCTTAAATGAAAATGGATCAAATATTCTAATCAAAAGATACTGAATAGCTGAGTGGATAAGAAAACATGATTTACACATAGGCTGACCACAAAGGACCCACTTCAGAACAAAAGACCTATACAGACTGAAGTGAAGGGGTGGAAACAAATATTCCATGTAGATGGACAGGAAACAAAAGCCACAGTAGCAGTACTTACATCAGACAAAATAGACTTTAAAAGAAGGCCCATAAAAAGAGACCCAAAAGGACACTTCATAATACCCAAGGGAAGAATCTGTCAATACGTAAACATTGTTAACATATATGCACCCAACATAGGAACACCCAGATATATAAAGAAATTCTTGAAGGACTTCAAGAAAGATGTAGACAGCAATGCACTTACATTAGGAGATTTTAACACCCCACTGTTAACAATGAATACATCTTCTGAACAATATATCCACAAGGATATTGCAGCATTGAATAATGCCCTAGATCAAATGAACTCAACTGTATATATCAAACCTTTCATCGCAAAGGAGCAAAATACACATTGTTTTCAAAAGCACATGGAACACTTTCAAAGATAGACCACATGATGGGACAAAAAACAAGCCTCAATAGATTCAAGAATATTGATATTGTAATAGGCATTGTCTCAGACCACAAAGGCCTGAAACAAGAAACCAACCTCAAAGAAAAAAATTAAAAAACACTTAAATATGTGGAGACTGAATAACTTGTTATTTAACTTTGAATGGTAAACAATGAGGTCAAGGAAGAAATTAAAAACGTTCTAGAAACAAATGAAAAGGAACAATGGTCCAAAACCTATGGGACACATCAAAGGCAATGCTGAGAGGCAAGTTCATAGCTACACAGGCCCACCTATAAAAGATAGAAACATTTCAAACAAACAACCTAACCCTACATCTACAAGAACTTAAGCAACAACAACAAAGCCATCCCAGAGCAAGTAGAAGGAAAGAAGTAACCAAGATCAGAGCAGAATCAAATGACATAGAGACTAAAAGAACAATTCTGAGGATCAATGAATCCAGGAGCTGCTTCTTTGAAAAGATAAACAAAATTGACAAACATTTAAGTGGGCTCATCAGAACAAAAAGAGAGAGGACCCAAATAATCAAAATCAGAAATGAAATAGGAGAGATTACAGCTGCTAACCTAGAAATACAAAGAATTGTAAGAAATTACTATGAAGAATATGTGACAAGAAATTTGAAAACCTAGGTGAAATGGACAATTTTCTAGAAAAGTATGATCTTCCAAAATTGAATGAAGAAGCAGAAAGCCTGAAGACACTGATAATAGCTGACAAACTCAAAGCAGTAATCAGTGTGACACCATAAATGTCTTAAGGAGAATATAGGTAGGAAAGTCTCAGATATCCATGCAGCAATAGTTTCACCAGTATGTCCCCTGGAGCAAAGAGTATAAAGAAATGAATAAACAAATGGGACGTCATCTAAATTAAAAGCTCCTCATGGCTAAAGAAGACATCAGTAGAATGAAAAAAGAACCAACTGTATGGGAAAACATATTTGCCAATGATACCTCGGATAAGGGTTTGATCTCCAAAATACATGATGAACTCACATGCCTCTACTCCGGGAAGGCAAACAGTCCAATTTCAAAATGGCCAAAGCACTGGAACAGACACTTCTAGGAGGGCATACAGAGGGTCCTGAGACATATGAAAGGATGCTCAGCATCACTAGTCATCAGGGAGATGCAAATTAAAACCACAATGAGATACCACTTCACACCAGTTAGAATGGCCATCGTAACCAAATCAACAAACAAGTGCTGGTGAGATTGTGGAGAAAAGGGAACCCTAGTACACTGTTGGTGGGAATGCAGACTGGGGCAGCCACTGTGGAAAACGGTATGTAATTTCTTCAGAAAACTGAGATGGTACTGCCTTTTGACCCAGCAATTTCACTGCTAGGACTAAACTCTTAAGAATCCAGAAACACCAATTCAGAAGAACCTGTGCATCCCAGTGTTCATAGCAGCACAATTTACAATAGCCAAGTGCTGGAAGCAGCCTAAGAGCACATTAGTAAATTAGTGGATCAAAAATTGTGGTACATTTACATGATGGAATATTATGTAGTAGAAAGGTAGAAGGAGCTCTTACCCTTTATGAGAGCATGGATGGGTCTGGAAAGCATTATGCTAAATTAAGTAAGCCAGGTGGTGAAATATAAGTACCATGTGATCTCACTATAAGTGGAAGCTACTCAGCAAAACAAATAAGCAAGCAAAGTATAACCAGAGACACTGAAATTAAGAGCAAATTGACAGTAATGAGAGGGGTAGGTGGGAGGAGATAATGAGAGGGAAAGGGGGAAGGGTTTTCAGGAACATGTATAAGGGAAACATGGACAAAGCCAAGGAGGGGTAGGATTGATGGTGAGAGGTAGTGATGGCTGGGTTGGGAGTAGTAGTCAGGGGGAAATAGAGACAGGTGTATTTGAATAATAAAAAGAAAAAACAAATTAAAGAAAAACAGAAAAAAGAAGAAAATACGAAAAAAGGTTACTACAGTTAATCCTTGAGTAATTTGAGGATTGTTAGCACTGATCATCTGCATAGTTGAAAATCTAAGTATAGCTTTTGACTCCCCCAAAACTTAACTACTCATAGCCAACTATAGACCAGAACCCTACTTATTACAGTTTTTTAACACATATTTTGCATGTCATTTGTATTATATACTGTATTTCTACAGTAGTAATCTAGAGAGAAGAAAGTTAAGAAAATCACAAGGGAGAGAACATATATTTATAGTACTTTATGTGTTTATTGAAAAAAAAAACTACGGATAAGTAGACATGTCCAAATTTAAACTTGTATTGTTGAAGGGTCAACTGTAGTTCCCTACAATTGGGATAGGGGGAATTGAGAGGTATTGGAAGGAAAGAGGGAGGTGACTGTTAATGATATGGGGTGTCTTTTGTGGGCAGTGACTATTTTTAAAAATCAATTGTGTGGTTGCACAGGCACCATTGAATTGTACAGTTCAAACGAGTGAACTATTTGGTATGTGAATTATATTCCAGTAACACATTTTTATTTTCTTTATTTTAATTAAAAATGGGTTCTTTTTTTAAAGATTTTTTAAATTTACCATTGGAGAGGGGAAGTGGGAAGAAAGAGAGAAAGGAAACATCAGTGTGTGGTTGCCTCTTGTGTGAGTCCCCTAATGGGGATCTGGTCAGCAACCAGGCATGTACCCTGCCTGGGAATTGAACTGGCATCCTTTGTTTCGTAGGCTGGCACTCAATCCACAGAGCCACACAAGCCAGGGAATCAAAAATGTTTTTGAATTTTATTTCAAATGGTTCTCGGGCATTATATTTTGTAATAGTGTTTTATTTTCATTTTTTTAATGAAAAGAGTTTCAGTTGCAAAAGCTGCACAGTTTAATTTTTATTGATTTATTATACTGCTTTCTGGCTTCATATATTCACTCATGATAATCATGTTTCTGTTAGTTTCTAGTGCCAAACTAAAAAGAAAAAAGAACTGGTTTGGAACAGCAATATATACAGAAGTAGTTGTAGATGGAGAAATTAAGAAAACAGGAAAATCCAATAGTTCTTCTAATCCAAAATGGGATGAACAGCTAACCGTGTAAGTACTTCATAAAAAGAAAGAAAAATCTTCAAAAGGAAGTATGCTGCTTGTAATTCTTTAAAATTATTATTTTGTAGGAAAACTTCATAGTAATGACTGCCATTTTCCATAATGAACAGACCATTTAAATCAGGGGTGTCAAACTCATTTTCACCAGGGGCTGCATCAGCCTCACAGTTGCCATCAAAGAGCTGAAATAATTTAAGGACTGTATAAATGTAACTACTCCTTAACTGTTGAGGAGTTGAAATTACATTCAGCCCCTTGAAGGCAACCATGAGGCTGATGTGGCCCCCAGTGAAAATGAGTTTGACACCCCTGATTTAAGAGTATAAAAAAAATGTCAATTTCATTTCCTTGACAGAGGAGGCATAATAATCCTTGCTTTTGCTTTATAAAGTAAATTATTTCCAGGTAGCTGTATTTTCTCTTCCTGTCTTATAAAAATAAATAGGACAGAAAATCAATTATCCTGAATTTTGGTATTTCTGAAATGTAGTGTTATAAATTTGTGTATTATAATCAATGCCATCAATTGTCTTAAAGCTTTCAAAGTTTTTTCAAATGGAAATAAGTATTATGAAATCTCATATCATTGATGTATTGCTGGTGTTTTGGTTCACTAACTACAAAAATTCTTACCTATCTATTAGAATCGTAATGACTCAAATACTTTACTGTATATACAACATTTTTCCTCAGATAAACTGAATCATGGCTTTAAAAAATAAATGAAGTAAATAAACCAATAGGAATTAGCAGTTAGAATAATGGTATATTGTTCTATATTTTTGTTATAATTTCACCCCTACAGAAATGTGACCCCACAGACCACATTGGAATTTCGTGTTTGGAGTCATCACACTTTGAAAGCAGATGCTTTATTAGGAAGAGCAACAATAGATTTGAAACAGGCTCTATCAATACACAACAGAAAGTGTAAGTTTTTGTTCTAACCTTTGTTTAAAGTTTGTTTGAGACACTTTGAAAGTATCCTGAAACCCAAAAATAAAAGTATAGTTGTGTATTTATCAGTGAAAATGTCAGTTATTGTCTGTAATTATAGTTTTCTATGAAATGAGAAATATTTACTGTAGCCTTCTCCATCTACAAATGTACAAAATGATGCTGATCATTCATGACTTGCTCAAGAATACAAGTACTTGTAGAGTTACGACTATAGCACAGTGTTTCTGATTCATAGGTGCTTGATTTTGATTGGAAGTAATAGAAAATTAATATGACTAATAGACAGCATTGCAGAATTTAAAAATACACTTTAATTGATCAAAGTCTTGGCTGCCTTTCATTTAGCCTCAGCTTAGCACTTAGGTATAGTTAGGAATCACTTGAATGACTTTAGTTCAGTTTGGAGGGTGTTGTGGGATTTATTTTTAAAGTGAAGCAAACCAACAAAAACATGACAACTAGTGTTTTTATATTCATCTGTCCCCACTGTCAAATGAGAATTTACTCACTGGTGTAAGGGTACAAATACCTTAATTAAAAGGTACTGTGTTTTTGAGGCGTTACATTCAGAATATGTTCGGTAGTTAATTGTTACTTGCATGAACAGAGTCTGCGTGTACTGAGGGCTCCAGTGTAGGGGTGTTCTGCATTGCATGTGTTCCATGCCTCTTTACAGAAAATAGGTTTTTAGGGATGAAGTTGGAGAGGAATGTTCTGAAAGGGAGTAAAATAGATGGAGAACAGCACTTAGATCTAACATGCCTGTAGAATGCCAGTGCAGTTTCTAGCAAGACACTTAAAAACAGAAATGAATGAATAACAGACAGGATAAAGTCCTCAGAGGCAGATTACAATATAAAGGAGGTAACTAGAACCAGAGGAAATATTTGTGGGGCTGTGATATTCTAGGGTAATTTTAGGATACAGGAACATGGCATGGTCACAGTAGGGACTGTTTGTTACAGGAATTGAATGTGGCATTTATAAAACTGTGAATCACAGACAATGGAATTCATAAGCAGCTTGAAAGTAGAGACTGTTTTATTCATCTATGTTTTCCAGTGCTTTCTACTATCAACAGTCAAAGGTTTGAAGAAGTTCAGATAAAATCTTACAGTAGAATCTGACTATATATGAAACACAGCAACACTGGACACATAAGCACATGCATGCATACAGTCACATGCCCTTGCTCTTATACCCACAGCCTTTCCTGAATTAACTTATATGGAACCCTGTTTCTCAAACTGGGGGAGGAGGGGCTCTCCCTACAGGGATGAGAATAAGTCTACCAAGATGTGATCTGCTTGGGGAGGAAACGTGGCTGATCCCTCAAAGGAGAAGGGCCAAGAGCCTTTTCCTCAATGGGCTTTTATTGGGTTCATTTTGCACAGGAATACAGGTAAAGCTCATTAATCATGGTCTGGCAGTAAAGATCAAATGACAGATAGCATACAAAGAAGTAGGAGGGCTTATTCTCAGGGTCTGTTAGCTAAAGGGCTACAAAACTTTGGGGGAACAAACTTAACTTCCTGCTTGGACCCTCATCATTTGAGAGCATTCTAAACAAAGCAGGTTTCACAGGATTTCACATATTCTTTCTTAGGTCTGATGCCCTGAGGAACCCGCCCTTTCCAGCACAGGGGGACACCCACCACCAGCTTTGTTTCAGGCTTAACGCATTGTTTCAGGTTTAAGGCAGGCAGGGGAAGTAGGACGGCCAAGAGATTAGGAGACTTTTTGTAGACAGAATGAGGACTCTGGCTATGTCAAAACCAAGGGGCTAGGGTCCATCACCCTCTTTTGCTACAGCCCCCCAAGTCCTTCCCTGGGGCCTCCCTGTGACCGTGCCTGTCTTAGGTCATTCCCCCGTTGGGGAATCTTACCTGGCACTGGCTAAACCAATCAGGCATGGGGGGCCAGGTAGGGTGAAGTAAAAGGAGCAGAAGTGGTGCCCCTGCCAGGGAGATAAGCTTTGTCTCCTTAGTGGCTTATGGTCTGAAGGTCCTTCACTCAGCCTCAGCCATGTCCTGGTTACAGCTTCTGGATCCAGGCAGGGCGGTTCCCAACATCAAACCAGTTTGAAAATCACTTGGCTAGAAGATCAAGTCTAGCTCCTGGTTTCCACACCTTATAGAGTGTTAATTTGGTTTGTCTGATTTCCTGCTTACAGCTCAGTACTTGACCTGGTTTGTCCAGCTTGCCTTCTCATTATCTTCTGAGTGTGTTTTTCTATCAGCTTCTTAGTATTTTCAGTAATTATGCTTGTATTTAGTGTGTTTTATGTTTAATTCTTTAATATACATGAAATTATGGAGCAGGCTATAAAAAATACACCTAAGTTAATTTCCTTCTATTGCTGCCCAGGTTTTTCATGTTACTAATTTTTCTGATCATGGATGAATTTGGCTGTTTTACTTATCTAGCAGCCCCCACCCTTTGTCTTGACAATGACTTGGGGTAAAGGGTCTGGGGTGGACTTAGTATCTTTGTCTAAATGCTATTGGAATATAACTTTTTCTAAACCCTTTATCTTCCAACATAAATTTATTTAATGTGCTTAATCTTTTTTGAAATAGGGTGGGGATATATGAAACAATTTCCCAAGTAAAAACATAAAACAAACTAATTGTAATAACTTTCTGTGACAGAAGAAACTTTGAATATCTTTGTTATAGGGATGGAGTTTTTTTTTTTTCTATAGATAATGATCCAGATTTCTCTCATCCTAAACTACTTTTTATGGTTGTTGTATTTACCTAAAATGGCTTTTTTTGTCTCAAGTTCTTTCATTAGTAATGATGGTCTCTGTGAGATACTTGTCTTGTATGGGACCAATATTTATATTAGAACCTCTTAAATAAAGATGAACTACAAAGAATCTTATGAAAAGGACAAAAGGGAGTACCAAAATAACAGCATAATAACAGACTATGCCTTCCATTGCCACTTGTCCTGACCAGAACCTTGACTTCTAATCTTAAATTTATTCTTGTGTGATCCCAGTGCCGTTGAATTTTATCTACACATTCTTTTGCTGTTAGATTTTTATGATGTCTTCAGAATGAAAAGGTAATTTCATTAGCACAGTTCTCTAGAAGTTTCTTTTCAACAGAACTTTGTGATGGTGCCTGTGTTATATATCTGTGCTGTCCAATATGATAGTCATTAGCCACATGGAACAGTTGAGCATTTGAAATGTGGTTAGTGTAACTAAAGAGCTTGATTTTAAATTTTATGTCATTTAAATTCATTTCAATGTCAACAGCCACATGTGGGTACTAGTGGCTACTGTACTGGACCCATGCAGCCTGCAACTTTTTTTATTATGTTTGAGTTTCAAAATCAGAATTTATTCCTGTGTTTTTAAACACCTTTTCTTTCTGTTTGCTTGCTTATGTAGCATTTTTGTTTTTTTTTAAATAGTTTTACTTTCTTTTTGCTTGCTTATGTGTATTTTTTTTGTCTTATGTAGAATTTTAATTTTTTACAATCTTCTAAGGGTCAATTCTGGAAGTCCTCAGTGTACTTTATTAGTTGCTAGTATGAAATCTGTGCTTTGTTTTAGGAAAAATTCTAAATTTAGACCTTTCTAAGTTTCTCTCTGATTGTGATTCTTGCCATTTGTTTGTATTTCTTTAGGCTCCAAATTCATATTATTTAATCACAGTGATCTTTTTCTCTGGGTGTAACATCTGTGTCATCTGTTTGCTTGGTCTCTGTTTTGCTGGTAACTTCTTTCTTTGTTGCCTCCAATGTTGTTTTTAAGTTTTGATATTTACCATTATGTTTTTAGTTTTTCCCAAAACATTTCATTTACAATAGTTCTTAAGATTATATTTTAAAGTCCTCATAGCATATATTAATATATCATATTTCCTTCACCTAAGCTCTTAAGTTTTCTCATGCAACTTAAGAATTTATTCTTTTGACTTCTGCAATCTTTTAATCAGAACTTAGGTGATGTTTACCTTTATTTTTCCATGAGTTAACAGCCTAAAAGCTTATCTTCTTATTTCTAATTACTTATGGTTTGTTAAAATAAAAATGTGTTGTTTTGGGATGTTTTTGATATGCTTGGTTCAAAGCTTTCTGTCTTCTCAGAAGTTACATCTTCTATCTTTTACATGCTCTGATAACTTGAGAAAAGTTAGAAGCCTATAAAATTAATTGTATTTTAATTTTCTTAGATAAAGGATGTTTCTTCATTAAAGAAACATTTATTGAGTTTTAGGAAGAAACATAGAAAAAATAAGGAGTACATAGTTTCTGATCACCTCCACCCCCACCGTGATACAAATTCAGCATTCTCCCATATCAAAATGTATTTGCAGCCCTGGCTGGTGTGGCTCAGTTGGTTGGAAGTGTCTTCCCATCAACTGAAAGGTTGCAGGTTCAATTTCCAGTTATGGCACATACCTTGGTTGGGAGTTTGATTCCTGGGTCAGGAATAAGTACAGGAGGCAACCAATTGATGTTTCTCTCCCTCCCTTCCTTTCTCTCTAAAATCAATAAGCATGTCCTCAGGGAGGATAAAAAATGTGTTTGTAGTTGACAAGGTCATTTTTCCTCTTCAAATGTATGAGGCTGATTTCTTCCTGTAGTCAAGGCCCTGATAATTTGTTATCAAAAATTCATATTTTCACATATCCCTTTTTCTGATTATATTCAGGATAAGGGCAAAGGATTAATTGATTTGAAAAAGTTTTTTTTTTTTTTTTAAAGATACTTACCTCTTCAATCTTCATGATGTAATATAGCTGTTATAGTCATCCATAGTCTTAAATAAAGCCCACAGCTGACCCAACATAAAACATCTGTATTTCCCTTGAAAATTCCCATGCAGCTTAAGACTCTCTTCCTCTTCACTTTCAGTCGCAGTCAGCTTCCGTCCTGCACCTTCACTTGCTTCAGGAGTAAGCCTGGTCAGGTGGTGTCCAGAGCCTTTGCTCAAACAGCCCTCTCATATATTATCTCAGAACACTGGTGGGTTTAAGCCTTCATCTGTGCCTCAGTTAACCTTGTTATGTGTTCAGATCGAGTGAACACTCTTCTGAATTATGGGAGTTCTTTGACTGGCTCTGCAGATATTTGTGGTATTTTTAATTTTTTTTTGTCACCATGATTAGACACTAATGTCTGAGATATATTTTTCCCTCTCAACACTACTACTTCTTGAATTGCAGAGGAAAACTTCATGTGTTATCAAAGATAATTAAAGCCAGACACACTAGTTGAATTGGTAAGGGCAGATTTTAATCAGTATTCAACTATTGCCGTAAGGAGGAGGGTTCTACTTCGTACAGAACTTACTGGACATTTCAAAGGGAGAACAAGGGAGTAGAGAGGGGCAAGTGGAATTGGGATAACTCAGAAAAGTGAAACTCCTGAAAGTGTTGATTGGTGTAAATGCAATTCAGCCAGCTCTGTCCCTTAATTAGAATTTTGTCCTCCCACAGAGGTAGGGAGACAGAGGCCCTGGCCTTCCTGATGACAACATGTCTGAGCAGTGGCTTCTGAGTCCTTGAGAAGAACACTGGGATTGTAGGAGATAGAAATTCATCTCAGGACAGAGGAGGGATTTGCCCTTGCCATAAAACCCTTTGCAGTAAAGCTCTAGTAATGGATGTTTGGGCCTATCACAGGTGTGGGCTGGAACGAGCAGACAGTTCTTTGGCAGTCCTGAGCCTTCTCTGGTAGGCAGTTTGAATGGGAGCTAGGGTCATCATGGGGATGCTAACAGCCTAGAGCTGGTAGAACTCTGATAGTATTTATTCACAGCTCTTAGTTACTTGTGCTGAAACTTTGCAGTTTTTGTGGAGGGCTATTTAAGAAGAGAAGGCCTATTTAAGAAGAGGGCTCAGAGGAGCTTGGCTTAAGCTAGGGCAAGGAGAGAATCTTTGTTACTCTGTTCATAGATGGAAGGTGTAAGAGCAGTAAGTCCCTACTGCTCTAAATCCCTATGCTGGCATGTATACAGAACTGCAGTTTGTATTTCAATTTTGAGACTGCTGGGGCGCCATTTCAAACACTCTGGAGAGGAGTGGGATGGCTGCAGTTCAGACACTGGGTTATAGTGAAATTTTTTATGGTAGCAGAAGAACCAACTTACTTTGTATCAAGGAAAGCATCTTGAAATTCATTAAGCTCACTTAAACTTGAACTTTTTCTCTTACAACTTTTTCTCTGAGGTAGCGAAACATCAGAGAAATGTGTCCTTTATACTGGAGGACAGAGCATAGTCAGATTTAATTTTATTTAAAAATTTGTTTTAGCTTTATTTACTTAGCTGATACTAGTTATTTGTTTGCTAAGTTTAAAGTTATCTTTTTTAAAAAACTTACTCATAGCCCTGACTGGCATAGCTCAGTGGATTGAACGCGGGCCTGCGAGCCAGACGATCGCGGTTTGATTCTCAGTCAGGGCACATGCCTGGGTTGCAGGCCAGTTCCCATCGGGGGACACACTAGATGCAACCACACATTGATGTTTCTCTGCTTCTTCCCTTCCCCTCTAAAGATAAATAAAATCTTTTTTTTAAAAAAAATTACCCATAATCAGCACAAACTAAGACATTTTAAAGCTGAAGGGTTTTTTTTATATTCAGTGATATAAGTGCATTTCTCTTATTTAGAAAGATTTTTAGGATTGAAATTATTAGGTCAAAGGTAATGGGTAGTGTAAGCCTCTGGCTGTACCTGGCTGTACTTCCTGAAAGGTTGTCCTAATCTGTACACATGTGGCATATGAGAGTGCCCACACTAATATTTGCCACACTAGCAGATAAACATTATGAAGATTTTTTCTCAGAGTATTTTCTAATATTAATAAAATCAGATGTTTATTTTTCATTTTTCTTTCACCATTCATGATTGTCTTATTCTTTGCACATTTTTCTTTTGGTTTGTTCCTTTTTTCTTACTATAAAAGCTCTTCTCACCTCTCAGTTAATCATTTGCCTCTTGATTTTTTATCCTTGTTTTTGATTTATAGAAGTTTAATATTCTTGTCATAAAAGTTAATTTATCTTTCATTGTTTTTCTGTTCAGAAAATTCTTTCCATTCTATTTTAGATCGTTCTCTATCTTATTCTTATATATTTATTGCTTTGTTTCTATTCTGAGTTCTTTTATAAATTCTGAAATTTGTCTTATTACCTGATAGGCATGGGAACCTAATTTTGTCTGTGAGTTGGTGCATACTAACCTATAGTGTGACATGCTGGGAAGATCTGGAGTGAGAAAGCCTGCTTTATTCTTTTTTTTAAAATATATTTTATTGATTATACCATTACAGTTCTATTCCCCCCCTTCATTCCCCTCCACCCGCACACTCCCTCCCCCACCATTCTCCCTCCCCTTAGTTTATAACGACGTGTCTCAAGTTCTTTGGATTCTATATTTCCCCCACTATTCTCGCCCTCCCCCTATCTATTTTCTACCTACCATCTATGCTATTTTCTGTGCCTTCTCACCCCTTCTCCCCCTCCCACCCCCCTGTTGCTAACCCTCCATGTGTTCTTCATTTCTATGGTTCCACTCCTGATCTAGCTGTCCTCTTGGTTTGCTTTTGTTTTAGGTGTGGTTGTTAATAACTGTGTGTTTGCTGTCCGGTCCTTTCACTGTTCATATTTTTCATCTTCTTTTTCTTATATAAGTCCCTTTAGCATTTCATATAATAAGGGCTTGGTGATGATGAACTCCTTGACCTTGCCCTTATCTGAGAAGCACTTTATCTGTCTTTCCATTCTAAATGAAAGTTTTGCTGGATAAAGCAATCTTGGCTGTAGGTCTTTGGATTTCATGACTTGGAATACTTCTTTCCAGCCCCTTCTTGCCTGTAAGGTCTCTTTTGAGAAATCTGCTGACAGTCTGATGGGTACTCCTTTGTAGGTGGCTGTCCTCTTATCCCCTGATGCTTCTAGGATTCTCTCCTTCATTTTAGTCTTGGCTAATGTAATTATGATGTGCCTTGGTGTGTTCCTTCTTGGGTCCAACTTCTTTGGCACTCTCTGAGCTTCCTGGATTTCCTGGAAGTCTATTTCCTTTGCCAGACTGGGGAAGTTCTCCTTTATTATTTGTTCAAATAAGTGTTCCACTTGTGGCTGTTTCTTTCCCCCTTCTGGTACCCCTATAATCCGGATCTTGGAACGTTTAAAGATGTCCTGGAGGTTCCTAAGCCTCTCCTCATTTTTTTGAATTGTCATTTCTTCATTCCTTTCTGGTGGGTTGTTTTGTTTTTCCTTCTGGTCCATTCCATTGATTTGAGTCCCAGTTTCCTTTCCATCACTATTGGTTTCCTGGACATCTCCCTTCATTTCAATTAGTTTAGCCTTCATATGTTCCTCTAATTTGTGACTATAATCCACCAGTTCTGTGAGGATCCTGATAAATAGTGTCTTGAATTGTGCTTCTGAGAGGCTGGCAATTTCTCGGTCGCTTAGAGTTATTGGCTCTGGGACTTTGAGTTCTTCTTGCGCCATCATTTGGGCTGTTCGTGCCTGTTCCATAGCAGGATCGGAGCCCTAGTGTTCACTAGAGCAGGGCAACTCAGTCGCTGGGTTATGATGCTCTATGTGGGGGCGGAGTCAAAGAGGGACAATGGCTTCCCTGTGCCGCCTGTTGCCGTGGCCCCCACCGTCACCGCAGCCACCACTGTCACCAGGCCCACACGTTTCATTCCACTGCACGCGAGTGTGCCACCGCCGTCAGCCCTCCACCACTGGGTTCGCCCCCTGGGGCCTCTGTGGTCCATCTCACTGCGCGAATGTGCGACCTCGGTCAGTCTGCCCCACACCCCGACTGGCTCCGGGCTGCCTGCGCTCCTAGGTCGGGGGATCTGTCCTGCCCGACCCAGCTCCGCCGCTGGCTCCGCCTCTCTTACCGTCCCCGTTGAACGGTGTAGTTGTCGGACTTCCGTATAATTCCGTTTTCTGGTCTTTGGGTGTGTCCTAGTTCTCCAGACCTTTGTTGTGTTCAAACTTGGTTGTGGGAGAAGGCACAGTGTTTCCACCTAGGCCTCCATCTTGGCGGAAGTCGCCTACTTTATTATTGAGACTATCTGTGACTTACAAAATCTGTGGCCTGCTGATTCACTTGTTTTATTTCTGAATCTGTTACCATCAGATTCATGTGTGTGTTGGCCAGCATCCAAAGTGACCCCCAGCACTCCTGCTTCTGGTCACTCCTTTGTGTGGTCTGTGTAACAGTAGGATATGTCAGAGTGATGGCACAGGGCTCCAGGGCTTGGTCCTGGAAGACAGTTCAGCTTCTTCCTGGGTCTCCTGGTCCTTAGTCAGCGGGAAACATTGTAAAGACGCTATGGAGAGGCCAAATGGGGAGAACTGTGGTGCCTCTCAGCTGTGTCAGCACCAACTTGCCAGCTCTGTGTATAGATTACTAGCCTCTCCAAAGTTCCTGGAGAGCAGAAATTGTGGATAATAATGTGTGGGTATTGTCATTTTAAGTGACTAAATTGTAGGATAATTTGTTACACAGCAATAGGTAATACAGTATGCAAGTTGTTTTTAAAAATAGGTTCAAAATGTGACTCTGAGCTAAATTATTTTAAATGGGTGATATCCCTTTAAAACAAAGGTTTTTGAAGACTTTTTGTTTTCTGTGGGGAGAGAAAGCATGTATATTATTGACAGATTCTTGATTATAGGTTAAGTGATCTAGTTTTATTTATGCTTGGCTCCTCAGACTCTTACTATTCTGCCCTATTAAAACGGAGAATTTTTAGCAGATAGGAAGAGGTAGTAGCATCTACCTTATAGTTCCCAGAAGACAGCACTATCTTTATAATTTGTTTTCAGTGTTTATTAAGCGCCTCTGTTCTGTCAGAGATGGACAGAGTCTCTGTGCTGTATTGGAGGCTGCAGTTGGGGGAGGTAGGACCTGCGCCCCCTTCCTGCCCCCACCTGTGCTGCCCCAATTCTGGTGTTCAGTCCATGGAGAGAAATGAGTGGGGAGTGTTGGGAGCCTATATTAGGCAGATTCATACTGCTTCCCCAAGTACAGCCGCTGAGCATAAGGCACTTGCCTGTCCAGTGGATGAAGTCTGAGTTGGCTTATTTCTATTGTAATAGAATTCCCCCTACACACATACATGTGTAGATGGGAGTTATTTATGTGATAGTCCCCCCATTTTATGACTCAAAAATGCCAGACCCCAGTGTCCCATGTTCAGAATTGTGAGATACTAAAGGATATCAACACCCCTTCCCCAGCCTGCAGAGCAGTCAAGTTCTGGACAGAGCAAATTTTGGTAGTACAGATGATTTTTGCAGAGGCTGGGGTAGTCTTCAAAACCCTCTTGCCCTCCCAACTGCCTCCCCCACCCCCCCAAAAAAGAAAGAGGGCCTTATAAACTAGAGTTAGAATTGTGGACAATGCTGATAGCAGCTTTCAAGATACTGAGCTTTTGGCTGACAGCCAGCTAGTGGAGTTCAGCTTGGACTCAGGGATGCCATCAACCCACTGGCAGAATTAGATACAGACCCCGACCATGCTCAAGCCCAACATCAGTCTTAGATGAATGTCCAGAGTGACTCTCTATCGAAGATTACAGGTTACAAGAACAAGCCCCATAGCAGGGGTTGGTAGCCTTTTCTGTAAAGAGCCAGAGAGTATATAGGGTGGCTTTGCAGGCAGCATGGTCTTTGTTGCAGCCATTCTGCTCTGCCATGGTGGCAGAAAAGCAGCCCCAGAAAACATGTAAAAGAGAGAGTATGGCTATGCACAGAACAGGCAAATTCCACCTGGGGACCACAGTGAGCTCACCCTCAGAGTGAAGGTTGGAGTGGAGGAGGTTGTTTAAGACATAATGACTCTGAGGTTTTTTTAAAAATACATTTTGTTGATTATGCTAGTTGTCCCATTTTTTCTCCCCTTTGTTCCCCTTCTCCCTGAACTTCTCCTTCCACCATCATTCCCCAGCTTAATTCATGTCCATGGATAATACATATAAGTTCTTTGGCTTCTTTATTTCCCATACCGTTCTTAACCTCCCCCTGTCTATTTTGTATCTACTATTTATGCTTCTTATTCCCTGTACCTCTTCCCCCATTCTCCCCACTCCCTCTCCACACTGATAACCCTCCACGTGACCTCCACGTGACCTACAGTTCAGTCCATGGGAAGAAATGAGTGGGGAGTGTCGGGAGAGTTTTAGTGGGGAGTATCCTAGTTGTTTGCTTAGTTCGATTTTTTGTTTGTTTTTGTTTTTTTAGGTTTGGTTGTTGATAGGTGCGAGTTTGTTATTACTTTAATGTTCATATTTTTTATCTGCTTTTTCTTAGTTAAGTCCCTTTAACATTTCATATAATAAGGGCTTGGTGATGATGAACTCCTTTAACTTGACCTTCTCTAGGAAGCATTTTATCTGCCCTTCCATTCTAAATAATAGCTTTGCTAGATAGAGTAATCTTGGATGTAAGTCCTTGCCTTTCATGACTTGAATACTTCTTTCCAGCCCCTTGCCTGTAAGGTCTCTTTTGAGAAATCCACTGACAGTCTGATGGGTACTCCTTTGTAGGTGACTGTCTACTTATCTCTTGCTGCTTCTAGGATTCTCTCCTTCATTTTAATCTTGGTTAATGTAATTATGATGTGCCTTGGTGTGTTCCTGGTTAGGTCCAACTTTTTGGGGACTCACTCAGCTTCCTGGACTTCTAGAAGTCTTATTTCCTTTACCAGATTGGGGAAGTTCTCCTTCATTATGTTTTCAAATAAGTTCTCTATTTGTTGCTCTTCTTCTTCTCCTTCTGGCATCCCTATGGTTTGGATGTTGGAACATTTAAAGTTGTCCTGGAGGTTCCTAAGCCTCCCCTCATTTTTTAAAATTCTTGAACCTTCATTTTGTTCTCTTTGAATGTTTATTTCTTCCTTCTCCAAACCATTGATTTGAGTCCTGGTTTCCTTCCCGTCACTGTTGGTTCCCTGTACTGATGCATGCACTGGCCCACAGTGCCCACGGCATCATGGATGAGACGTGAGACAAATGCACATGAACTACCAAGTCCTGTGGGGGAAAAGGGACGGCACAGCTACTCCCTCAAGGGAGGAGTTCCTCGGAGTGGCCTGGCAACTCTCTCAAGGGGAGAGTATGCTGGACCCTTGCCTAGACAGGCTTTTGTTTCTTTTGCACAGGAATTCAGGTATAACTTACTAATCATTGTCAGGCAGTAAACAGTAGATAGCATACAAAGAACCATTAGGGCTTCTTCTGAGTCAGGGTCTATTAGCTAAAGGGCTGCAAGACTTTGGGAAAACAAGCTCATTTTCTTACTGGGCCTTTATCATTTAACTAAAAGCATTCTTAGCAAAGCAGGCTACACAGGATTGTTAGGAATTCTTTCTTATGCCAGATCACCTCGGATCCCACTCTAGCTGGCAAAGGGTTGCACTGCCTTCCCCATCACAGGTTTTCAGGCTTAAGTAGATTAGAGCCAGGAAGTACTTCTCCCAGAGGACATGGGGACTGGGCTATGTCAGAATTGCAGGGGGGCGAGGGTCCATAACTCCCTCTTTGTTGCAGCCTCGCCCCCCCCCCCTGTCCCAAGACCTTCCATGATGGCTTCCCAAGTGATTGTGTCTGGCTTAGGTTGCCCCTCCTGTGAGGGGTCTTACCAATCGTGGGCCCATGCATTGGGGGCAGGGGGATGAAGCAGAGGCAGCACTTATGCCAGGGATAAGCTTTGTCTCCTTAGTGGCTCACATTCCAGAGGTTGCTCACTCACCCTTAGTTATGGGAGTCAGTTACAATTCCTGAAACCAGACAGAGCAGTTCCTAACACTGTACATTTTCTTTATTTCACTTTTCATAGCTTTCACTTCTTCCTCTATGTTATCATCATACTTACCCATGGATGCCTGTGAGCATCCTGATTACCAGTGTTTTGAACTGGGCATCTGATAGGTTGGCTATCTCTTCATCGCTTAGTTGTATTTTTTCTGGAGCTTTGAACTGTTCTTTGATTTGGGCCATATTTTTTGTCTGGGCTTGCCTGTTAAGCGGTAAGGAGCAGAGCCTTAGATATTCGCCAGGGCAGGGCAAACCACAGTGCTGCTTTGTGGTTCTGTATGTTGAGGAGTGGCCCCACAGGGAGCAATGCTGCTGGCTTTCTGCCAGCTTTTAGTCACTTCTTTTGTTACCCACAAGCAAATTAGGTCCTTCTGGTATTGATTCCTGGGTGGGTGGTTTTGTGCACATTCTAGGACCCTGTGAGTCTCTCCAGCAAACTCTCCTATGAGGCTGGGAGTTAGTCCTGACTCATCACCACTCACGGGGTTTTTTCAGTCATAGGTTTTAAGGCTTTATTTTCCCATGCTAGAACCCTGGGTTGCACTGTCTGCCTTGCTCTGCAGTTGTTCTTCCTAGTTTATCCACATGCAAATGTGGGATCACCTGCTCCACCTGCCACCACCTTGCCTGCCCTGGTCCTCCAGGGCCCACCTTGCCACGAGTCCTCTCCATCCTGGCTGCCCATATCTGCCCTTCCTACTGGTCTTTATGTATGTTTACTCTTTAACTCCTTGATTGTAGAACTTCCATACAGTTCAATTTTTTGGCAGTTCTGGTTATTTTTTGTTTTTAAAATTGTTGTTGCCCTTCTTTTGGTTGTGCAAGGAGCAAAGTATGTCTACCTATGCCTCTACCTTGACTGGAAGTTGACCGGAAGTTTTTGAACTTGATGAAAAATGTGAATTTGCAGATCTATACTATCCCAAGAAGGGTGATAAAGAGGAAGTCATACTTAGACACATCATAGTGCAATGCATGACCCCAAAGACAAAAAAAGGCAGCACTGGGGAAGAACAGTCATTTGCAAAAATTTATAAACTAGAATTACAGAATTAGCCATAATAAGAAAAAGTAGTGGGGAGATATCTTCAATGAATTGAGAGAAGGTTATTCTCAATGTGAAATTGCATGCCCATCAGCTCTCTGGAGAATGAGAAAGCAAATACTACAGATCAAAATCATAGCATTTATCACTAAGACAGCTACACTAAAGGGATTTTGAAAGGCTGTTCTTTAAGTATCCATATGTTTTAGGAACAATAAGCTAACTCTCCAAATTGCAGATATTTTGAGTGGAGAGAGATGACAAGAGTGAAATAGAAGTAGAGTTAGTATAGTTTTCTTCAGGTATAATATTGTTAGTCTAGATAAAGCTGAAATGTCTGCATTTGTATTTCTCCTACTTTCTCTTGTTGTTTTTATTGTTATTTTTGTGATGTGGAGTTGAAATGAGGTATATGGTGGTACAAATATTTGCAGTAGATATTCTGTAAGGCTTTCTTTTATTGTTAACTGGTTTACATTCTGTAGAATAGAAGAAGTTGAAACAAAATAACCTTGAGTTTAAGAACTAGGTATCTTAATAAAAGGAAGGGAATATTTGGCCTTGTATATATAAAAGAGAAAACTGTTGTCATAGAATTAACCATTTAGTGAGTGCTTTCTGTGTTAGATATGGGTAATAGCATTTTGTATGGTGTTGCATGTGTACTTATGGTAATCATTTAGTTTGATGCTCTTATTATCACCATTTTATGCTGAGGAAACTGACAAAGTAGTTTGACTGCTAACTCATAGTGCATCTACAAGTAGCAGAGTAGAATTAGTAACCAAACTGACACACAGAAATTTGCCTCAACCACAGGTTTTCTGTGTGGTACCCTGGGCTGAAGAGCCTGTTGAGGTGATTGCTACACTTGTTATCTAGATACATTTATGCCTCTTGAGGTTTATGCTGTGCAAAGGGGAAACTAACAGTGCTACTGGAATGTGGTAGGGGGAGAGGAAAGTGTGGGAGAGAGCAGCTGTGGTGTAGCAGAGGGGCCCACAAACAAGTGGAAAGTATCTCCTTCCACATGCAATTAAGTACTGAGTTACAGTCATTCTTCATACGTAGTTTTCATTTCTAAAACATTTTTTGTATATGGCAGAAGCTTTTACATTAGGATTTTTTTTCTAGTGGAAAGAGTGAAAGAACAATTAAAACTTTCCTTGGAAAACAAGAATGGCATAGTGCAAACTGGTGAATTAACGGTTGTGCTGGATGGATTGGTGATTGAGCCAGAAAATCTAACAAGCTGCAACTCACCTCCAACCAGTAAGCTAACTGTGTGTTTTTAAAATTTAGGAAAAAAATCAGCAGGAAGTATATAAAAACCTAGTTTCTTTCTTTCTTATTATTCAGTAGAAATACAGCAAAATGGTGATGCCTTACATGAAAATGGAGAGCCATCAGCCAGGACAACGACCAGGTAGAATATCAAATTTTAGTGTTTGTGGCAAAGTAATATAACATTTTCTATATATGCAGTTTTTAATTTTAACCTTAGAGTTTGCCATAGAATTTAAAACATGTCATTTGGATTGAATTCCTGAGAAAGTAGTTTAAAAAACCAGTTCTATTTAGTTAAAATACACACTGTTAAAGTGGACACTTCCTATTTTCGGACCATAAGACGCACCTAGGTTTTAGAGGAGGAAAATAGGAAAAAAAATTTTGTGAAGCAAAAAATGTGGTAAAATATTTGATAACATAAATAACATAATATTTCACCAATGTAAATGTAAACAGAACTTGCCAGCAGCATTGACAACCATTATTCCTCCCAAAGGCCCCCATCCCTACCCCTGCTCACGAAGTGTGCCTTATATTCCGAAACATACGGTAAGTGGTTTTTAGTGTAATCACAGAGCTATGTACCCTTCCTTACTATCTGATTTGAGAACACTTTCATCACCCTCAAAATGAAACTCTGTCTCACAAGTATTCTGTCCCCATTCTTGCCTCTTCCCAGCCTCTGGTCTGCTTTCTATTTCAAAGATTCTCCTGTTTTGGAAATTTTATATTGTAATTGTATGTGACCTTTTTTTCCTGGTTCCTCTCACTGAGCATGGTGTTCATCCATGTGGTAGTGTATGCCATTGCTTCACTGTGTCGTACTGCAAATGGGTTTTTTTAAATCTGCATTTAGGCATGGTTATCAGTAAATAGAAGCAGATTGTGTGGAAAAATGGGGGTCTTGCTGTCAGAATTGCAGCTCTCTGAAGATCACTGGAAGATAAGATGTGGTCATTCCTTAGAAATCATCCTGCCATTTCAAAACTTGCTTGCATTTACATTTTTGATGACAATTTATAGAGGCTTTCTGTTTGAAGTAACTTAAATTGGAATAAAAGCTTATAATAAATCGTATATAATAGAATGAACACCTGAAATTATAGAAACATATTGCTGTGAAAGTCACTTGTTGCATTTGAAGAAGCATGCTAGTATATGACAAAATGTCACCTTTATCAATCTTTAGTCACTGATATCACTACTCTTTAATTACCATTAAATTATTCTCTTAGAGCATTGAATATATATTTGGTTTAAATAAATATATTTAGTGACCATATTATAATTCACATTGAGAAAATTAAGGACTGAAAGGGTAAGTGGTTAGTTTCATTAAAATGTATGTGTATGTATACATGTCTATTTTGAAATACAGTTTTAAATGGTTAAAAGAGCTTGACTCATTAGCGGTCTGTAACCTAATGTTTATTGCTTAGTAACACATTTTGCATTAAATATTCATTCTGCAGCCCAGGAGAACTGCAAGTGGGCTCTTTACCTGGACTTCTTGCTGGATGGCTACGGTGGGGTGTATATATAAGAATCACTCATGAGCTTTTGTCAGACTTTATTACGTGCCCATACTTCTTCAACATGCCCCACTGCACATGCACAGGTGACAAGGAAAGGGGGCATGACATTCATGCCTCACGTGCTTATGGATGCCTGTTTGATAGCAGACAGTAGTCCCAATGCTACACATGTCTGTTCCCATGGAACTTTCATTCTGGTGGATAGTGAACAACTGAGGAAATAAATTAACTAATCAGAGAAGACTGATGAGAGCTATGGTGACAGAATGGAAGGGAGCCGTTTTAAAGAAAGAGGTTCAGAAGTCATCTCCAAGGAAGTGCCCTTAGAGCTAAAGTTAAAAAGCTAAAATGAAATATTTATACAGAGTTCTGAGGGAAGAGCATTTGGGCCCAGGAAATGGCAATGCTAGGACCCCAAGTTTATTTCTAGTTAGTTTATGTTTTATAAATTCTTCCCACTCCAGAATATAACAATTAAATTTTTAGTAATCTTGTAGTCTTTATAACTTTACTGCTTCATATATAATAATTTTTAATAAGCATTTGAAGACTTCAGCATGATTTTTATATTTAGTAAAATTGTTATAGTATACTTTCTGTGAGGTGAGCAAGAAGGAGCTTGGAAAATAGGTTGCAGCAGTAGACAGGGTCAGGGGCTGTTTTTTATTTCATTTCATTTCATTTCATTGATTTATTTTATTTTATTTTTATTTTAGAGGGGAAGGAAAGGAGAAAGAGTGGGAGAGGACATCAATGTGTGGTTGCCTCTCATGTGTCCCCTAGGTGGGGATCTGGCCTGCAACCCAGCCATGTGCCCTGACTAGGAATCGAACCAGCGACCCTTTGCTTCACAGGCCCACACTCAATCCACTGAGCTACACCAGCCAGGGCGAGGGACTGGTTTTTGAAAAGCTGTGTTGATTATGATCAGAAATCTCAATCTCATTTTAAGCAGGGAAGGGACATGTTCTGATTTATATATTTTTAAAAAGTGGGGCTGCTCTATGGAAAGCAGGTAGAGTGACCTGTGTATTTGGGAAAACTCTCCTGGTCTTGTATTCAGTAGCACCCTGTGGGGGCAACTTTGCCCTCAAAGTTCCCCCATCCACCATGGATGAAAATGAAACTACCAAGACGTGATCTGCTTGGGGAGGAGAGGTGGTCAATCTCTCAGAGGAGAAGGACCAAGAGCCCCTTCCTCAAGGGCTTTTAGCTCATCGATCAATGTCAGGTGGCAAGGATCAAACAGTAGATAACATTTCAAAGAAATCTGAGGGCTTAATCTGAGTCAGTGTCTATCAGGTAAGGGGGTTGCAAAAACTTTGGGAGACATACTCATTTCCTGCTCGGACCCTTACCATAGGAATGAAAGCACTCTTAGCAAAGCAGGCTTCACAGGACTTTAGGAACTCTTTCTTATGCCCCATCACCCTAGATCCCTCTCTAGCTGGCAAGGGGCTACACTGCCTTCTTCATCATAGGTTTTTAGGCTTAAGTGGATTAGAGCCAGGAAGTACTTCTCCCAGATGGAAATGGGGACTTGGGCTATGTCAGAATAGCCAGGGGGTGAGGGTCCATCACTCCCTCTTTGTTGCTGCCCCGCCAGGGTCCTTCCTTGATGGCCTCCCAAGTGCTCATGTCTGGCTTAGGCTGCCCCTCCTCTGAAGGGTTGTACTCCATCTCTGACTAACTAACCGTGCGTTGGGAGCAGGGGATGAAGCAGAAGCAGCGCTGCTGCCAGAGACAAGCTTTGTCTCCTTAGTGACTCACATTCCAGAGGTCACTCACTCAGCCTTATCCATGGGGGGCAGTTACAACTCCTGAAACCAGGCAGAGCAGTTCCCAGCAGCACCCCACTCTCTGTCAATTGCCAATAAGATTGAAAATGTTTGATTTCTGTGGTTGTAGTTTTGTTTATTTACAATGAATTAATACACTATAAATTCTAACTCTGTGGTGCAGTGTTTAGCTTTTTCTGATCATATACTCATAATTTTAGTGCTTAGTAAATAATTTACAATCAACATTTGAAGACTTTTTAGTGTTCAATAACATTAAAATGTATTTTTATGTTTTGTAAGCATTTTGAAGAAACTTTCAGAGCCTTTAAAATAAAGATTAATATTCTTAGACTTAAATAATTAAAATGTATAAATTGAATATTATTTTGAGGGATTGAATTCATTTTGATTTAGTATAGTTTTATTTTTCAGTATGGATTTATCTGCCAGTTTGGAATATACTTAGAACTGAAAATAATTTAGATTTTCATGTTAAAAAACATGCCATAAATTTGTTCATTACTCTCTGTATCTGTCAGTTTGCTTGAATGGTAAGAACTCAGTAACTGTTCTTATGAAAATTCTGATATAGTTATTTAATTGTACTGAACTCATTCAAGTGAAGCATCTTTTTTTTTTTTTTTTGAAGGTTGACTCCTGAAGGTCCAAATGGAATAGATAACCATGTACCTTCCAGAACTGTGGTGCAGAATTCATGCTGCTCACCTGTAGTTAATGGAGACAGTGCACCTTCATCTCCATCTCAGGGTGCTGCCAGACCCCGAAACACACCAGCTCCCAAACCATTCACATCTGAGCCAGCCAGTGACACTGGTAAGTATGGCTGTTTGGACACATTGTGTACATGAAGACTCAGGGACACTTATGTGTCTGTGCCTACTCTCTACTTAGTATACAGTCTTTCTTAATCCTCAGATCTGCAATAGGAATTTTAAAATGACAATGCCTGAATTTTTGGGTAATAATTTTGAATTCTCTAGATTATTTAGGTGAGTATGCCAAAAATATATTAGTTTAGAGATCACAACACATTTCACATAGCAATAGTAATATTGATGGCTAGATTTTTAGGCTTTATGCCACAAAAAATCACTAATTCATAACAGGGAATATATTTCTACAAGAACTTAAGAGAATTCATTGATTTGTCAGTAATGAATAGCTCCTTTAACCTATCTGTTAGTATTCAAATATTTCTTGGCGTGTAACTTAGTAGAAAAATGTACTGTGAGCTGATACAGCTCCCAGAAAGTTTTACATTTTTTAATATAATTGTTTTATTGAGAAAATAGATCACAGTTCAATGTGGTAAGTTTTAGGTGTAACTAACTGGACTTTTGTTTTTTAGCCTTTTGTTTTGAAATACTTCCAAGAGTAAATACAGTAGTGAGATTCCTAGAACTCTGTCTTATGTTATCTATTGTAGATTAAATATTATAGTTTTTAAAAATAACCAAGGGAAGTACCTAAAGAAAGGACCAAAATCTTATTTTTTAAAATTATTAACATAATAGAAAAATGGTTTATGTGAATATCAGAGTTCTTTACAATAAAACGTGAATCTATTGCTTTTTGGCCAGAGGGGTTTTTGAGTTATCGAATATCCATCTCAAGAAACATAATGGGGAAAAAACCTAGTTATGTACTCATAAGAAATTATATTTTCAATAGTGTAACTCCCTTGCAAACTCTTCAAAGAGGTTGTAAAAAAAGAAAAAGAAAACCTTATGTGACCAAACAAATGAGTGATTTGTCCTGTGGGATTATTGTTGGATTCAGAATAGTAGATCCACTTCCATTCTTTCTGGGTGTAATTAGATGACAGGACCAATTATTAACTAAATCCACTCCTGACTGATAAAAACTATAATAATGTTGAATGCTCATTTTGGAAAAGCTTGTACCAACACCCTCTTTCATTCTTGTCAGAACTTTCATCTAAAGTATATTGAATTTGGAGATGCAGCACTTTTTGCTAAAATAGTTGGCTATTTGAATTGATAGCTGCAGGGACCCATTACCATCAGTTTGTTACATGTTTTGGCATTTGTGTGTACACAGGTGTTAATGCAAAGGGGACAGTCTCTTATTTACAGCCTACAATTTGTCAAGTACTTTAAGAGACTCTTTACATTGGGAATAAATTCACTTTATTTGTCCTTGCTTGAAATCTCAAGGTGAAAATAAAACACACGTGAGGAACTAGAAATGAAGGCTTATCATAAATAATTCCCATGACATTCACAGTAACTACAAGGAACCTAAGACAATCAGAAGGATAATAGTGGCTAACATTTTTGCTGTATCTGTTGTAGGCACTGTGCACCCATTTCCTAATTTAACCATCACAATAAGTCTGCAGTAGATACTAGTCCTGGAGAGGACCTGAGGCCCCAGAGCTCATGGCTGGGACGGGCAGGCACTGAATTGCCACCCAGCTCTGGCCCTCTGCTGTGCCCTCTGCTTTCCCTGCACCTGGGTATGTGGGATTTTTGTAGTGTCTCAGAGTTTTGCTGTGTGTCTTTCATGCCCCTCAAATTATATTCCTCCAGCCAACTTAGTGATTCTTTTCACCTCCTCTGATTATTGTTGGTGACATCTGACAAACAACTGCTGTCATTCCATTGGCCAGTCTACAAAGGCTCTGGAACCTGCTCACTTGGTAGCAACCACTTGACCATTGTCTTTTGTACTATCTGTTATCCCTTCGTGGGAAGATGAATGAATAAATTCAGGTATATTTTCAAGGAATGGTAATCTCTTTTAAGCTATTACTGTAAAAATTGTATTTCTTTTTTTAAGGACTTTAAGGAGTTTAATTCCTTTAAGAACTTTAAAAATTAGTTTTCATTGTTGGAGTGAGGGTAGGAACGTGCATGTTTTGTGTCTCACATTTGACAGGTTTTTAATCCCTTACCTGTAACAACCAAATTTCTAAAATCTTTAAAAACAAATTTTTGCGGGGGGCGAGAGGCTGGGGAACCCATTTGGTGGCAGAATGACTAGAACTGATTTGAGGATGTTTTGAATTTATCATGCTTAGGATGAGTTTTCTTACCTTTTGCTGCAGAAACATTACTATGCTTAATAACTGTGGGCCCACCTTGGCTGGTGTAGCTCAATAGATTGAGCGCGGGCCTGCGAACCACACGATCGTGGTTCGATTCCCAGTCAGGGCACATGCCTGGGTTGCAGGCCAGTCCCCAGCAGGAGACTCATGAGAGGCAACCATACATTGATATTTCTCTCCTTCCCTTCCCCTCTAAAGATAAATAAATAAAATATTTTTAAAAAATAACTGTGGGCCCCACACCTGCTTGGGTGTTACATGATGTACAGAATGTATGTCATATCTCCTTCCTAAGTTCCAGAGAGTTATGAGATGTGAAACAGCCAAGGTACTGTGGGCCTGTGCTGAATAGGAGTTTGAGGCAAAGAATTTCACCAGAGACAGAATGTTCATGATGGCTTCCCGCCTCTCCATCCCATTGTTTTGAGTCTTGCCTAAGGGGATCCATTCAATAAGTTTAGTTGCTGTGAACATTGGTCATTATTTTAAGCTAAATAATAGGCAGTCATGATGTGGTAAAGATTAGACTCTGCTTCTCACAGGACAAGGTTAAATCCCAGCTCTGCCACTTAACAATCAATGTGTGACATGGTTGGACGGATTTAACTCCTCAAAATTTAGCTCCTCCATTTACAAAAATGGAGGATAATACTCAACTAGCTACATTATAGGATTGTTTTAAACACAATAACCTAAAACATCTACCATAGTCCTTGGACAGTGGTAAGAATTTAAGAGAAATATTATTTTCTTTTCTACTTCTTCCCTCTTTTCCAAACCTGTAGTGGAATTAACTTTTTCTATAATATATAATTATTGTTTCATTGAGAAAATAGATCACAGTTCAATGTGGTAAGTTTTAGGTATAACTAACTGGACTTTTGTTTTTTAGCCTTTTGTTTCGAAATATAGATTCATAGAAAGTTGCAAAGAATGTATAGGAAGGTCTCCCGTTCCCTTCAGCAGGCTCCCCCAATGTTGACATCTTACATGACTGTAGTGCAGTGTTGGTGTCGGGAAATTGGAAGGAGCACGGGCCATAGGATGGTAAAATAAGATGTTCCTAATAAAATGCATTTCACTGGGTTAACTGATTATCCCAGAGTTCTGATAAACATGTCAATAAATTTTGTTTGTTTCTAGTTTTATTGAATTATAGTCAGAATGTGGCCTCCTGATTGTATAATTGGGGATTTTGTTTTGTCTTTTGCATATGTCAATTTTTCTAAAAATTCTTCGGGTGTTTGGATGGAAAAAAATGTATATATCTATATACACACACATACAGACACATATAGTAGAAACTCAACTGTAATTTAGGTCAGGGTATTGATTGTGTTATTGAAACCTCTGAAGTCCTCTAAGAACTTTGGGACAGCTCGTACAAGGCCCGGTGCTCAAGGAGCAGGGAGACCACTGTGAGAGGTCAACTGTAGCTATGGACCAGACCAGGTCGAGTCCTTATTATGGCCATGGTCAAGAGTGTAGTGAGTCTTACCTGATTGTAGTGAGAATGCTCCAGCATGTTTACTAGGGGAGTGAAAGATTTGTTATGTGGCTGCTATTTGGAGACTGGATGGTTGTTGGACAAGGGAGGGAGTGGGCAAACCAATCAGGAGGCTGTTGCTATAATACAAAGATGGCAAACACAAGGACAAAGGGCCAAAGCCAAATCTGGCCCTCCACCTTGTTTTATCCAGCCCAGTCCCATGTTTTTACCTGGCGGCAGCACCAAACTCCTTGTTTCTAGTTAAGGAGTAGTTACATTTATACAGTCCTAAAATTACATTTGGCCTTCAAAGGCAACCGTGAGGCTGATGTGGTCCCCAGTGAAAAATGAGTTTGACACCCTGCAATAATAGAAGCAAGAAATGGTGGGCCAGGCATAAGGTGACATGCAGAGCACAATTGATTGTGCTAATTGATATCAATATTTAATCCTCTTCCTGTTTGTAACTGTATATTATGTCTGTGCTTCACTATGCACACAGGTTTATGACTGTTTCTTGTTCTGGATTATCTTTTCTTAAGCATTCCTGTTTTCCCATTTAGTGTTATTTTGCTTTGAAAAGACTACTCCGTCTTTTCTTTTGTGGAAAATAAATGCATACCATTGGAGAGTACATGCTAGATGTGACCATTCTTGTGAGTGCATATTGGGTGGGACACCCAGGATTTAGTCTCTGTGCACTTTATCAGCATCTTCTCTGACAATGCTGGGAGCAGAGTAATTGTGATAGTTTATTTCTCATAGTTCATTCTTGATGTTTTTCCCAAAGTAGTTCTCTCTCCACCTTGGTGCAGAACCAGGTCAGTCTGCCCTTGTTGTGCACTTAAGTTTGACTTTTCAGTAGCACACTCTTTTCTTCCTTCTACCATGGAAGTCTCTCTCTGTACAGGTTTACCTAATGACCTCATTACTCTTAATTATGGATCCCTCCCCACTTCAGTGTGAACTTTGATGTGCAATCTTCTAATTAGTTTTGTTGAATAGTCTTCTCCTTTCCAGTTTTAATTTGACTCACTTTTATGGTGACTATAGTTGAAATCACATTTAAAATGGATGCCAGTGCTGGGCTAGTTCTCCAGAACATGTGGAGTGAGGTCCTGGAGCACTTCTGCAGCCCCTGTGGTATGCTAGCTTAGTTAATGCCGCTGAGTATCCTTACCATTGACACATACTAGCTACTATTTTCATACAAAAAGGGAGATTGAAAGGGGTCATTTAAAAAAGTTTTTATAACCCATGACTTCAAAATTTATAATTTTGAGGAAAAACATTTGTTATTCTAATGTTGATTTCTCCTTCCTTAAGGTTTTTTTTATGTAAATGTATATTTTTTCTTAAGTTTTTATTATTCACATGTTCATCTCTAAAATGTGAGCAACAACAAATAGAATCTGTCTTACTTGATTCTCATCAATACCTGAGGTATTACAACATGTGCAGTAATTGGCTGCTTTGTCATTCCTTTCAGATTGCCTTGTTCATTTGCCCTTTGTAGTTAATGGAGAATCGACCTCACTTGCACCAACTGATGCCCCTCCTGCCATTCTGACTGCCATGGTCCCTGAGGATGGCACCTCGTCATCAAGTTGCATTGGAACCTCTAGTGAGGGGGCTCCTGTTCCAGAAGTGCCAGTGTCCTTGGAACACAATGGATGCATCCTCTCTGATGGCATGATATTCGGGTCTGGGGCTGGTAGTGACCTAGACCCTGCTGCCTCAGCTTCTGGAAATAGCTCTGCCTTCGAAGCAGTCAAGTTAAGGCAGCCGGGTGGTTGTGTGGAGCCTGGGACAAATGCCAGCACAGAAACCCTGCCCTCAGGGTATGTTACCTCTCAATTGTGTGATCATGTTTGACTGTTGAATGTGTGTATAAAACTTTTTCAGTAATGGGACTTGAAATCTGATTCATACTATTTATTTGCTACAAAGCAAGTACCTTTCAGGGGTGTCCAACCTTTTGGTGCCTCTAGGCTACACTGGAAGAAGAGTTGTCTTGGGCCACACATTAAGTACATTGCATCATGTAATCCCCCCCAAATTCATAATACTTTAAGTAAATTTATAATGTTGTGTTGGGCCACATTCATACCATCCTGGGCCACATGTGGCCCACACAGGCTATGGATTGGACACCCCTGTTTTAAAACTAAGATCACTCATCTTGTAGAAATACATGCAATATGAGGGAGAAAGAAAAAAATGATTTTAATTTGCAGGACCCTCCTTTTTTAAAATATATTTTATTGATTATGCTATTACGGTTATCCCATTTTCCCCCTTTCACTCCCCTTTACCCTGCACACCCCCTCCCACCCATATTCCCCCCTTTAATTCATGTCCACGTGTCACACTTATAAGTTCTTTAGCTTCTACATTTCCCATACTGTTCTTACCCTCCCCCTGTCTATTTTCTACCTACCTTCTATGCTACTTACTCTCTGTACCTTTTACCCCTCTCTTCCCCCTCCCACTCCCCTGTTGATAACCTACCTGCCATGTGATCTCCATTTCTGTGAATCTGTTCCTGTTCTAGTTGTTTGTTGGTTTATTTTTGTTTTTGTTTTAGGTGTGGTTAATAATTGTGAGTTTGCTATCATTTTACTGTATGTGCTTTTTACCTTCTTTTTCTTAGATAAGTCCCTTTATCATTTCATATAATAAGGACTTGGTGATGATGAACTCCTTTAACTTTATTATAACTTTTTTATTATAGTTAACTTTATTTAACTATAACTCCTTTAACCTTATCTGAGAAGCACTTTATCTGCCCTTCCATTCTAAATGAAAGCTTAGCTGGATAGAGCAATCTTGGATGTAGGTCCTCGCCTTTCAAGACTTGAAATACTTCTCTCCAGCCCCTTCTTGCCTTTAAGGTCTCTTTTGAGAAATCAGCTAACAGTCTGATGGGAACTCCTTTGTAGGTAACTGTCTGTTTATCTCTTGCTGCTTCTAGGATTCTCTCCTTCATTTTAATCTTGGCTAATGTAATTATGATGTACCTTGGGGTGTTCCTCCTTGACTCCAACTTGTCTGGGGCTCTCTTGAGCTTCCTAGACTTCCTGGAAGTCTATTTCCTTTGCCAGATTGGGGAAGTTCTCCTTTATTATTTATTCAGATAACTTTTTCACTTGTTGCTCGCCCTCATCTCCTTCTGGTACTCCTATAATTCAGATGTTGGAACATTTAAAGATGTCCTGGAGATTCCTAAGCCTCTCCTCATTTTTTTGAATTCTTGTTTCTTCATTCTTTTCTGTTTGGTCATTTCTTTCTTCCTTCTGGTCCACTCACTTGATTTTAGTCCCAGTTTCCTTCCCATCATTAATTGTTCCCTGTACATTTTCCTTTACTTCACTTTAGCATAGCCTTCATTTTTTTCATCTAATTTACAGACAAATTTAATCAATTCTATGACCATCTTGATTAGCAGTGTTTTGAAATGTACATCTGATAGGTTGGCTCTCTTCATTGCTTAGTAGTATTTTTTCTGGAGCTTTGATCTATTCTTTCGTTTGGGCCATATTTTTTGTCTGGGCTTGCCTGTTACATAGTGAGGGGTAGGGCCTTACGTGTTCACCTGGGTGGGGCAGCCCAGTTGCTGGGTTGTGATGCTGTATGTGGGGAAGGGGTCAGAGAGGGGACAATGATGCTTGCTCTACTCTCTGCCAGATTTCAGTCACTTCCCCTGCTTCCCCCAAGTAAATTGGGCCCTTCTCGTTCTGATTCCTGTGAGGGTGGGTTTGTGTATGTTCTAGGACCCTGTGGGTCTCTCCAACAAACTCTCCTGTGAGGCTAGGAGTTACTTCCAGCACCTCAACCCCCACAGGTGTTTTCAGTTGGTGTTTTGAAGTTTTTATTTCTCCACGCTGGGACCCTGGGTTGTACAGGACCCTCTTGACTCAATCCTGGTGTATTCTTTCCTTTACTAAGAGTGACCATGGCACCATTCATCGTAACCTGAGCTCTAGACTCCTTTGTGGTCTGCACCCCGGTCTCAACAAAAAGCAGGCATTTCCTCTGTTAATTCTGAATGCTGGGGAGTCATCATCCAACCCCGATGATGGGCTGTTTCATTGCTGCTCAGTGATTCTTAACTTCTGCATTTCCCACAGTCCTTATTCAGCATTGCGGGGTTTGCTTTGATGAGAACTTTATATGTGTGTTCCATTTGGTCATCTCTTCCATGGTCACTTACAGGTTGTTTACTCTCTGCTTGGCTCTGAAGGTACTATTATTGGGTTGGCCAAAAAATCCATTTAGTTTTTTCCATGACATAATGACAAGTTGTTTTCATTTTCACCAACAACTTTATTGATTTGGATATTTTGAGTTTGTCGGCTATTTCCTGCATGGTTTAATGTTGATTGTTTTCAGTTACTTTCTCAATTTAGTCACTATCAACTTCAACTAGTCTACTTTGTCATGGAGCATTGTTCAGCAAGAAATCTCCAGTATGAAAATCAGTAATGAAACCTTGCAAACCACTGTTGACATGCTGAATCAGTCACCGTGCCTTCTCCATACACTGCACAAATATTTTTTTGAGTTTCAGTTGCATTTTTACCTTTCTTGAAATAAAGCATATATGCGAAGAATGTTGCTTATTTTCTTTATTCTTCAACAAAAATTCACTCATTTTGATAAGTTTTTTAAAAATGCATGCTGATACAACAGCTGTCAGAATACAGTCTAACAAAATTGTTTTGATTGAGGATAAAGACAACTAATCACTATTGGAGCCACCTTATGGAAAAACCAAAAATAACTTTCTGGCCAACCCAATATAAATGATTCCTTGTCTCTGCCTTTGAGAGGTTTATTTAGTGGCTTACACTTGTAAACATGCATCCAGGATACAGTTGGAAATGCTAGATTGGCGTCTGGATACAGGTGGAACACTGGCATGTCCACTTTGTGCCCAGTAGCCACACTTCCAGGGTCTGGCTCACAGCCCACATGCTATCACTACAATCCATGGTGTGCCCACTGCTCACACTGAGAACTGGAGCTGGTTTGCTCAGGCTCTCACCAGGTATGTCCATTGCCTTCTTGGTTCCAGCTGCCATCCTCTGTACTTGTGCCCTTATGGGGGCTTGCACTGTCCCTCACATTAGCTGTTCAGGTGCTATGTCCAGACATACCTTTCTCTGCACTTGTTTTTAACCACTTACAGAAGGTGAAGTCCCCACTTCTGCTTCCTGCAAGCATTTCAGAACCTACACTGTCCTCCCTGCCCCTCAAAAAATCTTTCATTGTCCCTTCGTTTCCTGCCTTTGGCAGCTTATTCACTAATCCTAATTCGTTGTATGTCTGCAACTGTGACACACACACGAGGAGCTGTTCCTACTGTCAGGAACCTCATGGTCTAGAGGGTAAAGATAGGCAACCAGGGACTGCTTATAGGCAGTCACTATAGGCAAATAGTGACAGCTATGCCAGAGTTCAGTCTATGATATGGTGGGGGTGTCTTGCCACCTGACATCAAAGAAGTCTTTCTGGGAGAAGTTACCCTGAAGTGGCTTTTGTGAGAATAGTTGAGGCAGGTATTGGTGGGCTCACTCAGGGGAGCTGAATACGTGTTCGGGTCACTGGCATCATAGAAATGGGTAAGCCACACTCAGGAAAGAGTGTCTGTTCCTGCTGGAGTTGAGCATTGGGGAGGCAAGGTGTGAATATGTGAAGAGTGTGGATCCCTGCAGAGGGGCTGACAGTTTGTACTGAAAACCAGGAGTGAGTACTAAGGAGTTTTAAGTGAAGGGGTGTGTGTCATACTCGAATGTGATGAAGGTTATGCTGGCAGTCCTGTAGACTTGAGTAGGGAACAGGAGAGCAGCCAGGCTGTTCTATGAAAGAAGCAGGCATTCCAATCAAAGCAGTGGGGACAGAAACTGAGTTCTGTGGGGGCCACATCAGTGCTTCAGGCTCTGTGCATGGTCTGGACAGTAGGAGGATGTCACAGATTATGACCAGAATTTGAACACCTAATGAGGTGACTCAGTATACATGAGAATAGGAAATATTGACATGGGCGATTATATAGTAAGAGTGAGCACTGTTTCCGGAAGGTGAGTTTTTCTAGTGTGTTTTTATAAAACTAAATAAGTAGCACTTACTATCCACAAGATGTTAGAGTAAAATGTAGTTATTACTCTGTGAGCTCTGGGCCACTGATCCGTGAGAGAAATTAAAGTGGCCCAAACTAAGGTGGTTGCTGGCCTTTCAGAGTGATGTGAAGATGGGCCTGGGGGTTAGTTGTGAGGAAAAGGAGGAACAGGAGAATGGAGCCCACGTGAGTTCTGGCTCTGGTGGGACTTGGCTGGTGTAACCCAGTTAGTGTTCAAATCTATATCTTTTCCTCTTTTCCTCAAAAATCTTTGAGTGCCTGTGCCTCTGTGTTTCCTCTCTGGTTACTTACTCACTTGTTTAACTACCTGCCAGTAGCATTACAGTGTCCTCAGAAAGACTGTTGGGTCTTGGAAATGACGCCTGTGTGCTATGCTGAGCGTGATCTCTCCTAAGACCCTGTGTTGGCTGTGACTTGTGTGAAATGTTCCTTCTATATACACAGCTCAAGGTCAGGCTGTCTCATTCCACCGGACTTTCTTGCCCTCACCCAATCCCCTGCCCACATCAGGCCCCTCGGCCCCAACTCTTACACTGCTCTATTTTTCTCAACCTTTTCTTATGAAAATTTACAAACATGCAGAAAACTTAAAAAATTTCACAGGGAACACGTATATACCTATCACCAGATTCTACAATTGACATTTTACTGTCTGCTTTATCTCATATCTCTTCATCTCTCTGCCCATCTAATTTTTAAATGCATTTCAGCAAGTTGCAGATACCAGTACATTTTGCTTCTCACTTCAGCTTGCATATCACTAACTGGAGTTCAGTATTTTTAAAAAGTTTTAGGTAAAGTTTACATAGGAGGAAATGCACAAGTCTTAAGTGTACCAGTTTGATGAGCTTTGACAAATGCGTACACCAGTTAACTCAAATCCTTGTAGACATGCCATCACCCCTAAAAGTTCTCTCAAACCTCTTTCTCAGAAAATTCTTGTAACTACTTTTCGAGAGGCAGTCACTATTCTGTCTTTTTCCACTACAGATTATACGTTAGTTTTCCCTCTTCTACAACTTAATATTATTGGATTCATTATGAATTCTTTGAGTGGGGTTCATTTCATTGGCCTGATAGATGGAACTGGTATTGTTTTTCTTGTAGCAGTAAGATTGCCTGGTGATGTATTCTATTTTTGTGTTATCATCAGTTTTCTCTCCACTACATTGATAAAGGGTGTTTTTCCCCACTTTTGTATTACTCGTGCCTAAAACTGTGCCTGCACATTTGTTCAATAAATGAATTAGAGCTTAAGTGAGTGATTTGGAGTGAGTCAGCAGTTGGGCAAAGGACCTGGCTTGTAAATACATCTGAGGAAATGCTTGACAAGGTCAAAATATACTGAAAAATTCAAGGAAGATAAGAAATGAAAAGCACCATTGAATTTAACAACAAAGAGGTTATTTGCTGCTGACCTTTGAAAAGTGGTTTTGGGAAATGATGCGAGCTGTATTCAAGTTGCTGCAAGGTGGAGCTTGGGAGATGAGGTATGACAGCAACTCTTACCCTCTCCCTGTGAACACACATGGAAGTGGGTAAGAAAAGACAGAATTGGGGGCAGTTGCTTGTTTTATGAGTTGAGATAGGTGAAAGGGTGTCAGCTGCTGAGGGGACCGTGGGACAGCAGGTGAGCAGAGCAGGAGAGAGGTGATGGACTAAGCTTGTGAGAAGGCAAGTTCACCCTCTACCCTGTTATTTGAAACCTATAGTTACAGAATCACTAACTAAATTCTATTGTTTTTATTGTAATATGTTTCACAAAACTCTTCCAAATTTACTTTTTTGTTGTTTTAACAAGGTCTGTGGTAAATAGTAGGTTTTAAATTTTTTTTAATGCTTAGTGAGGCAGAGAGACTATATCTAAACACTAGAAAGGAGAATGTTGTGGGGTGAAGGTGATAGTGCCAGTTACAAATTAGCACTTCTCTCCAGGAAAATAAAGAGTTCTATTGAGAAGTCTCATTAATCAGTTCAATAATCTGCACCTATTTAAGGGGTATTCATGAATTTCCACTACTAGATAATGTGGTCTCTGGCCAGTTCCAGCCTGTCACTTTTATAGGACCCATAGGCACAGCCAGAGTGCCTCCTTTGCTGCTATAACACCTCTGCCTACCCTGAACTCCCCAGCACCTTCCCCCTTTGTTGCTGTTGAGGCTGCTCTGGTCACCACCTACACACTGAGGATTCACTTTTGGAGGTAGGGCCTTATCTGGAAGTGACAGTTCAGCTAGTCATGCACTTGACCAGCTGTCAGGAGAGGTTAGACAGTTTCACTGGAAAGACACGCCATTGACCAGGCTCCTCCTTCTTGGCCAGGACTTCTGTGTCCCCAGAATGTTGTCAGCATGCCCACAACCTGGGATGCCCCACCCAGAAAACAGGGTGGGGACACAGCAGAAGTTTTCTCTCTTATTAGGTTTGTGTCTACACAGTGAACTCAATTTTGCCTCTTGTCCCCCAATGCATAAAATATTTACTATCTGGCACCTTACAGAAAATGTTTGTCTCCCCTTGATCTAAAGAATAGAATGTAGAGAAAATATAAAGAAGAAATCCTAAAGTAGTTCTGAATATAATGTTCTGTGTAGCAAGAAATTTAGTTTAAGAAAGATAAATTCTGTTTAGAACAAAAATACTGATTTCTGGAAGTAATCTTATTTTGAAAAAATTAAGAACCAGTGGCTAGCATAATTTAGTGCTTACTGAATATCGTTAAATGTTAAGTTGGAAATATTTGCAATTGATTTAAGATAAAACTGAAAATGGCTTTATAGCCTTTGACATGAAAGAAGCACTTGGTTCTTTCCTACCCAAATCCCAGAGTATTGACAGCCAGAATTCTACCTTTCCACCCAGAAGACTGGAAGTATCTTCCATTGAAGATTCTCACCCCCCCCCCCCAAAAAAAAGAGACAAAAACACTGCCATCTGTTTGTTCTCCAGTGAAATTGCCTCACATAGCCCTTCCATTAGGCATCCCACAACCCACAAGCCCCACCCTGGCACACAAAGTCCCCAGGCAGTTTTTGGTCCCCTACTTATTAGACATCCAAGGGAAACCTCTTATGGAAAGAAAGAAAGAAATCAAAACAAGCAACCTAGAAAATGCTACCAGAAGAAACAGACTATTTCAATATTCTCAGAGGGATAAGAGTAGATATAACAGAAATTAAGCAACAGTATGTTATAAAAATGGAATACTGGTAGAACCAAAAGCTCTTAGAAATCTAATTCAGTGGAAGGCTTGGCTGATGAAGGTAAAGAAATTTCTCAGAAAGTAAAATAAAAAGATAAATTTATAAAATAGAAGGTCCGATAAGAGAAGTTTCAGAAAAAGAGAAAATGAGAGGAAATCCTTAACAAAATAACAACAAAACTCTCACAATATGAAGGGCTTGATTTTTTTTTTTTGAAAGGGCTCACCAAAACTGAGGTCAAGGGGAAATAAATCTGTGTTAAGACACTCTGTTGGAAGCCCTGGCTGGTGTAGCTCAGTGGATTGAGCGCAGGCCTGTGAATGAGACGATCGCGGTTCGATTCTCAGTCAGGGCACATGTCTTGGTTGCAGGCCAGTTCCCGGCAGGGGACACACCAGAGGCAACCGTACATTGATATTTCTCTCCCTCTCTCCTTCCCTTCCCCTCTAAAGATAAATAAATAAAATCTTAAAAAAAAAAGACACTCTGTTGGGAAAATTTTAGTACTTTGGGGCTGAAGAAAAAAAAATCCTAAGCATTTTCATAGGTTAAGAAATGGAGGCAAGCAGGTCTTATACTCCCCAAAATGGCATCAGACTTCTCAGAATCCACACAAAGAGCTGTAGGAGACTGTGGCCAATGCCTCCATCCTAGAGGGACATTTTCTATGACCTTGAGTTCTTTGTTCAGCTGCACTGTTGAGTGTGAGTGCAGACACCTAGGCTTATACAAGTATCCTGCCCAGGTGTCCTTCTTAGGAAGCCACTAGGACTTGTGTTCTCCAACCAGGCATAGAAAGTGAAAGTCACGGACCTGGGAAATGGTGTCTGACAGGGGCTGGAAGGGGTTCTGGTGCTTTCCCTGGGCAACAGACAAGATAAAGTACCTGCAGTTAGAATGATGGTAGCTATGGAGAAGTAAGAAGGTGGAAGGGCAGGGACAGAAGAACAGCACTAATGTCCTGCTCCTGGTTCAGTTCTCAGGAGGGTTTCCATAGCCACATGAAGAAGGGCCTAGCATGTGTGTTTTGGGGATAGTTGGAAGGAGAGTGAGTGTGCATGTGCATGTGTGTGCTTGTGTGCATGTGCCTGTGTGCATGTGCAGGAGGCAGCTTCATCTGTATACCATGTTGAGGGAATACCTCTAGCAAGTGTGGTCTTTGCATAGGAAAAAAGGCCTCTCCAATCAACAAGAAATCAGATTTAATTGGGTCCCCGTGTTTAAGAAGAAGAAAAATATTGTCTATTCTGTTTTCAAGTTGAAACCAAGAATGTTAAACTCAGAAATACCAGGTTTTTATTTTGTATATTTGAAATATTTCTTCTATATCATGGTATGGGAAGACTGGAGAGGAAGAAGCAGGGATCACAGAGGAGAAAATGAAAGTGAGTCTTCAGAGTAGAACAGAGAAGATACAGCAGGATGTCTGTAGATTTGTAAGCTTACCCTGAACCAGAGAGAGACAGATGTATGCGGAGAGGAGACACTGGGTGCACACAGAGGGAGAATTGTCAGGACACAGAAACACCATACACTTCTTCAAGGTGGTTTCTGCTAAAATCTTTTAGATGTGTGGTTTTGAAATTGCAGGCAAGAATGGATATTACTTCACTGACATTTTGTGCTTTGCACTTGATACTAGGCTGAAAGTTTGTCTACCCTTGCTTAAATTTCTTTTTTCTGATGAGTTGGAAATTTGTAAATTAGTCTCTTTTAAAAACTTGGCATATTACTCTAGCTTTCTCTGGTAACTATACTTACTGAATTTCCAATTGTGTTAATAAAAAAGAAAATGTGTAAGAACTTAAGAAGCACTAATAATTGAGGAAAAACAACTTTATAATATATATGTAGGCTTTTAAAGTCTGTAGATGTATTTGTATATTACTGTACATTAATGTACAGATACATTAATTAAATATAATTACAATAAAATTAAAGTTACAGATTCATTAATCTGTACATTAAATGTATCTGTAACTTTACTGATTATAAGAAGGAGTCATTCTTCATATTGTCATATTTGTTGTCTTTTACTTATATTTTCACATTTTTTTTAAAAGGTGGGAGCAGAGGAAAGATCCTCATGGGAGAACGTATTACGTGGATCATAATACTCGAACGACCACATGGGAGAGGCCACAGCCTTTACCTCCAGGGTAAGGTGGCAGTATTACCACCTTTAGTTGTTTTATCAAACATGGTTTTCAAGTTTACGTCATATGACATAATGTGATTCTTTCATTCTGCATATTGTTTCCTTACATTGTCTTAAAGGGCTTCCTAAGAGATTGTCAAACATTGGAATGAGTTACTGAGGGTTGTTGCAGAATTTTAGTCTGGTGCCAGTCCCTGTTTAATATTTTAAGGAATGAAAGACAATTTATGTGCATGGTTCTCATAGACAGTGATCCAAACCCTGTTGTTCTATGGGATTTACTGGCAAATATTTGAATGGTTTACAGTGAAATCCACAGGTTATCACAAGTTAACTGCATTACATTCCAGCTGATGTTATAGAGTGTTTACATGAATGCAGTTATTGTGACCTGCTAGTAATACAGTTAATGCTGTTGGGCTGTCACTGAAAGCCACTCACAAACTGATGTCCCTTGTCCTTAGTTTCATGTATTCACCTGATGAGCACACCCCACTGATAGCCAGCTTGGTTACTATTCATAGTGTCCCCACACTCTTGACTGTTCTTGGCATTTCTCCTTATCGTCTTTGACACTCAGGAGCTCTGTCCACTAATACAAACGTATTCCAGTTCTAGAAAACTCAAGGCAAGCAGTGTTATTTTGTGAAGTTGGTGGCTGAGAGAATTCTGAGATTGCCATGTAAATTAATAACCACAACGGATTCCAGGTGAACTGGACCCTGGAGCATGGGTGTGTTTGGGTGTGCAGAGACTGAGAAGGACATTCTGTTCTGAGGGACCAAGAGGGTGTTCATGTGGTTCCATATGGTTCTCTGGAAGGTAGTACTGGGATGTTGGGGGGGTCGGGGCACTGAGGCTGGAATTGGGATGTTTTCTGAGCTGTCCTGAGAGCTATGGCAGGTGGGATGGTATGACTGCACCCGCAGCTCACATCAGCTACAGGATGGTAGGCAAAGACTTGAGTTAACATCCTGATGTAGGGAGTGGCTGTGGGGTTGATTGCCAGGTAATCAGTAAGCACTCAGTAAATGCTTATCAAAAAAGTGGGGAGAAACTGTAGTTGGATCAATTCTGGGATGGTTCAATCTCTGGCCCCTTTTCAAAACCATCTTTATGTTACCAAACAAAAAAAAGGAGGGTTCATCTGCCTCCTGCCACAACAGCCAAATTCATGAAGCAGTAGCTGGTGAAAAAGGAAAGAGGTTTTATTCAGATGCTACATAATCTGGGAGAATGGCGGACTCCCCGTCTCAAAGTCCATCTCCTCTGCAAGACCAACAATCCTCAGCAAGACCAAAACAAGAGACAGTGTCCAGGGTTCCTGCTCCACCTTAAAGTACATCCTTTGGAGTCTGCAGGCGGCTGCTAAGTGGTCATCCAGGTAGCATAGCTTGTTCCCAAAGCTGCCCATTTCAGGCTCTGTCCTGGAGCCTGCTTGTGGAGCCAGTGCTGCCATGGGGCCTGCAGCTGTTAGCTTCTCAAGGTTGTGTACTCCCAGGGTGGAGAACATGCCAACGCATGCTTCACCAGGTGGGCGAGAGAGCAAGTCTCCCTCCCAGAGGCTGTGGGCCTTGTGGCTGCTCAGGCTGCTACGGCCACATGGCCCATACAGAGAACAGGCGAGTTAACTCTCTAAGTGCAGGTCACAAGCCAGTGAGCCATGAACAAGAGAGAGAGAGCATTCTTTGTTCCCCTGTATTTATATTGACTTGGATGTGGGATGGACCAGGTGCTTTCTCAAAATGACACATTTCCCAAACTTTTGCATGCTTTTCGTAGGACCACTCCCCAACCAATCCCTTCTTTCCCTGGGCTAGACTGACAGGCCCCTTAGGTCCAGCACCTCTCCTGCTGCCATTTTGACTTCTTTGGCAGATATGCCTGTCTTCCCCTGGTCCCACCGCCAATCTGGTACTGGAGGGGCAGGGCATAGGGCTGTTCATGTCCTCAGTGTAAGAACCTCCACTTGCCACTGTCTTGGCAAGGGGTCTACTCCCTGGGCCAACCATCCACCAGTAATACTTGGAAATCATGTAGTAGTAGAATGCAAAGTATTAACATAAATAGAAAGTTACATGTTCATAGCTTTTCTTTTTCTTTTTCATCATAGGTTGTTTTAGCTTTATTGAGATATAATTGACAAATTGTATTTGAAGTATGCAACATGATGATTTAATAATGTATGTATACAGTGTAAAAATTCCCACAGCCCAGTTAATTTACACACACTTTATCTCATGTATTTCCCTTTGTTCCCCCCTCCCGCCCCCACACACAAATTGTTTAATCATTTGCCTGTTGAAAGTTTGGGTTGACTAAATCTTCTAAATCTTCTTTAGTCAGTTGACTGACTAAAATAAAGTAAGTTGCTATTACATTCATGAGTAGGATTTTGTGTAAACATAAATTTTTGTCTCTCTGGAGTAGATGCATAAGAGCATAATTGCTAGATCACATAGTGATTGTATGTTTCTTTTTTATGAGAAATGGCAAATTGTATTTCAAAATGTCAACAATTTTATATTCCAGCCAGCAGTGTATAAAAGATTAATTTTCTCTGTATCCTTGCCAGCATTTTGTGTTAACTTGATTTTTATTTTAGTTGTTCTAATATATGTTCATAGCCTTTCTGAAGAATATCCTAATTTACATTTTTATAAGTTATTTTATAATGGTTTGGACTTGGTTTTTAAATTATTTACTTGTAGTATTAACTACTTCTCAGTGTCTTCTATTGAGAGATTGTTCATTTTTATTGTCACTTACCGTGTTAGCTGGGAGAGAAGAGTGGACGACCGTGGCAGGGTATACTATGTGGACCACAACACCAGAACAACCACGTGGCAGCGGCCAACCCTGGAATCAGTACGGGACTTTGAACAGTGGCAGTCACAGCGCAGCCAGCTCCAGGGTGCCCTGCAGCAATTCAATCAGCGCTACCTCTACTCAGTGAGTGCATATAGCCCCTGGGTCTGCCTCATTCACTGCATTACTTCTACTGTACTCCATTCTACCACAGTGCATTCTATTGCATTCCATTCCATTGAGTGTCATTTGGCTGCATTGTATTCCAGTGCATTGCATTCCGCTTTACTCCATTCTGCCACACTTCATTCTACTGCATTTTCCTGTGTTACATTCTACTGACCTACATTCTCCTGTGTTCATTTCGCTGCACTGTGTTCTGCATTCTATTTACTGCACTGCATTCTATTGTATTCCATTCTACATTCTATTCTGCTGTATTTTATTCTACTGCACTGCAGTCTACTGTGTTATATATTTTTCTGCACTGCATTATAGGGCCCTTCATAGTCAACCTTTGATAAATACTTAGCATTGTTTGTGATATAGATAACCACTTCAAACTTTAAAAAAAATTTTTCTAGCATACTAAGAGAACTTACTCGTTGTCCTTATTAAATGGTAGCTTCATAATTGCAGTTTTTTATGAAGTACTATGCCTTTATAGATTCCCAGTCTTCTACCTTCAATTGTGATAGTTTTATTGGCTTTAAATAAAAGCAGTTAGCTCCTGATTGTACTTAATGCTAGCCTCATCATACACAAACTACTTTGGGTCTCTTCCCAGGTTCTGAAACAGCACTTTGCTCTCTTTTGGCCTGTCAAAGATGTTCCTGAGATTGGGGATATTTTTGTCCAAAAAATGTAATGTACCTGAAAATTTGACCACTTGGTGATGTATTTATTGCCAGAAGTAAACATCCACAAGAAGAGTTGGGGGAAAAACCCTAAAAAAACATTGTAAATGTATTTGATCATAGGAAGAAAAAAATATAAATTTTAAGTACTGGGCATCTGTAGATAGTGTTTTGAAGCAACTTAAACCCCAAATATAGGGTGGTAGATGGGCAGAAGGTAGCAAATACATGAAGAGAAAAATCAGCCTTTCTGAGTCCTGCCTGGTTCATAGGTGAGACGATGAGGTCTTTTGTGCATGTGACCCCTTTCCTGCTATTTGCAATCAGGGAGGTGTGGGCCACCCAGCTGCCACCCATGGAATTTATACAGAAGCTGTGGTGATATACATCATCTGGCTGAATGTAGTAAACCAGGGATTATGTAGTGTGAGTACTTGTTTGGTGGGTCTTAGGTGTACACAGGAACACCTTGGGGAAACAGGGCATACTCCGGTAACAGGTGTGTATCAGAACTGTGTTCTCCTGCACATGACAAAACATCCTTGAATGGATTGAGAGTTGGTTGTCGAAGAGCAATGCCAAGTCTGGGGAGGAATCAGAGCCAGTCCTCACTGGCTCAGTAATGCCATCAGGGGCCTGGGGCTTTTCTGCCCTGAAGTAGCATGGCTCCTTTGCCCTCATGCTTCGTGCTTCTTACCTTCGTCCTGTGCAGTTGCTCTCCTGGGGCCTCACTTACCCAGTAGAGGCAGAAGGATGGAGAGGGTGTTGAAAGGAGATGGCTTTTTCTAGCGAGCCCTTGCCATTTTATTCAGAAATGGAAGCCCTCAACTGGAACCTCTGCCCAGACCTCCTTGTCTAGAATGGTCATCTCACCAGCCAGACCTGTGCACAGGAGAATAGAGATGGACTATTCCTAGCCAGCACATTACTGGCCTCACAGAACAGTGGCTTCTTGTGAAGGAAAGAGGAGAGAGGAAGGACACTGAGTACAGGTAGCAACAGCTCTTCCAAAGTGATAAAATGTTCATCAAGATGCATATATGTCATCATTGAAAAATGGCTTTTCAGGTCATGATTTTACATTCATCATTCTTTTCAAATTAATGGTAGAATGTTTATATGTGTTTCAGAATATATTTCTGGGTTGTAATAATGTGTAAGTATAAGTGTATTATGTATGACTATATACAAGAATATTAAGATAACATTCATTTGTATAATGATGATACTGGAGTTTAATGTTGGCTGTATTAATAGGCATTTATTTTAAAAAAAGAACTGTGATAATTGTGTTTTTAAACAAATAGTATTGCCTCATTTAAATACCACTCTTCTCATGTGCCCTTCTCTCTTCCCACCCGGTGTCTCTCCATTATTGGGGAAAGCCTAAAATGAAAACAGTGATAGTAGTCAGGGTGTTATTTCTAAGTCATTGTAGAAACATAATAATTGATTGACTCCCCTTAACTTATGGTACTTTTAGGACTTAGTATCTTGAAATTATATATTCACATTCCTTTATTATATTATTTAGAACATTATTATAAAATGTGGTTCTGATAAGTGCTTGGTTTGTCTCTGCTTTTATATTAAGATCTTGTTATTTTATTTCTCTTCCAACCCTTTCTCCAATCAGGCTTCAATGTTAGCTGCAGAAAATGACCCCTACGGGCCTTTACCACCAGGCTGGGGTAAGCCAATATGTTGTTGGTAAAAATACCTGAAAAGTATACATAGAAATGGCTATTAAATGCTATGTTCATTCTGTTTTTTAGAAAAAAGAGTAGATTCAACAGACAGAGTTTACTTCGTGAATCATAACACAAAAACCACCCAGTGGGAAGATCCAAGAACTCAAGGGTATGTATATATTACAGCTTTACTTACACCGTTCTACATGTATCTACACATAGCTAGAATCAGGTAAACCTTGACTCAGATGTTTTTAGTACCTGGAAAGTGTTCACCTTTGATTGTCTCCCTTTCAGCTTGCAGAATGAAGAGCCCCTGCCAGAAGGCTGGGAGATTAGGTATACTCGGGAAGGTGTGCGGTACTTTGTCGATCATAACACCAGAACAACAACATTCAAAGATCCTCGAAATGGGAAGTCATCTGTGTGAGTGACAGCCTGAGGTTCTTAATGTTGCTTCATTAGGATGTGGGTTAGCTGCTAAGTGAGCCTCAAATTTTGCTTTGAATCAAGAAAACCTACTTAATAATAGCCTAGAATGGGTTTGGGGCATGTAATTTCTTAACAATAACAGTAGCAAATACGTAGTGGCTAAAGTGTGCCAAGGATTGTTCTGAGCACTTGACAGACATTAGCTTGTTTCACCTTCCAGCAACCCCTTGAGGAAGACACTATTATTTTCCATTTACCAATTGTAGAAGCTGAGGCTTAGGGAGTGTGCCTGACTTGGGCAGAATCACATACAGGTCATGGGGCTGGTTTCAGACCCAGGCAGTCTGTCTGCTGTTTGTGCCCCTGACCACCACATCTCAGTGCCGTGATCTCAGAGGCTCAGATACTCAAGAAGATTGAGTTTTCCAGATGAGGGTATCTTTGAGGCATTTGACAAATGTCTCCTTCATCCTCACTCCTAGGTGTGAGGTCTTTGCATCACTGAGAATAGAAGCCATCATGAAAGGCCTTTTTGTAAATTCCTGCTGTCACATTTGCCTACCTGCCAGCATCTGTCTTCCCTCCTGATCTTGTCGGTGACGTGTCATTGTTCCTATCACAGTTCAGGCCCTCTGCTGGTTTCTGGGTCTTGTCCTCTCCTTTCCATGTAATTGTTTCAGCAGTGATCATCTTCCTGTACTACATCATCAGTTTTTCTTTCTCCACTAAGTTCCTTTTGTCTCTTAGATTAAAAATTAAAACAAAACCCATAGCTCTTCACCTTATAAATCCATTCAGTAAAAAAATTCTCTCTATCATTGATCTTTCTGGGAAAAAAACCTGAAGGAGTTGTGTCTATATTGCTATTTCCGATTTCAGTCTAGACCAACTCTGGGACACCCCCCTGCCCCTAAATTTGTTAAGGGCACTAGCACTGTTCATGTTGTCAGTCTGGTGCCGCCGGCTTGCAGCCTGTCTTATGGACTTCTCAGAGCATTTGACACACTGTCTCCGGGCAAAAGCAGGTGGGGTCTGAATGTCAATGCTTCCTCTGTGCCTTCCTGGTCTTATCTGTTCCTCTGTTTTCTGTGCGCCTTTCTCTTCAGCCTCTCAACATCGAAGGAAGGTCCCAGAGCTCCCTCCTCAGCTACCTACACTCATTCTCCACTGTCATGGTTTTCAAAAGCATTGGTGTGCTGATAACACATAATCTTTCACTTCAAATCCTTCACTTTTATTCTTTCACTTCAAATTTTGCTTCCTCTATTTAGCTGCTTCCTTGTTATCTTTGCTTATCACCCCTTCCTGACAATTTCCATAACACTTGTACCACCAGAGATATTTCCATCTTAGCTGATGGCCACCTCACATTTAGGTGTGCTTGGGCCAAAGTCTCAGAATCATCCTGAGCCCCCTGTTTCTTACCTAATTCTCAGTCCATCAGGAACTGTAGCTCCCTGCACTCTGACTGCTGTCTCAGGGTGCTACCACCATCAAGTATCACCTGCAGTGCTGCCTGTTCTGCTGCTTCCTACCCTAACCCCACGCAGTGATGTTTTCCATACAACACCTTGGCTGATTGTTTAATAAAAAATCTATGTAAAAAGTCATTCCTTTGCACAAAAGCATTTAGTGGTTTCCTTCTTGGTCTGAGTAAAAAGCAAAGTCCTTACAAGGCCCCTTAGCACCTGACCCTTGATTCTTTTCTCCTCTTCATTCTGCTCCAGCACCACTGGCCACCCAGCTGTCCCTGTAATACCTGAGGCCATCATCTGCTTCATGTGCCCATCCCCCAAATATCTCTATGGCCGTGCCTCCATGTTTTCACGCAGGCGTTGGTTTGTGAGCCCTACTCTGCTTACCTTTCTCAGCAGTGAGAGACTGTCTCTTGCTCCCCTCCTGTCCTTTCCCACACCACTTTTTTTCTTTTCAAGGAACAGGGAGACATGTCCCCTTTTTAGAAGCAGTTTACTTATTCCTGCTGTTTCTTATCTGCCTCCTTCACTCCTGTTTAAGTTCCACAAAAGCAGTCCTTTCATCTCTTATCAACAAAGAACGCTCTCACCGTCCAGGAGGGGGCCAGTTGTATGCACACATTTCATAAAGTTTGTTTAATGAATGCACTTGAATCCGGCTGCATGAGAACATTCTCCCTCCATGCCAAAGCGTTCCTGTGGAAAGAGAAAGTCTTTGTGCTCTTGTTTCAGGGTCTCTCATGAGGCAGGAGACTCAGGCCCTCCCTTGGGAATTGAGCCCTGTTTGTAAAACCTGTCCCAACCTGCCACCAGCTTGGCCATTTCCCTCACTGACCCACCTGTCTCTGGAGTCCCATCTTGCTGTGCTTATGTTTGTTTTAGTTTCATCTTTGGGTGAAGGTGTGGTAGAAGTGCCTCCATGTCCCTTCTATCCAGCTCCTTTGTCCCTTAGATTTAAGTGTTATCAGAGGTTCTCTTTGAAGTGGTCTGCAGTGGATGTTGGTATTTCACTTACCCAGCTCTTTATAAAGCACTGTCCAAAATACAGCCTTCATACGTGTGCGGGTGTCATGTGCCCTCATTGCGCAAGCTCCTGCTGGCCCAGCAGATACACCCCCACTCTCGTCCAGAAAATGACTGTCCTGTGGTCATTATAGGCCTCTGGGGCACTTGTGTTATGCTGAATGTTAAAGTTGCAAATTTAATGTGAATTAATACCTGCTCATTCTGTTTCTCTTTAGAACTAAAGGTGGTCCACAGATCGCTTACGAACGCAGCTTTAGGTGGAAGCTTGCTCACTTCCGTTACCTGTGCCAGGTACTGCATTGCTAAATGAGTCTCATATCTTAGCATTTAGTTGTATTTTTACACAGTGTGTCTACTAAGCTTACAGATATGGTAATGCTATTTTTGTTTTTAGTCCAATGCACTACCCAGTCATGTAAAGATCAACGTGTCCCGACAGACATTATTTGAAGATTCCTTTCAGCAGGTAAGAAAAACTTTTATCAGAATAACCTAGCACGACCTGTCTTATTGTGAGGGACAGTGAGGACTTTAGGTATTTTAACCACACAGAATGTAGCTATAACAGTGACTACCTTACTGAATGCCCATTATAGTCACAGTTGTCATAAACCCCATAGGGCCTGCGGGGATTGCCATGTGCCTGGCCCTGCCATTTAATTCATCCCCACAACATCCTCTGTTCCACAGGCAGAGGTGCTGGGGCTGAGAAAAAGTTATTCTACCATGAATGAGATTGCTAAACTAAAGCTTAAACAACTTCTGGGACAAAGTGACACATTTTGACACTTATTTTGCTAAGGCTTTTTAACTTAAACAAAAAGTCTTGGTAGTACTACCAAATTAAAATTAAATAGGTATAGATACTGTTGCCATGTGAGTATTTCTTTAATAACCCTCCTGCTGATTTCTGTGTAAATGTCATGCTCTACTGGAGACCTGTGTGAGCTCACTACTTAAGCTGTTAGTCCCTGCTCACTTCCCTCCCAACCCCCTTCCAGACCTATTTTTGGTAATTGATTCTTTCTGCTGACATTTTGTACCACCTAATGGACTGGAATGTCACTCCATGGGAGCACAGACTGTCTTGTTGACTGTGGTTGTGCTTGGAACAGCCTAGCACATAGCAGGTGCTCAGGAAACACTTGGTAAACAGATAAACGTGTGTAATATGTTTACTCACCTGAGTCCTATGCAGAATATTTAAAGATAAAAAATCAAAATCTTGACAGTTCTTTTTATTGTGATAAGTTGGAGAATAATTCATGTAAGTCATTTCTATCCCTGCAAAGCATTCCCATGAGGACCCAGAAGGCCCTGTGTGTGCAGGTGCATGGGAACACCACAGACATGGGCCTGAAAGGTACAGAGCACTCTGAAGTCAGGATACTCTTGTCCTACCTTACTTTGACCAGCTATTGAGAGGGGACAGCACACTTACTATAGCTACTCTTTAGACTTATCTTTTGGTTGAGTTAGTAAATTTTTAGCAAAGTAAGTGTCAAATGATTCCACCTGTTCCAAGCTCTGTCTAGGCTTTATTTTGGTGAGGGTACATCCAGATTTATGGGGACTTTGTTTTGCTCTGTGTTTTGCCTGGGAGAATTGTGGTATATTTGATGTGTAGGACAAGCCCGTGCCACCCTGTGTGAGGGCCCTGACCATGCATGCCAGCTTCGGCTTGGGTTCTGACACATGAGAGGAATTCATTGTTATCTAAAAGGGAAGTCTATTTACTAGTAACGTTAATATAAGCCATTAAGGATTATGAAGTTGGTTATAGGTATTGTTTTAAGATATACTTATGTATACATGCATCATGTTATAAATCTTTGCTACAAACAAGTTCCTTTCCTACTGAGAATGGAATGTGTGTATGAGCAGGACCCAGAACAGGATCTTCTGCTTCTGACTAGTGTTGCTAGTCAGAAAAAGATACAAGTCACGTTTTACAAGATTTTTGTAAAGTTTGGGATTGACAGGGAGGGGGAATATTATCTAACCTTAAAGCTCTCCATGTGAGACTGTTCCTCTCCTGCCACTGACCCAAAGTAGAGCCACTATTCAGTACAAGAAGAGAGGATATAAGAGTAAAAGAGAGCTGAGTAGCATAGGGCACACCTTGATCATTTTGTGGAACAAATCGATTGATATTTAGAGTTAAAGGCATTATGGTATGACATAAGGAAATGTTTAATTCTGAAAATGCAGATGGCATTTAAGTAGAATTGTTTGGAAGAAATTTGTGCTGTATTATTTGTGTTTAAATGTCCATGTTTTTGTTTTTAATTAGATTATGGCATTAAAACCCTATGACTTGAGGAGACGATTATATGTAATATTTAGAGGAGAAGAAGGACTTGATTATGGTGGTTTAGCAAGGTAAAATAAAACATCTTCTAAACAATGTGGCTCCATTTATGCAATGGATATATTCTTGAGCAGATATATATTTTAATAGCAATCCAAGATTATTTTTAAAAATTTAAAATATTTACACAGTTCTATAGATAACCACTATTATTACTCTTGATTATCCTATATATTTTCTTTGCACATATTTAAATTTGTGTCTATTTATGAGACTTGTGCATTTGCTGGTTTTTTAAACAAAATTGATCATAAAGTGTGTACAATATAGAAACTTGGTCTTATTGTTTTATATAATGTGAACATTTGTTATTTTATATAATTATAATTATATAATTTTATGTAATATATGTAGCTATTACTCTTTTTATTTAATGGCTACACAATATTCCATTATATGGAGATATCATAATATATGGATCAGCATGCACAAAGTTGTTTCTTATTTTTCACTGTTGTAACAGTATGTGTTAGTTTTATCTTTGTGTTGTTAATCTATCCTGAGTCTTTTTGAGAATAAAGTTTTCCACATTCACTCAATATATTGTTAACAGTAGATACTTATGAAGCAATGATTGGGATATCCTTTTAATGTTTTTTTAATTGCTTTGCCCATACATAATTTGACAATAATTTGTTTTTTTAGCAAAACACTTCCATAAATCTTTCCAAAGAATTAAACTTGCTTTCCATAGAAACAACTCTCTTTTTGAACTTACATTTTGTAAGTATACAGAGTTACAAAATCACAGCTTTACTGCAGCAGGGAAAAAGAGATGTGGAACTGGGTACCACTGCTGGGAGTGTGTAAGAGGGATTATTAGTGTTGGTTGTATTAGCATACTTTCTCATCTAAAACATTATTAAGGAAGTTTTTTTAAGAAAAGAAACACTACCTATCACAATAAATGTTTATATTACATCTATCTATTGTGATATTACCACAATTTCAGAAATGCTCAGACGTTAAAAAGAATGGTATATCTTAGAAATGAAATAGGGCATTATTTTTACAGTGTCTGACTTTATCACATTCATTCTGGTCTGAACTCTTATTTACCTCAACTATTTTGGTTTAGTTTTATATCTTAATGGTTTTATTGCATATAGTTAGTTCTTCTATATCATCATTTTCTTACTTCCCAATGGTTCATATGTTGGTTTTGGTTTATTTGGAAATTCAGAATTTGCAAGGATGGTATATTCCTGTAGTTTTCAGAATGTGTTTTCTGTTGCTTTTGTATATAAAGGGCAGCTTGAGCAGATGTAGATTTCTTCACAGTAATTCTGTGGACATTGCCTCCTGTCCTCTAGTGTGAATATGAGTGCTACCAGTGGGAGCCCAGCTCTCGTAGGCAAACAGTTTTCTCTGGGGGCCCACATAGTTCTTATTCTTGAAATTTGTTGATTTCATTGTTGATTGCTTTATATCTTTTTTTAAACTAACATATTAATGACTTTTTTAATTTAAGGGAGATTTTCTTCTCTTATGTCTTTGAACATTTTTCCTGTTGTGCATGTTTCATTTTCTTGAGGAACATCAGTCATGGGTATGAGAAGTCAGCCATATGTGCCTATTATTTCTTTCTCTTTGTGCTGTTCCATTTTCTTTTGGTTTTTCTCACACCATTCCCACGTCTGGGTTTGCAGTGCTGTCTGCCTTCTGCTGCTTTTGCTGTAATTTCCTTTATTTTCTTTGCGAGGCTCTACTAGCTCATCTGCTGTCTCATGATTTATTTGAACTTTTGTGTCTCCTTAGTTATTGAGGGTGTTAAGAGAGGGGTGTGCTGAATGTGACTCTACCTCTCACTGGTTAGAATGTCTCCCTCTTTGCTGCTGTCAGGTACAAGTTAGATGCCGTGTAACAGCCTTCCTTCTTGAGTGGATTCCGTTTTCTCTGGCCTACTTTTGCTGACAGTGACCTGCAGCAACTAGGAACTTTGTTCCTAGTTTTTGTGTTTGAACACATTCTCAACAGATCTATTCAGCACTCTTCCCTGGGGGCATGCCTTATTACTTCACCTATCCATTTGGTTCAGCTACTGTGTTGGGACTGGATTTAGTTTTAGGAATTGGTACCTATCATTTCTTAGTTGATTTTGTTTGGGAACTCCCTTTTCTACCTTTCAGGCATTTCTGAGATTGTTTTAAGATGTTTAGAAAAACATTTGTAAACAGCCTGCCAGGCCGGATCTAGCCTGCATAGGAGTGACCTATGAGGTCACTCAAAATTTTGAGGTCACTCAAAATTTAAATTTTGATTTAAATTTTACTTGACAACATTAAAGAAAATTCCTAGATTATGCTTAAGAATCAAGATTTCTGGCTTCTTTAAAAAACATTAGACCCACATTGTCACCTTCTCACGTGGCATCAATTGACTGACTCAGAGGAGCTGCCCTCCCCTGCCCCCTGTGAGCTAATGGACACTCTTACTCCTGTGCCCATCATTGCCCCTTTGTCTGAGGACTGTGATTATATGCCCAGAAATCATTTTCCTTTAAAACCAATATGACTTTGATCAGGGATACAGTAGAAAGCAGGAGTTTGTGGGTAAGTAGTAAATTAAGGTCCCTTGTTCCCAACCAGCCATCACCGCAGGCATCCGTGTTTAGAGCCCTGCTTTAGAAGACATTGCTATTTAGGAGCCTTTTTCAGATCAAGCTTATTTTGTCATATAAATTAGTAATCTTTTTTCTAGTTGTATTTCACATATTAAAACCTTTATAAATGAGGCAAAATAGATAGTAATTTAGAGGATGTTTATCACATTTAAAGATTTCACCTTTTAAATTTTGGTTCCATTTTTAATGCTTTGGTGGTAAAACTGAAAGTGTCCCACAGCAGCAGTGCTGTGTATCTCCGTATCACCAACAGATATTTTTTAGAGCCTAATGTGTATTGTCCTACAATGCCTATAAGAGTTAAGGTCACAAAAATATATAAAAAGGTCGCCCTTTCTTTTGAGGAGCTTACACTTTGATATATGGGGCTGGTCATCTGCAGAAAAATGAATACCATTGTGAGGTTTTACCAGTTACTGGTACACATAGTACTCTGGAAATAACTTTACAAAACTGCACAAAGTGGGATGGATCTAAGCAGGACTTGAAGGAAAATGTGGGCCCTGCTGAGGTGGAGTTAGACCCGAGGGAATAGGGGACATACACAGCCAGTCTGCACAGAGTGAGAATATTAGCTGTGTTAACACCAGCTTTCTGTTTGGCATTGCAGGACTGGCCAGAATTTTTTGTATATTTGATCTGGCTTTAAGTCTATGTGCATGTGAATGCTAAGAAATTATCTTACCTTATTTTCTCTAGAGAATGGTTTTTCTTGCTCTCACATGAAGTCCTGAATCCCATGTACTGCTTGTTTGAGTATGCTGGCAAGAATAACTACTGTCTGCAGATCAACCCTGCATCCACCATCAACCCGGACCACCTTTCCTACTTCTGCTTCATCGGTCGCTTCATTGCCATGGTGAGACTGACACCATGATACTCATTTAAACTTCACTTATTTCAAAAGTAGCAAAATGACATGCGTTGCCATTGGTTATGTCTGTTCATTGTCATGCAAGTGTCTTGTAAAGCAATGTTCAGGACAAAGAGAATAGCAAACTAAGGATGCTGGAACTGCAGTTCTGATCTCTAGTGGCTTGGCTACATCGGAGCAGGTGCAAGTATTGTAAGAGCTCAGGCTTATAGGTACCAAGGGACCCTTCAGGCATTCCCTGAAAGATGGTGAGTGGAGAAGCAACAGGATCCAGATTACGTAGTCTGATATTGACTTTATCATGCTGACTTTGCTGCTGTGTAGAAAAGAGACTATAATTGGGGCAGAGGAGGCCCCCAGAGAAGTGGAGACATGTGGCAGTGCAGATAAGGGACCTGAGTGGTACAGCAACTGGGTGGTAGGAAGTGGTTTGCTATTCTGTGTTTGAGCTGACGGGCTCTCAGACTACTTAAATGCAAGGTGTGAGACAGAATCAAGTGCAGACCTGTGTGTCAGTCTGTAGACCCCTTTCCTAAGGAGGTGGGGTTGTGGCAAGAGCAAACTTGGGGGTTGGGGAATCAAGAATTTGGATTTGGTTTGTTAGGTTTCAGACACCTGTAGACATCCAGGTGGGGAACAAGTAGCCAGCAGACTAGTCTGGTAATAAGGGGATAGCTACGTGAGGCTGTGGAGTTGGTTATGGAACAAGTGTGGGCAGACAGGAAGCTCAAGGACATTTATATCAGGGAGATGAGATGGGAAGAAACCAGCAAAAGAGATGACACTGAGGAGCAGAGAATCCAGTAAGAATGGTTCCCAGCAAACAAAGGAAGAAAGAACAAAGAATTGTCACTTGGATCAGGGCTGCTGGGCGGAGCATGATGAGGTCCGAGTAGTGACCATTTGGTGTGGCCAGGTAAGAACCAGGAGTGAAAGCCAGAGAGATATAAAGAAGCTTGCTTCAAAGGATCCGAGAGAAGCTGGGCAGTTACTAGAATTGATGTGGGATTGAGAATGGGAGGGATTCACACATGCATCTGCTGCTGCTGCTGCTGATGGAGTGAGAGAGGAAGGAACTGAATGAGAATGAGGCTAGTGTGATGAAACCTGGAGAATAAGACCCAGGAGAAGCTTAGTGCTTAATGTGAGCACAGAGCAGTAATAAGCTGGTCACGAGCACCTGTGGAGACCCTGCCAGTCCTCTAATGACTGTTTCCTGGAAGAGCAGAGCCCACCACCAGCCCAATACACAGTGGAGCATCAGCACCGCGCTGCTCTGCTCTGCACTTCACTTGGGTCTGTGGGAAGGAATCAGGCATGTGGTTGTGCACCCATTCTGGCATATTCCAGCACCCAGCCACAGGTTGGAGGCTGAGAGTTGGATTTCATGACCTTGGGATTTTGAAGGTATGGAATCTAAAGGGAGTATATGGGGAAGTAACAGTGCAGGGCTGAAAGTGAAAAGGCAGCAGTTCTATGGATTAGGTTCCATGGAGCAGAAATGCCTGCTGTTACTACCACAGGCACTGAGCTGGGTGGAGGTGAATGTGCATCTGAGGTGACAGAGGAATTGTAGGTACTGCTCATCACAGCACCCCTTGGCAGGTGCTGAATGTTTTTCACTAAGTTGAAGTCTAAAGTTATGGACTAAAAGCCAGCCTCAGAAAGGGCTCATCACATGGGTTCTGAAACATGTAGGACCAGGCAGTTGTATAGAGATCATGACACTGAACAGATGGAGAGGAATCCAGACAGCCAGGGGTGACCACCACATGTCATGTGCAGCTGGGGAGCAGGGGTCAGTAGGAAAGGACATACCTGCTCACTTCCTGGCCTGGTGACATGAGGGGACAAAAAGAAATCATAACCCTTTGAAAGGACTTGGGGGAAGCAAGGTCCTCAGAGAAATGCCAGACTTGTTAGAGCAAGATGCTGGGGGCGGGTTTTGTTGTTATTTTTTAATCCTCACCCAAGGACATGTTTATTCATGAGCGGGGAAAGGAGAGAGAGACATCAATGTAAGAGAAACATTGATCAGTTGCCTCTTGTACATGCCCCTGTTGGGAGTCAAACCCGCAACCTAGGTATGTGCACTGACTGAAGACTGAACTTAAAACCTTTTGGTATATAGGACAATACTCCAATTGAGCCACCCAGCCTGGGCAAGACACTGTTTTTATGAAGAGAAACAGTTGAGTTTCTGGGGGCTTTTGCTAGTGATGGATTGTGCACTCTAGAGGACACCGCAAAATACAGGTTGGGGACTGATGGGACTGGGCTCCCTGTGCTGGCTATTGCCAGAGCAGTGAAGGCACAATGCGCCCAGGGAGCCCGGAACACCCCCTGGGCAAAGCAGGGAAAGCCAGGATTCGGGGAGTGCTGATGCCCTTTTTCCATTCCACATCCAGTTAGGTTAATTGAATTTATAAAGTACATTACAGTGGGGTTGGTAAAGCTCCTTTATCACCCTCTTACTTATTGATAGGACATAATGTAGCTGAATGTTTGACCTCAGTTAAATAGGTAAAACCTTGTGATTTCTGTGTAATCATTGTGTACTCAATAAGAAAATTATTTTGTAAATTTTAAAATAATTTTTTTGTTTTTCTTGGCAGGCACTTTTCCATGGAAAGTTTATTGATACTGGTTTCTCTTTACCATTCTACAAGCGTATGCTAAGTAAGAAACTGACGATTAAGGATTTGGAATCCATTGATACTGAATTTTATAATTCCCTTATCTGGATAAGGTTTGAAGATTTTTCTTTCAATAAGGCATTTTCTTATAACCAATTTATATGTCTTGTTGATTAGTATGTATATATTTTTATCAACCAGAGACAACGACATTGAAGAATGTGGCTTAGAAATGTACTTTTCTGTTGACATGGAGATTTTGGGAAAAGTTACCTCACATGACCTGAAGCTGGGAGGTGCCAATATCCTGGTGACTGAGGACAACAAGGATGAGTACATTGGGTGAGGTTTCCAGAACATGTTGGCACTAATCCCCTGTCTACACCCCAGCCTCCTCCCTCTCTGCAACTCTGGAAGGACTCCACATTCATTCCCTGTCATTTACCTTTTCATTGTTTTCTCTCTACTCAACCTATATACATGCTCCACCATACTTCAGAGTTCATATGTACTATAGTAACTTCCCTCCGCCCTTCTCTGTTCTTGAAGTAAGAGTATGTACACTGATCTTCCTTCTTCACAACCACTGGCTTGTGTGCTCTCTGACTGTGTCGGGTCACACGTCACTGCCCTTGGTATTCAGAGGTTGGTGCAGAGACCGCAGCTGCTTCCTTCCAGATGAGTGATTGAGGTGTTCTGTGGGGCAGTGTGACATGGACCCTGGCTCTGACCGACCAGCAGGGTTTATCTCCTGAGGCATCTCACCTGCCCTCCCACTTCCTGTCTTAATAGGTACTCCCACGCCACTTTCAAACTGTCCTCTTGAATTCCAGGATCCTACAACCTGTCGTTTCTTCACTTTCTCTTTCTGTGGTGCTGCCCTCCATCTCTCTCCACTTCCTAAATGTGGATCTCTGTCCAAGGTCCTTCATTCAGCCTGTTTCTCTGAGGAGTCTGCTCTCATGACCTCAGTGTTCTGTTAAAGTCAAATATGAACTTTAGAAATCATTTCCATTTGCCAGTGAGGTAAATGCAGACTTTTCCAGGAAAGAACCAGATAGTAAATATTTCAGGCAGTTTACCACTGCCACGCCCTGCACTTGGAGCTCAAGCAGTGCTGACAGGATGAGAACAGACCTGTGTGGCTACACTCTGAATATACACTGAATATACACTGAAATTTGATTTCATGTGGTTTTCAAATATTATTATTTTAATAATTTTTCAACCTTTTTTAATTAAAAATATATAAAGACTGTTTTTAACTCATGGGCTGTATGAAAAGCAAATTACAGACTAGACTGGGCGCGTAGGCTCCTGAACTACTAAGTGACCCATGGTAAAGGTAAAGTGTCACCACCAGATTTCTCATTTTTTCTGCCACGTCTTCCCTCTCCTTCTAGACTTAGGTTCTCAGTGTTATCTTTTTTCTTCCTTGCAGATTCTTTTTTGCTTTCTGTAATTGTTCCCAGAATGAGACCATATACATACTTTACTCTTAGCTTTTGCAGGTCAGGAGAACTAGATTAACTTGCTTCCTAATAGTTAATCATGGTATGTCCATCCTATATTACTTGTACCACTCAGGTTGTGTCCAGGTTGAGCCATTACAGACCAGGCAGCAGAAAACTGTAAACATGAATACAGTCATGCTGCTGCCTCTTGTGGAGGATATTTACCAAAAGGGGAGATTTTAGTGAAAGACTATTGAATAGATAAGGCTGTGTAGCTTTCTTTCTTCTCAACCTGCAGTTGTTACGGTAGTGTCCCATACTTAGTCAGCCGTGATTTTCTGAATGTGGAATCACCCATACCTATTCCTCCTACACATGTTGGAGCACATGGAACACTTACCACTTTTACTAGAAAAACATTCTGAAGAAGGTATATTCACAAAGGTAGTAAGGCACCCAACTTTCTATATTTGATAAACTTTAAGCTTCCCCCGAAGTCCAATCCAGTGGTTATTAAATAAACAACCCAAGCATTTAAAAAGCACTGTCCATGTTTTCAAACATCAGAAGCAGTTTAATGTTTGTACAATACTTACGAATTTGCTTGTTTGCATTCTACACTGTGTTAAGGTAACCACTGCTTTAAAAAATCTTTTCTGTGTAGTACCTGCTACATAAGAGTTCATATCTAATCTTGAATATAAAAATTTTGGGAGGATTTTGTTCCAGTTTCTGATACAGTAGCAGACTTTGATTTTGTTTTTTTAATCTTGGTCTTAATGTGATAATTCTCTTTTAGTTGTGATACTTATTTTTTAGTACACAAATAGGACTGGATAGACAACTCTTTGGGAGGCGGAAGCCAGTAGGAGCAGAGGAATTGAGATATTCCAGGAATGTGGCAAATAACAACAAATAGTGGCCAGAGAGGGGCCTCAAGTGGTAGACACATTGTGAAGAAATTTAAAAAAATATTTCTTAAGAAATTTGGATTTTCGTTAAAACCCAACAAGATGGGATGATCAGAAGTGGTTTTGGAAGGCTAGTTATAGCATCTGTAGAGGATAAACTGGGGGGCCATAGATGGCAAGGGAGTGAAAGGGGAGGGACCCTGGGTAGGTGGTCCAGGAATCTAGAAGGTGGGAGATACATACCTGAAAAAGGCATGACACGTAAAAATGAAGGGATGAGTGTAGGAGGACATTACAGGAATAGATGGTTCAGAGTAAGTCATTACTAACACACAGTGTGGAAATAGTAGTAAATGAAGTAGTTAACAATTGAGGTTTCTAGACTGATTGACAGTGGATGTGTTACCAGGATGTCCACAGAGAGATGAATTACAAATGTCTCCATCTCAGGAGAAAAGCAGGATTTGGGGATTTAAGAATTATTGGCTTTTCTATGATAGTTGAAACTTCAGTGATTAATGGAATCATCTTTAGATAGTTGAGTAACTAGAGGAGTTGAAAAGGCAAGTGACACTCAGTTATAGGACAGAGACCCTATAGGACAGATGGAGAGCCTTCAAAGAGTAGGCAGAACCAATCAGCTTATGGCTCTGTTGGGTAGAAAGGGCCCTGAGAACTGGGAATGCTCATGCCACCATCACAGGTAGCATGTCACACGAGCACAGAAAAAAAGGGCACATGACTTGGCCCTTTGCAGTGCCTGGGTGTCATTTTATAAAGGCCGTTGTTTCTTCCTGTGGGAGGAGATGTTGAAAGCCAAACTATAGTGGTTTAAAACTTGAATGAATGGGAAGTGAGAAGGTGAGCACTGTGAGCTAGGGCCCCCTTCTAATGAGTGGTGGCAGGCTGGGGAGGGGCAATGGACTAAAGGGGGAGTTTGGAAGAGAGCTGTCTGAGCCGCATCGGGGAAGCTGGATAGAATTGAGGGCTTAAGTCACTGATGTAGGGAAGTTTTGGAGGCAGCAAGGATGAAAGGTGTCTGAAACAAGTCAAGCACCTTCCTCCTCCGCACAAGGGAGGAGTTGGAGGCAGGGGACATGGAGAGGCTGCTCCCTCCCCCAGTTTCCATGGCTGCTCCTGCACAGGGTCCTCCACACCCACCTTCCTTCCAGACCTTGTTACTGCCAGATTTTCTGCCTCCTCCTTGCCTGCCTCTTCTACAGCTGCCTTATGACTCCTCCAAATGTTTTGTTTCTGTTTTAAATGATTTCTCCTTTAAATGTTAGGAAACCTTTGTGTTCTCCAGTAAATCAGTGTTAAGCCATTTCTAACAAGTACCATAACCTGTCCCATCTCGAAGCCTGCAGACAGCATGCCTGATGTCCTTGCGACACACCATTGCTTCTCTGTGGAGAGCTATGAGTCAGGAGGAAGGGGAGTCCGTTTGCCATGTGGCCGCCCTTCCTGCTCATGGTGGAGCCTCATCGACAGGGAGCCTCTTACATGTTCTTCACTTTGAAAAGCATCTTGACAGCTGCACATATGCTGCCGTGATTTCCTTGTGTAGATGTGTTAACTCAGAAACAACACGTGTGTGAGGAATGTAGATGGTAGATTTAGAAAAAAATGGAGTGTTAGAAGTTTGATTTTTACCTAAGCCTTTTACCACATACAAGTGACCTACTTTATATGTCATCTTTATCTTCAGTTTAATGACAGAATGGCGTTTCTCTCGAGGAGTGCAAGAGCAGACTAAAGCTTTCCTGGATGGTTTCAATGAAGTTGTTCCACTTCAGTGGCTACAGTACTTTGATGAAAAAGAATTGGAGGTGAGGCATTTTAACTAGGTATTTTAAGGAGTGGGGGCAGGGGCTGTTTGGTGCTTTCGCAGAAGAATGCCCAATGGTTTTAAATCATGTGGCACAATCTAGAATCTTCTCACTCATCCAGAAGTTTTGGGGATATTAAATCCTAGCACTGGCTGAGGGGCTCATGTTCTTTGAACCATGATGATGTCATGGGCACAAAGTCATCAACCAGGCCTGCTGTAGGGTCCTAGACAGTGGGTGTAACCGTATTACTCATTTGGGCGAACTTCCTGGTACCCTGGCTTAGTAATGAGTTACCCCAAAGATCAGATTTTAAAGTCATGACTTCCTAGTGGTGTCAACTATATTTAGACTTGGTAAAAGTATAAGAGCATTTTTCGGAGGGTAACAAAATACACATAACAAAATTTACCATCTTAGTCATTTTTAAGTGTACAGTTCAGTAATGTTAAGTATGTTCAAATTACTAGGCAACAGATCTCCAGAACTTCTTATCTCGCGAAACTAAAACTCTACCCACTAAACAAGTTCTCCATATTTCCCACTCCCCAGCCCATTACCACCACCTACTTTCTGTTTGACTCCTCTTGCTATTTCACTTAAGTGGACTCACACTGTATCTGTCTTACTGTGACCAGCTTATTTCACTGAGCATAGTGTTCTCATGGTTCATCCATGTTGCAGCAGGTGTCAGAATTTTTTTTAAGGCTGAATCATATTCATTACATGTATAGGCCACATGTTCTTTATCCATTCACCAGCCAGTGGCTACTAGGGTGTCTCCACCTTTTGGTTATTGTGAATGCTTGCTGCTCAGAACATGGCTGTACTAGTATCTTATATCCTGCTTTCAGCTCTTCAGGTATGTTCCAAGGAGTGGGATTGCTGGATCATTAAGTAATCCTGTATTCAATTTTTTTTGAGGAACTGCCCCACTGTTTTCCATTCCCACCAAAGTGTACCAGGGTTCACATTTCTACACATCTTCACCTACATTCTTCCTTTTTTTTCTTTATGATAGCCATCCTAATGGTGTGAAATAACATCTTATTACTGTTTTGATTTGTTTCCCTAAATATCAGTCACTGAATTTGTGAAGTCTTTTCTTCCCATATGGACACCAGGATAGTCCTTGGCATTTCCTCTCAGCCCACTGTAGGTGCAGTGTTTTAACTTTAGCCAGCTTGGATTCTTTGCCAAGAAACCCTGTCTGTCCATGTAATCAAACTTGCATGTGAAAATTAGCATTTTATGTTTTATATAGTATTCCTGTGTAAAAATTAACCTGCTGAAAATTCTAACTGATTTGGGAAATATTGAACGTCAGGACTCTAAGTCTGCATGACAGTGTTGAATCCCTAGCCCGGGTTTACATCTTTCCTAATAGCTTGCTTAAACAGGCAGAAATACATTACAAGAATGAATGGAAGATATTTTTTAGGGTAGTGTTAATCATTTTTTAATCACAGACTGCACTAAGAATCTAAAGAAAATTAAACTATTCTGGGTCCTCAAAACACATAAACCTAAAATGTACCATGGCACCAGTGAAAGCTCTCCCTGGAGGTCCCCTGGGGAAAGGGTGTTGGGTAGTGGCTACAGCAGAGGCCCGGAAGGCCATGATGGGCTCGTGCTGTTCCATGGCCCTTGATGGTCTTCATATGTTCTCATGTACAGCTGAGACATAGTGGGCTGCTTGCAATACATAAGGGGACTTATGTATTTAGCTCATAGTGCAGAGCTGTGATAAAACACCCATCCTTTTTTGCTTTGTTTTGATTTTTACTCCTAGTCCTTTCTTTTCCTCCCCTTCATTGTCTTTCTTAATCCATGAATAATATTCAATGAGTATTCATATCATTGCTCAAAGTAATATCTATTCATAATCATGCGCCTTTTTGTAAGTTAAAAATATTTTAAACTTTAAGATATAAGTTATTCTTTATAAAAACTCTGACCATACTAGGACTAAAAGGGACCTTTCTCAGTTTGATAAAAGGCATCAATAAAGAGGAAATTTCACATCATTGATTGTCAACTTAGGAAATCTCAAGGAATCTACCAAAAAGCTATTTGAATTAACAGTGAATTTAACAAGACTGTAGGGTACAAGGTCAGTAATTGTATAAATCAACTTTTATCTTCTATTTAATACTAGCAGTGAACAATTGGAAGTCTCATTTACTGAAGTATAAAATGAACTGCCTTATTTTTTGGACTATAAGACACACTCCCCCCAAATTTGGGGGTAAGAGGGTGCGTCCTATAGTCTGAATGTAGTATGTTTGTCTCATTGTGGGGTGGAGGTGGCAGTGGCGGTGGAGCGGGGTCACAGGTTATTAAATATTTTACCACATTTTTTACTTCAAAACCTTTTTTTCCTATTTTCCTCTAAAACCTAGGTGTGTCTTGTGGTCTGATATGTCTTCTAGTCCTAAAAATACAGTACTTTAACCAAAGACATGTAAGACCTCTATCCTAAAAACTCAAACATTGCTTAGGAAAATTAAGGGTAACTTGAATAAGAAGTATATCAGATTATATATTGAAGGATTCAGTATTGTAAAAATGTCAGTTCTCTCCAAATTAATCTGTATATTCAACACAACCTGAGTCAATATCCTAGCAGAATTTTCTGTAAAAATTGATAGGCTGATTCTAAAATGACTAGGGAATACAAAGGCTCTAGATCAGCCAAAACAGTTTTGAAAATGGACAAACTTGGAGGATGTGCAGCACCTGCTTTCAATAATTGTTAGCTCTGGTAACAATGTGGTCTTTATGAAAGGAGGAACAAACAGATCAGCAGAACATGGGAAAGTCCAGAGACAGACCCACATGTAACTGTCATCTGATATTTAACAGAAGTGGTAATACATTTCAGTGGGGAAAAGGAAAGTCTTCTGAACAAAGGATGTTGGGTCACCAGTATATCCATATGGAAGGAAATTACCCTCAACTCTTGCCTTAGCCCATAAAAAAAGATTAATTAAAAATAAGTCAAACATAAATATGAAAGCTAAAAAGAAAACATGGAAGTGAAGTCTTTGTGTAGGCATTAGTTTCTTAGAGAAAACAGAAAAAAACTATAAACCACACAAACAGGTTAAATTTGACTTCATCAAAATTGCAATCTTCTCCTCTTCAAAGTTTTTACTTAAAAGACAGCCCGCATATGGCAACAGATATTGACAAAGGCTTAACACAAGGTCAGTGATGGCAAGTAAATGCCTGAAAGGCGTTCCTTAGTCCCTGGAAATTGCAAGTGAAAGCCCAATGAAGTCCACTTTGGGACCATTTAGTTCTAATACCATGTTAGACACACCTCACCCTCATGCCCTGGCCCCTTAACTATTAGGTATTTACCCAAGTGAAAGGAAATATAAATCCATACAAAGACTTTTCTGTAATGTTCATCACAACTTTATGCCTCAAAGCCCAAAATCTGAAGTAATCTAAATGTCCACCAACAAGTGAATGGATAAATAAAGTGTTGTATGTTCATATAATGAAGTACACCCCAGTGATATGAAAGTGCTGGTGCCCACAGCACCAGGTATAACAACATTGTGTTGGGTGGGGAACAAACAAGACTATATGCACACTGTGTGATATTCTTGAGAATCCGAAGTCATTGGTCACCTAGCACCAGATGAGGCTTTTGACTGCAAAGGAGACATCATGGAAACGTCATATATCTCTATTGCGGTGGTGGTTACACAGGTGTGTATATGGGTCAAAGCTCATCTGACTCTATACCTAAAATGTGCATCTTGTCATCTACAAATTATACTTAAGAGTTGATGTGTGAGAAGTATAATATGCACCATACTGTTTTGTTATGCACAGAATAGTTTCATCCCACATATAATAAATTGGTGTTATTTGAAAATTTCACATACATAGAATATTTTATTCCCAAATCCTGGATAAATGAAAACAGGTTAGTATCTTTAAAAGTAGATAAGAATACAATTTTTTAAAAGGCAGAGAAATTCACGTTTGAAATGCATCAATAATTTGGACACCTAATTTAGGATGTATTTATAGTAAAGGGAGATACTCTTTTAACACATCTATTGTTTTCTTAAAGAATAGCTGAGTTGTTTTCTGAGTTCAGAAAACATAGATAAGGTACCAAAGAATCTTGCATGATAAATAGCCATAAATGTGGATTTGCTTACTGTGGCCACTGTTTTTTGTGCACGTGGAGTCATAGTTCTCATCTCCAAGTCCCAACTGTGACTGAGACTGTGCTCCCCCTACTCCAGGTTATGCTCTGTGGCATGCAGGAAGTGGACCTGGCTGACTGGCAGAGAAATACTGTGTATCGGCATTACACAAGAAACAGCAAGCAGATTATTTGGTTTTGGCAGGTATTTGCTTTTATTTTTTTTTTTTGAAACAAAGTACTTAAGACATTTTCTAATGAAACAGCAATTTAAAAAGTTTTTTATTTATTTTTCGTTATTGACACCAAGTTGAGACTTTTGGACATGGCTTTTTAGTCTTTGAGTTCCAAACCAAAAGTGAGTATGTGGTTTGTTTGGGTGGCTCAGTTGGAGCGTCATCCCATACAGCAAAATGTTGCATGGGTGTGGGGGGCGCAGTTTGGTCCCCAGGAAAAGCATTTACCTCGGGTTGTGGGTTCGATACCAGTGGGACACTTATGGGAGGCAGCCTAGCAATGTTTCTCTTTCTCTGTCCTCTTCCTTCCTCCCTCTCTAAAATCAAACATATCCTTGGGCGACAATTTTTTTAAAAAGTGAATATATGTTAAAAGATGGCTTATTTCGACCATTTCTGGATGAAAAAATGAATGGTAGGATCTTCTTTAAGTGATTAATGGTAGTAAATTTAGGTATAACATTTTTTTCTAGCAATATGAAAGTACTCTACAAATCCTACTTAATCCTGTAAGTGAAGGAGGAAGTATGTTTTATGAGAAAGTCACAATAGACACTTAATTCATTTGAAGGTGACAACATGCTAGGGAATTGGAATAATCCACAGGGTAATATCCACCCTCTCCTTTCTTCCCTTTCCTGAGGTTAAAGCTGCCGTCAGGTGGTCTCTAGGCATCCAGGTGCTGCATACTGATCTTGATGCTAGACTCTGTTTTGTATGTTCATTTGAAAATTTAAAATCTCTAGGTCAGGGGACAGTCTTCACATAACCCTAGTAACTGAGACTCACATAGTAACTGAGCTGGTTTACTGCTTCACTCTCAGGTGCAACGATGGTCTGGGTATTTGTATTACTAGAAAAAGATTTTCCAAAAGTTGCATCTTTATGGAAGGATATGTGCCATGTGTTCATCTTACATGCAAGATGGCACATACCAGAGTACTTAGTGCAGCATTATTGGTACTCTGATGGAGACAGGAAACACCTGATTTGCATCAGGAGGGGATTGAGTAAATAAACTATAATATATCCATTCTGCAATACTATGCCCTGCAATCACTCTTAAATGCAGATTAACAAAAACAAAGAAAACAGTGAACTAGATTATTTGTGGAAGAATGCAAACTTTGGGTTTTCAAGTATAAAGAGCAAAGTTGGGAAGTGGTGCTAAGTGGGAGGAAGTGGTCATTGGCGGGGGGTCCCTAAAGGGAAAGTGCAGGTGTTCAGGACAGGACAGTGGTTCAGAGCTTACCCAACCTGTGTTATGCCACTTATTAGCCATTTGAGGACACACTGTATGGCTCTCTACGCATTGTCTTCTTACATGTAATGGGGATGCTAATGTAGTACCCATTTCATAGTACTGTGAGGGCTGCACACTCAAGAAGCTCATGGCACTGTGCTGGCAGGACCCTCCAGAGGTGACGGCTGTAACACCTGTCCTGGTTCCTTGGATCAGTGATGACATTTCTAAATTTCTACTTCCTCTTTGTAGTATTCTCAGCACAGTGCAAACTAGCCCTAATAAATGGTAAAGGCTGCAACCACTTTTTATCACTTTTCTTTCAAATCAATTTCATTGTTAAATTTCTTATTCTTCAAGTTCACTCTTAATTATCTGGAAGAAATTTGGGAATACTTTAAATGTCTACTATTTTCATTACTGAAGATAACTTAGCATCTATTTTACATTAATTTTGGTCTTGTTGCAGTTTGTGAAGGATACAGACAATGAGGCAAGAATGCGTCTGCTACAGTTTGTCACGGGGACCTGCCGCCTGCCCCTTGGAGGCTTTGCTGAGCTCATGGGTGAGTGCCACCTCTGTGGGTCACTTTGGTCACTGGCCTAAGGCTCATTCCTGGTGCTATATGTAGGGTGAGACAAGGAAAGTCACCTGCCTGGGTAACCACTGCTGTGTCCCTCAGGGTGACAGGGGAGCAGACTTCTGCAAATACTGGTCTTTGCAATGACGTGAGGTTTGTTGCTGGGTCCCTACACCAGAAGGAGCTGTTCTGGGCAGAAGCAAGTGACACTGTAGTATTATCTATGTGACATGTTATATAACTAGTTTTCAAAGTGCCGTGTTAAATAACTAGTTTTAAAGACCAAAAAGTTTCAAGGACCAGATAAATTTTATTTTATTTTCCTGGTTTAGGAAGTAATGGGCCTCAAAAATTTTGCATTGAAAAAGTTGGGAAAGACACCTGGTTACCAAGAAGCCACACATGGTAAGTTGAAGAGAGTCCCTAAGTAAAAGGTGAAAACCAGTGTTTTTTTTTTTAATATATGACCCAATATAACTGCTAATTCATTAACATAGCTAGATTTCAGTGTTTAGAACATACTCATTAACGCAGTGTCCTTTAACTGAGCACCACCAAATGATTTCTAGCTGGTAAATCTGAATACTTGCGAAGTGTAAGCCTGACTGAACCAATATTTAGAGTATCCACTGTCAGTTTGTACTCCTTGGGGGAGGGCACACAAATGACAGTTCTAGGAAATCTGTGGAGGGAAATGAAGCTGGGCCATGGTAGACACAACTGGCCCGATGGGCAGGGAGCCCTTAAAAAGGGCCATGTTGGAGTGTGATGAACAGCATGCTGTGGCGATGTGGGAAATGCACTCTTTATACATGGTTGTTTTCAAAATACCCTGAAGTAAGAAATTGCAGAAATGCCTGGTTTGAGTGGAATAGAGTGTGAGTCAGGGGAGAGAGATAAGGGCTTTGGAAATGCAGAGTCATTATAGGTCAACTGTGCAAGACCCTGGCCTACACTGAGGAATGTGGGTTTCACTGTAAGGGCAAGTAGAAGCTTCTAAAGTATCTTAAGTAGCAGGTGATGAGATTCAAGGAAATCCACTGGCTAGAGGAGAGATCAGGGACAGTGAACAGGGAGATAGTACAGAACTGTCTGTTCCCAACAGGTGGTAGCCTGACATTGGTGGTTCTCTTTTGGTCAGAACTATGTTCATGCTAAGCCACACTTCACCTTTTTATGGTATTCACAGCTGTATGCTGGTGGCAACTGTCACCCCTTCACCAGGTCCTTGTTAACCATGTATGCTGTTGACAGCAAAAGAAAAAACAACCCAGGTTCACTGTGGATTATACTTCATGAGGCTGTGAGAATTGACTTTGTTCATCTGGTATCTAAGCATGTGTCTGACAATGGTTCCTGTTATGAGGAGAGGCTGTTAGGCAGCTGCTTGAGTTGAAGGCTGACCCAGCTGGCTTTTTTATGAACATTCCCATCACTTCAAAGAATGACTAACAAACAGTTTATTCAGACTTGGATATTTGGCAAATATTTTCTTGAAAGTAGTGAAGTAGGTGTGTCACTTCAAGGAAAACAATTCACAGCACTGTGGGCAGTGAAGGTTTTGAGCAAAAATTATAATTTTGGAAAACTTGTATATGTGCACACACATATATATATACACACACACCATGGACTTGACAGCCTCCCAGGACTTTTTTGGTGAGATTAGCAGTGTTACTGATTTTTTTTTTCTATTACATAATTAAATGTGTCACATCTGAAAACCCTCTAAGTTGGTGAACCAATCATGCACGGGTCAAAAAAGATGGTTCAGAGGGCAACACAATCCAATGGATTTTACATAACGTACAGAAAGTTCTTTGATAGGATTTCATATTACATGTAACCTGGTCAAATCTAGTATAGCGTCAAATAGTAATATCCACAATTACCTGGAAAAGTGACTAGTCCATCTCTAGTTCCTACTGAACACGTGGGGACAGGTGTGCATTTACGAACCAAGATCATATAGTACAGCAGAGTGAGTGTACAGGTATCAGAGTCTAGACAGTAAAAAGATTTGCAGAAATATAAAACAAGGTCATGTTTCCAAATCAATTATTTTTTAAATTTCTCAGTTTTAAATTCTAATATAGTAGTTACATAAACAAAAACAGATCATTATAATTCACATAAAACGAAAGCTGTTTGGGGTTCTCAGTACTTTTGAAGCATGAAAAGGGATCCTGTGACCAGACATTTGCAGACCAGCCTAGACTAAATTGGTGAAGCCAGTAGAGGAGGAGTTGCCGAGGGAGGCAGGGCAGGGCATTCCTTAACCAGAGAGAATCCCCAAGGACAGCTGAAAGGAACTGGCCTTTCCTGTAACAGGAGGGAGAAAAGTTGGTTTTCACTATAGACAGATTTTATATTTTGTGAAAGGGAGACAGGTATCAACTGTTGCTTTTTGTTTTTTCAAAATGTAAGGTCACTGGTGGGGTTGAAGAAAGGAGAAACTTCAGAGAGAGAGTCATCAGGAAGGCAAGGCTTATGGCTACAGGCAGGATGGGACTGCCTACTGGAAAGGGACACCAACTTACCTACTTGTGGGATGTCCCCCTATCAATGTACAAGAAATGAGAAAGGACACAGTTGAATTCATTCAGGGTCTGAGTTTTGATTAACTTCGAAAGAGGGAGAGAAAGGGATATAAATGCCTTTCAAGGGAGTGATTAAAATAATGGGCCGGTTTCTCTGGGAAATGTTAAAATAGTCTTATGACTAGATCTTAAGTCTGAATAGACTGCTGTAAGAAATTTGTATACATTAATAATAATAGATAAGTAGTATAGTAACATGTCTCTGTCCTTTTAGTTTTTCAAATGTGCTTTAAAAATATTGTACTGGAAATCTTCATTTTATTGAACACACATCTGATTTTGTTTCTGTTTAGTTTTAATCGTTTGGATCTCCCACCATATAAGAGTTATGAGCAACTGAAGGAGAAACTTCTTTTTGCAATAGAAGAAACAGAGGGGTTTGGACAAGAATAAATGAGGTTTCTCGTCTTGGGGAACTGGCGTCACATACCCCAGCCAAGAAAAATCACACAGATAAGTGTAAATAAGCCATTCATTCTGTACAGTGAATTTTCTGAACATTTCTGACTATAAATGTTTTCTGTTGTTACAGAATATACAAAATAACTCATCCTTTTTTAATTTATTTATTATTTCCTTAAACTGACTGACCAGGAAAAAGATTACCCTTAACTTTTGCAGCAAGAGACTTTATTAAAAATAAGTATCTACATCAGCGTGCTCCTAGTGGCTCTAGTTTTATAGAGCTGCTCGGCTGCATCATCACAGCAGCATTCCTGCAGAAGCAGTCCGGATGCCTTCACCTGAGTTCTGCCCCCTCACATGACATATCCCATGTGGTGTATGCAGTTGTGTGGCTGTTCAAGAAGGTACTGAGGGCCTAGGCCCAATCTGACTTTGAGTATGGTAACTAATGCTGCTGACTTTTCTGAAGACAGGTGCTTAATTAAAACCTGTCAGTTTATTTTAAATAAATAAGGTAGTTGAAAATTTCCCCTCTGCTGCACCACTAAGTAAATGCAGTTCAAGTAATGAATGAAAGCATCCTTACGTCAAAGTCATGTACTAACAGACCCAGCACCATCCATTCTACGGAGAAGCATAGAGTTTTGTTTACATGTTCCTTTGGCATACTAGGTATTTGTGGGATTAAAAGAATCAGGCACATATGTTCTTTTGTTTTTAAGTGTGATGGTCTTTTATTCATAATGATGCAATTTGATACTTGGGGACATATAAAAGGTAACACGAACTTTTCCATTTTTGTTTTGTTTTCAAAGTTTTAGCTCATTAAACCAGATGGACTAAAGAGTTCTCAAACAAATGAGTTTAATGATTTTCTATTCATGAAAATTCTATGTATCTGACTTAAATAAGCATATAAACAATCTTTTGGTCCTTCTCCCCTTTCCTTATAGATTATTTCTGTCCTAAGTAAAAAACTTTTTAATTGTTTTTTGTTATCAAAGCCATTTGCTGAACTATAAAGTTGTACAACAAATTAAAATCTGATTTGATACTAATGCTACTTCAGCAAAGAGGGCTTCCTAATTAATACAGAAATTTAAATATACATCATTTCAATATGCACTGTAAATTTCATTTACTTAAAAATTTTTTATACCACAGAAGTGACATCTTAGAATGTTAACATATTTCACTGCTGAATACATACAAAAATTATTATACAATCTGATTTCCCTAAAGTTTGTTTTGCAAAAAAAATTTTTATATATTACATTGTGTTCTGTATTTTTTCAAAACTCACAGTAAAGATGCAATAAAGGCAGTGACCTGTTGGTTGAATAGACTCCTTTCCCAAATCCTAACTGCTGCCTAAGGAATTTTTTCCCTTTAAATCTAACATATATGACAAGTTATGTGATATAAGGCAGCAGAGGGTGATAACTAGTCTTCAAAGTGCTACTCAAGTTATACCTGAAAAGAGTTCAGTGTCAGACACATAAAGGTGGCCCAGCTGGGTGAGTCTGTGATGATTGAAGACAGGAGATTTTCATGGGTCTGGTCCCCTCCCCACTTCAGGTAAGAAATTATTGTGATCAAATGGGCCAACATAACCCAGATCAGCTTTCTGGAGAGGCCTTTCCCCTTCCATGATGATGACAGAAATGCAGACCTGCAGGCAGGATCCCCTGTCGTGATTAGTCCCAGCACAGACAGCTCCCAAGGGAGGCTCAGCGACATGCAGCACCAACACAAGCAAACGGATCACAGGCCCAACACACTTTCATATACCATATTAGTTGCTGGCCTTCTCTGGACAGACATTACAAGTGGTTTTGTTCTCAGTCCTTCCTCAGCAGTTAGAACTGAAAGGTCTGAGAAACTGTTAACCTGCAGCCTTGGCTTGCCCACCTACCCAGCTCTTTTTATCCTCAGAGGCAGATAGGGTGGCATGTGTCAGCAACACTGACATTGTAATTCACCCCTCTTCAACACACATACTGAATACTTAATCCACTGAACTTAAAAGCCAAACTTGTTGTTCTATGCTTTTCCCTTGACAGATCACATCCCCAGGTGACCTCATCAGAGGGCATTTCACCTTCTTGAGGCTCCTCTGCATCTACTCTACACTCTCCAGTCACAAGACCACAATTCAATGCTGAGTGCAGGACATTTGTCATATGAACCCCATGGGATTTGCCAAAGTTATCACAGTGATGCCCAAGCACACAGGCCAAAACAGTGTCTAGAGTGAGGATGCACAAAAGCAAAAAATGCCACCAAAATAATGTTCTTCCAACAAAGACAAGTCCAAAAGTGGTATCTCCTACTAAATTCCAACTTTACTCTCCCCAATTTCCACAAAGGAGAATGCAATCAGAAGGCCATGGTATTTAATGTACATACTGATACTCATGGTAACTCCTTAATCCACGAATTGGGTGTTTTCTTTGTTGTAGAGGCTGAGAAAAGTCATTTTACAAAGTCCACAGTCTATAATTAAACACTCAGTTGGGAAAACTGCCAACAAGAAGTTAATTGAGAGCTTCTGGGTTCTTACAGGATAGTAGCCAATTTCCAAGTTCAGATTTCTTGTCACAGCCTCAAAAAAGGGAAACATCTACAAGGACGTCCTTGTACCCACCCAGCCAGTCTGTAATGCTTATAAGACAGAACACAAACATTTGTGTACACACATAGGAGGGGAAAGGAGGAAAAGTAAGCTCCTCAAAACAGCAGTCAGTGCTGGGACAGGAGCCTGGAGGGGCTGCATAGGAGGGGGAACAGACTGGGCTCCAGAAGTCCCTAAGCAGGACTGACCCAAAGGAAGACCTGGGGCATCATATTCTTGGGAGTCAAAAGGCAGAGACTGAGAAAGTGCACAGAACCCCAGAAGGTACCATGTCCTGAGGAGGGAGCTGCCCCTTAGTTACAGGGAGAAGACAACAGCTCTGCAATAGGCTCAACAACTGCACTCCTAAGCATTTATCCCAGAGATACGAGATGTACCTAATGATCACAGCACCGAAGATTACCATGGTTTAACTGCCTTCCAATAGATTCAGGTTAAATGAATGGGAACAACCATACAATGAAACAGTCAACAATACAAAGAAATGAACTGACGGACTGAACTTAGATGGATCCCAAAAGGTCAGGTACTATATGATTCCATTTATATAACTCTCCTGAAATGACAAAATTATAGATGACAGATCAGGATAGATGGAGAGGTGAGTATGACTGAAGAGACAGCACCAGGGAGCCTGGTGGATGACAAAGGAATCTAGGACAGTCACAGAAGTCTCCAAGGTGACAAAACTGCACACATAAATAAGAACACTTCAAAGTGGATCAATCTGAACAGGGTCTGACTGTGTTAGTTACACATCACTACTGGGCAAGCAAGGCAGGACACACAGTACCTCCCTGTATTAGTTTTTGCAACTTGTTATGAATCTATAATTATTTCAAAGTTAAAAAACACACATTTTAGCTCTGGCTGGGTACCTCAGTTGGTCAGAGGATTGTCCCAATACCTTCACCAAGGATGAAGGTTCGATCCCTAGTCAGGGCACAAACAGGCATCAACCAATGAATTCATAAATAAGTGGAACAACAATCTGATGTTTCTCCCTTTCCCTTCACACACCCAAATCACTCAGGAGACAGCATTTACTCAAACCTCTTACCTCCCATTAGATTACCTGCTAATTCATCTCCAGAAAATAGCATTCAAAGGTACTCTAAATGAAAGTGATAAACATCAGGTTGGGCATAGAAGATCCAACATAATTAACTGTGGGTCCTTGAAAGTCAGGTGGGCCAGTGGTTCTCAAAGTGGGTTCAGTAAGGCCCACTGAAGAACAACCTAAGACAGGAGTTGCAAACTTATTTTCACTGGGAGGCCACATCAGCCTTGAGGTTGCCTTCAAAGGGCTGAAAGTAATTTTAGGACTGTATAAATGTAACTACTCCTAACTAGGGGCAAGAAGGTTGGCAGTGCCACCAGGTAGAAACAAGGTACCAGGCTGGATAAAACAATGTGGAGGGCTGGATTCTGACCCCAGGCCTTGTGTTTGCTCCCTGTGATCTAAGACAACTGGCCTGGCGCCTTCATAGTCACAAAGGAGAAGAAAAGATGGGGGAGTGCTTTCCAAATGCAATATACAACATTTGCATCTTGGTTTTTAAGACGTAAGACATTTTGGGACACTTGAGAAAATTTAATGGACTGGGTTATGAGATGACAATAAGGAATTGGATTTCTAGTTGAGATCATGGATTTGTGAAAGAGGTCTGTATTCTGAGATGATGAAGTATCTAAGGATGAAATATGTCATCTACAGTTAATTTCAAGAATCAGGAATATACATAACTACATACACAGAGAAAGGCAAAGGCACTGCTTTCTTTTCCTTTGTGTTTCAGAACGCACATAAGATACAGCACATCATTCCCCTCCTCCCGATCCCCACTGTGACCATACCTCCCTAACCCTCTGAGGAGCTCCCCACACATACACTCTCACATTCAAAATCATCCTTTTTTACAAGATTCGGACTTTGCAGGGTGGCATCCAGCCCCAAAGAAGCAGTATTGTCTGCCTACTTAAACATCTTACATTCCACTTCTCCTTCAAGTTCTGCATTGCTTTCAACCCATAAGGCAACAGAACTTGGGCTCTGTCAAGTCCCAGATCAACCCACTTGTGAGACAAAGTCACATCACACACAGAGATCACTCATTTCCAGGTCCTTCCTGAGGCAGCCTGGCTCCCAGATACATCATTTCACTGCTTTACATCCAGATCCCTCAATCCCCAACCTCCTTACTTGCATTGCCCCCTCTCTGCAAGATTTCATCTGGGAACCAGTCCAACTTGAAAATGCACCCTCAGTTGCTCCTCCTCAGGGGCTTTCCTTCCTGCTCCCCTCCCTCCCATGTGATCAGTCCTCAAATGTCACACCACCTAGAACTGCTAGTGTCCCAGACACATGGTAACCACCCCCCAAGCAATGGAGACACCTCTACCCTCGTAGCAATGATATCTTTTGACTTGTTCTTTGTGAAGAACCTAGAATTTTGTATATTTGTTAAGTGGTCACAACATTAAAAAAACAGCCACAGAACAGTTATGGTTAACATACTTATAATTTGATGAAAAGGCAGTGTTTCCTAAATTTCAGGTGTTTTCTCTCTTTGAAAAAGTCTCAGTTCTTGCCACTGAAACCTGTAAGCAGCTGAGCAGCTTCTGCCTGTATCTAAAAAGGGAAAATACATGTTATAAATTGACAGTAGAACTTGTGAAGTTTAAGTTCATAAAGGTAGACTGCAGTTTCTAAGAGTTTCCAAAAATCAGGATAGCATATTTTAAGAATAAAGTTTCTTAGCAGTGACTCTTCCGCACACCAGAACCTCCCACCCACCCACCCTTTGCTGTTTATTTTAGAAATCTCATTTGATTAGCTACATGTCATATAGGAATAACTCGCAAGGAATTCATAACATGTTTATAGTAACTAAGCATATGTTGTACAGAAATTAGCATATTAATTCATGTTCGAAATGAACACTACTGTTTTGAATATGGATTTAGACAACTTATGTTTTTAAAGAAGTTATTCATTCACTTTTATGTATATGAGTGCCTCAATGGAAACCTATCTGCCTTACTTCACTGGAGACGTTACCTGTTTATCTTCCTGTGTGTGTGCTGGGTAGTCCTTAGCTTTTAACAACCAAAAAGCAGCAAGCTTTTTGTTTTGTAGCTTCAAATATGTCTTTCCTAAAAGAAGCAAGTTTTTGCTGTAGAAGTTTGGATCCACTGTTCATAAGAAAGAAAAAAAAAATTATCTCAGAAGAAATAGTACTGCTCTTATTTTTAAAGGCTTTTATTTTTTTGGAAATAAATTTGTGTGTCAATAAATGATTAGGCTAACTGGGATACTCTTATTCAACTCTGTATTCATTATCTACAAAAGATGTGTAAAATAAGGTAATTGAGTATCTACTATGTGCTAGGATTCTATTACACACACCTTTCATTTCGTTATTTCATGCCATTTTATGAGGCAGGTCCTCCATCCAGTCACTGGGAGACAAGCTACCTACCACAGGACGGGGACTTCTTTATCACCTTTTTTCCCTGTTGCACCCTAAGTGCCTAGAACATAGCACACACTCAGACGTTTGCTGAGTGAGAGATCATGTTACACACACTACCAACACATACTGGATGGGAGCTGCCCATACGGATACATGAAACAATCTGCTCTTTGGAATTTATAATGAAAGGAGGAACAGGAGCACAATGAAATATGATGTAAGAAAGAAAAGATGAGAAACCGAAGAAAAAAGCAACTAACTCTAAGAGGTTATACCTGGGCTGAATGGGAGGCAGAATAGGGTTTTAAACAGAAAAGTGGAGAACATTGTTGGCTGAGGGAAAAATCAACACAAAGCCTATGAATGAAAGCAATTTGACCTCACAAACGTCACTAATTCTTTACAGTTTCCATGTATCCGCTTGGGGACCTCTATATTCAAATGATAACTTCTTCCTGGATACAATTTACCTTCATTTGCTCCTTAGCCCAAAACTGTTTTACTTCTTTCATTGTTAACATATTTGCAAGATGACATGTGGATGTGCTTAAGGTTTCCTTGGGGTAAAGTGCAAGTCGCTCATTCATTGATTCCTCTCCCTCGTTCAGCAAATTTTCCCAGGACCAGGTTAAACAGCAAGGATGCAACTGTGAGCAAAAAAAGCCCCCATCTTCCCTGCATTTAGTTGTAGACATGCAGACAAGTATTCACACTGTGGAGTAATAAGAACCCCAGTGGGAGACCTTAAACGTACTTAGGGCAGAGGAGGGACTTCTAAACAAGATATGGGCTACAAGGAAAGGCTGCCTCACGAAAGTGACCTTTAAGGTAAAAGGTGAGAACAGTTACTGAGGATTTTAGCTCCAGGAGAGCAACAGCATGTTTTCCTCAATACTCCTAATCCTTCATTATCTAACACCCTTTTAGGAAACTTCATTCCCATATTCATATTAATGATACATAAAACTACCATCATGAGGATACCAATGGAAGGTAGTAACAGTAAATTGGAATTAATGTATTAAAGAGGGCTAGTTAACACTTAAGACAATTATTCAGAAAAAGTGTTTGTTTTCTTTTTAAGTGCTTTGCTGTGCTGGCAGAGTAGTTTGGTTAGAGCACTGTCCTAATATGCCAAGGTTGCAGGTTCAGTCCCTGGGGTTAGGGCAATATATAAGAATCAATCAATGAATGCATAAATAAACAGAACAATAAATTGATGTTCTTGTTCTCTGAAATCAATAATTAAAAAAAAATTTGCTATCATATAAGCATCTGAACAAGTCCACATGAGTAGGCTCTGAAATTTAATAGTCTTTAATTTTTCTGATTAAGTTTTAGAAAAACATTTGCAAATTTTTTGGTGCATTTGGTAACACATGCTCATGTCCATTCTGTGTGTTAATATTAAAAAGGATAAACATAGGATGGGCTGGTGTCACTATGCAGGCTGCCATTTCTTCAGGAAGAGTGACATGAAACTCTACTACAATAGCATAACTGCCCTGGTTTAAAACCAGAGTTCCCATGTAAATTCCTCTAATTAGCTGAGTGATCTTTTTTATTTATTTTAATTTTTTTTTAAAAAATATTTTACTGATTATACCATTCCAGTTGTTCTATTCCCCTCCATCCACACACCCCCTCCCCCACCACTCTCCCCCTCTTAGTTTATAACCACGTGTCTCAAGTTCTTTAGATTCTATATTTCCCCTACTATTCTTGCCCTCCCCCCTATCTACTTTCTACCTACTGTCTGTGCTATTTTCTGTACCTTCTCCTCCTCCCACTCCCCTGTTGCTAACCCTCCATGCGATCTTCATTTCTATGGTTCCACTCCTGATTTAGCTGTCCTCTTGGTTTGCTTTTGTTTTAGGTGTGGTTGTTAATAACTGTGTGTTTGCTGTCCTTTCACTGTTCATATTTTTCATCTTCTTTTTCTTATATAAGTCCCTTTAGCATTTCATATAATAAGGGCTTGGTGATGATGAACTCCTTGAACTTGACCTTATCTGAGAAGCACTTTATCTGTCCTTCCATTCTAAATGAAAGTTTTGCTGGATAAAGCAATCTTGGCTGTAGGTCTTTGGATTTCATGACTTGGAATACTTCTTTCCAGCCCCTTCTTGCCTGTAAGGTCTCTTTTGAGAAATCCGCTGACAGTCTGATGGGTACTCCTTTGTAGGTGACTGTCCCCTTATCCCTTGCTGCTTCTAGGATTCTCTCCTTCATTTTAGTCTTGGCTAATGTAATTATGATGTGCCTTGGTGTGTTCCTCCTTGGGTCCACCTTCTTTGGGACTCTCTGAGCTCCCTGGATTTCCTGGAAGTCTATTTCCCTTGCCAGACTGGGGAAGTTCTCCTTTATTATTTGTTAAAATAAGTTTTCCACTTGTGGCTGTTTCTTTCCCCCTTCTGGTACCCCTATAATTCGGATGTTGGAACGTTTAAAGATGTCCTCGAGGTTCCTAAGCCTCTCATTTTTTTGAATTCTCTTTTCTTCATTCTTTTCTGGTCGGATGTTTTGTTCTTCCTTCTGGTCCATTCCATTGATTTGAGTCCCAGTTTCCTTTCTATCACTATTGGTTTCCTGTGCATCTCCCTTCATTTCAATTAGTCTAGCCTTCATATGTTCCTCTAATTTGTGACTGATCAACCAGTCCTGTGAGCATCCTGATGACCAGTGTTTTGAACTGTGCATCTGAGAGGCTGGCAATCTCTTGGTCTCTTAAGAGTTATAGGCACTGGGGCTTTGAGTTCTTCTTGAGCCAGCTTTTGGACTGTTTGTGCCTGTTACGTATCAAGATTGGAGCCCTAGGTGTTCACCAGAGCAGGGCAACGGCGGTCCCGTCTGCCGCCTCCTGCCACTGCCGCCGTAGCTGCCACTGTCACTGGGGCCCGCGTGTTTTGTCCCACTGCATGTGAGTGTGCCACCGCTGTCAGCCCTCCACCACTGGGTTCGCCACCTGGGGCCTGCGTGGTCCGTCTCACTGTGCGTGAATGTGTGACCGGGGTCAGTCTGCCCCGCACCCCAGTTGGTTCCGGGCTGCCTGTGCGCCTGGGTCGGGGGATCTGTCCTGCCCGACTCTGCTCCACCGCTGGCTTCACCCCTGTTACCGTCCCGGTTGAAAGGTTCGTTGTTGTCGGACTTCCGTATAATTCAATTTTCTGTTCTTTGGCTGTGTCTTTGTTCTCCAAACCTTTGTTGTATTCAAACTTGGTTGTGGGAGAAGGCACAGTGTTTCCACCTATGCCTCCATCTTGGCGGAAGTCCGCTGAGTGGTCTTGAATAAGATGATTAACCTGTGAAGTCTCTGAATTACATCAAATGAAAGACCATTCCAGAATGGCAGATCTAAGCGCAGTTGGGGCTATTTCTTACTCAAGTGCTCTTTACTAAATAAAAACATTAAGAATTGTTTGTCAATTATGTAGTACAAAGGTGTATCAGAATAAATATTTTTAGCCCTGGCTGGTGTAGCTCAGTGGATTGAGTGCGGGCCTGCGAACCAGAGGATTGTGGTTCGATTCCCAGCCAGGGCACATGCCTGGGTTGCAGGCTGGTTCCCTGCAGGCCAACTCCCAGCAGGGGACACATGAAAGGCAACCATACATTGATATTTCTCTCCCTCTCTCCTTCCCCTCTGAAGATAAATAAATAAAATCTTTAAAAAAATTTTAAAAAATAAATATTTTTGCCTTAAAGTTTTTATTCATAAAATTATTATTCACAATTTTAATAGTAATGTCTGAAATATTTTACCTTGCTCTGCCCTTTGAAAGTAGCCTAAGGCCTGTAAAAACACAAAGAAGCGAAACATAATGAAAAGATTAAAACACACTCAATATTAAAATTTTTTTCTCCCAAAATCTATTCCTGTATTAAATATAAGCCAGGAAGTACATGAAAACATCTTAAAATAAGGGTCAATTCATCAACAGTGAGAGCTAAAATAACAAAACTAAACATAACTCTTAAATCCCCAGAGCGCAGATTATGTGGGGACCCTTCTAACCATGACTTGTCCCAAGGCAGCATCACTTGTCCCATGCAGAGGAAGGACGACTGTCCACATGCAACTGGGCTGTTTTGATCTTTCTCATTTTAAGTCCTAACAATGACTACCAGGGGAAACTAGATAAAAATCAAAAGCAGAATTTACTCAGTGACACACATGTTGTACCAGTGAATGTCTAAAGTCCTTTATTGTTGAAATTCCTATATAAAATATTATTGTGAGTCTGAAATTGCTTTTTCTTTTTAACTCGCTAAAACTTCTGACAACTGATTAAAACTAAAATTACTTTGTTGTAATAAAGCTATCTTTTTAGAGTGGATTCTTTTAAATAACTACTTCCCAACTGTGCTTTATTTATTATATACCTCAAGGGAAAAACAAAACAAAACATCTCCTTATGATACAAGTACTGGGAAAGCTATTTCACAACTGCCTGTTTCCCTCCTCTGAAAATTTTATGAGGATTAAACCCAACATGTTTTTGCCCAGAAATCCTTTTCAAATTTTATCTTTAACAGGAAAAGCAAAAGAACTTGAGAAAATAACAGAGTATGAGGCTTTCAATAGAACTTTTTTTAAAAAGCTATCATAAAGTTGTGCTTTATTTTTACAGGTAAATGACTTATGCAGAACGTGTCTGTAAAACATGTTGAGGAACAGTTACTCTATTTTCTGTTCCATTTAATGACTTTATTAAATAAGAGTACACATTTCAAACAGAAAATGCAGCTGTTAGCCATTGGTTACTTTACTTGACAATACACCAGCATTATGAGCCTCCAGCCAGAGAAACTGCACTCATAGAGTCATGCACACAGTGAAGCCCGTGCCAGCCACACTGACCAGTCCAGAGGGAGAGCCCTGCAAATGCGGCACACCCCAGAGGTCAATACTAACTGTACCAAGGACATCACACACCTCCTCATAGGTGGAGCTGGGAGGGGCTGCAAATAGTATGTTGGCAATTCTTCTTTGATACCAAGGCATTTCGGCAAACGTGTAACACCTAAAGAAGCAAACATTCATACATCGAATTGCACCTTATTTCCTCTTAAAGACAAACAGTCTGTTTTAAACAATTCCTAGTGGACATAATACTTTGTAGGTTAACAGTCATACTGAATTATGCAGAGACTGACATTTATACTGACCCATCAATTAGGGTGTATTTTGTGATCAAATAGGAACAGTTTACAATAGTACTAGTAATAATTGTGTCATTTGCGCCCAGAAACACTCATGATGTCCCAGGTGCTGAGTTCAGTGAATTCCTTCCTCTCATCTACTTAAAACTAATGAAATAGGTGTATGTTTTTACATGAGAAAAAGTAACTCAGAGAAGTTAAAAAGGATTAAGAAAAATGACAAAACTAAACGTGATATGCACAAAAAACAATAGCAACCAACGGTTTTAAGTGCATGTGTTTAAAAGGGTGAGGAAAATGGGCTGACATCCAAAGATCTTGACACCTTTCTGAAATGAGTAGAAAGAAAGTGCTGGGTCTTTGACTACAGTCTGAACTCATGTTTACTCACTAGCACCTAACTCAGTGACTGCAGGCACTTGATTAGTTTAATGTCCTTTGTCCTGAAGATTTCTCTCTCTGAGAAATTTGTTTCAGGGCAGTTTACATCGTCACCTCTTAGAAGACAATAAATATCGAGCCCTGAAGACTACACTTGAAGAAGACAGTGCCAGGACTGTGTTCAGAAACTCTTCAACCAACAAGTAGACAAACTGAAGCACACTGGACAAGGTTACACAGAAACAAGATGACATTCAGACTCAGGGGACTTGTTCTCAGATGCACTCAAGGTGCAGGGGTCCTCTGAGGCTCCCTCCCTGTGCACCTCCACAGTGGTAGTGAACCAATTTCACTTTGCCTAGTAAACAGTCCTATTTTCATCACAGGGAATTTTAAAGTATACCACAAAGTTCTAATGCTTTTTCAGTCCTGCTACAGTCATCCTCCCTAATTCATGGTTTTCTTTCTGCATCTTCAGTTACCATGGTCAACTGCAGTCCCAAACTATTAAATGGAAAATCCAGAAATAAACAATTCATAAGTTTAAATTGCATGCCTTTCCAAGTAGTGTGATGAAATTTCGTGTGATCTGCACAGTCCTACCCAGGTCCTGAATCATCCTTTGTATAGTGTCCTTGCACTGTAGATGCTCCCACCCATTGGTCACTCAGTAGCCATCTGTCATCAGATCATTTGTTGAGGTATCGTGTTTGTGTATAGGTCACCCTGATTTTACTTCCTAATAACCCTGAAGCACCAATTAGTGGTGCTGGCAATTCAGATATGCCAAAGAGAAGCTGTAACTGCTCCATTTAAGTGAAAAAGGTGTGTGTAGGGGGGAAAAAAAATACATATAAAGTTACCATCTGCAATTTCAGGCAGCCACTGGGGGGTCTTGGACATATGCCCTATGGCTAATAGGATAACTGTACCTATTTCTGAATGATCTGAATAACAATGTTTAACATAATCACAATCAAATTTAGTATTTTCTAATAATACAGGTACAACTGCTAATTAATGTAATGGATTAAAGCACTCCTGACTGCCAAGTGCTATTTAAAAATACTTTACACCTTGCTTTTTTTTTTTACACACTACAAAATAAGATCATACTAAATACAACTATAATATTGATTCAAAGAAATTTTCTTACCAAACACCCATTAGGTGAATTGAGGTAGCATCTTTAGGGTTCAATTCAATTGCTTTCTAACAAGAAATGAGAAAAATCAATCAGTTGTTTTTGAAACAGCAACAGGAACTTCGCTATGTTTACTGAAGAAGCCATGATTTAAAAGTAATTTTTTGTAACCCTGCATATTTCAGTTCTTTCATGATAGTCCATGCCAGTTTTCCTCCCTGATTCTTTAATTAGTTAAATTTGTTTCAATACATGATTAAATAAATTGTACCTATGTTGAAATATTTTATAGAGTTCAGAAACCAGTAATAGTGGTTCTCAAGATAAGAAAAACATACAATATGGAAGTAAAGCTAATTTTAACAGTAATCCATAGCTCTCATGTTTCTTTTTCTAGATTAAAAGAGAAATAAGGAAGTTCTTTTTTGCCTATGTGAATAAAAAGCACTCTTCCTGAATAGAAGAACAAAGTACATAATTTTAGAGAGTCTCCTGTATGCAGATTTTGGTCAACTTAGCCATCTATACTTAACCAAGAAAAAATAAATACTGTTCATTCACAGAATTCATTAATAGGATTATGCAGAAGGTAAAATATGTTATAAAGTGTCCCTAGTTTCTATTTACTATGTGACATCCTGTGTGAATTAATGTAAAGCATGAACTACAGAATAACTTTAATGAAATCACTCCTCTTATACATTATTTTGTTGGAAACTAAGGAAATCTCAAAGATTAATGTAATACCATGAAAAATAAAAGATCCCTTTTTAAAACAGACTTCCTAACTTTTTTCTGTACACCAACATTTTCACTTTCAGTTGGGAATGTGTGAGAAACGCATTTTCAAGTGTCTGTATTGGTTACCTGTGTGGGCTGTGAAGCCAAACTACCTGGGTTTGAATCACAGCTCATGACTTCTAACTTTTGACCTTGGCATTTTCTATATTTCTGCCTGGGTTTGCTCTTTGAGAGAATTAAGAAAATATTACAACTCCCCAGAGGGTTGTAGTGGAAATGAAATGAGCAAGTAACAGGAGGTGCTTAACTCAGTAATATCTTTTGTCACCATTATTTTTACTTAAGTAACAGGCACTTGATTTCTTACTAACATTGATCAATGTCAGTGGCAGTAGTGGAGGTGACAGATGAGGCTAACAAGTATGACTTGGCAGAACTCTAGCTTCAGTAATATGGGTAAGAATCAACATTGATCAAAAAACTTACTTTCCCATAAATATTGTGATATGACTTATAGCAAAATATATTTTGAAGTACATATACAACTTTAAGCTATCTTTTCCTATTGCTATTTCTGAGTTCCACTGGAAAATTAAGCCCTACAAAAATTTATAATTATTTCCTGCATTTCACAAGTACAGGTCTCATGCCATTCTAGATGCAAAAGAAGGAAGTAAATTCATCACATACATGCTGCACTGGGCATAAGAATTCAACTTTCTTATGGAATGAGTGAGATGGGCTACTCTCAAGCAAATGCAGTCTGTCTTCAAAAACAACCCAAAGACAGTAATTCCTTCTGACTTTATCTATAATAATGGACTCTGAAATAGCAGTATAAACAATAAATACTAAGCACTGTCACTTTTAAATATACTGAACATATATAAATTTTGAAAACATACATTTTTTAAAATGTAACCTATAGCCTCACTGTTTCTTTAAAGTAAACATTAATATATTTTCTTCAATTTTGCATTGTTCATACTGGAAGTTATTTGTCACATATTTCTACATACCAAGGCAGAGTAACTTAGATGTATCTAATGTCACTGAGAAAAATACTGTATTTCATTGAGTCTAAGATACCGTAACATCTATGCCATATCATTACATTATGTACCACTAAGAAAAAGCAATTATAAGATACCACTGCCTATATAATGTAGTCTAATTTCAACGGTCTTAAAATATGGAAAATGCATATTATTAAAGGGAAATGTATACACACACATATGTACTACTGATGCTTGAGTAAGAAGCTAGGTCTCCTAACTCCTCACTCAATGCTTTTTACACTAGTCATTAAAAATAAGCTCAGAATTGAGACTACGTATAAGGGGCCGGTTTACTTTGGTCTGGCAAATGTGACTTGGCTCTGTATGGAAAACCTACAGAAGCGAAGTGGTGGGCAGGAGCCAGACCTTCAAACTGAGTTTTCCCCTAGGAATCAGGCCTAGAAAATACATACAGATTGCTATGGCTTGCTCTTGCTAACTCCCTCACCCTGGTCTAAAGCAACAAATGTATATTGTCTATCTTCAAGGTAATTTCCAAAGCCTATATGAGTCCCCCCAAGGACAGAGCTAATCAGCTCATCGCCATTCCCCTCTGCATGTTATTTTCATTTTCTTGATTGTACCTAAAATGTAGACAATAATATTCTATATAATATAATAGACAATAAATCTTTCTCTGATGTAAGACCCCCAGGAAAATAATAAAAGCCTGTCTAGGCAAGGGTTGAGGCACTCCCCTCTTGAGGGGAGTAGCTGAGGCACCCATGGGCACTCTCCCCTTGAGACAGTAGTCGTGCCTGTTCCCTTTTTCTCCACAGGATTGTTGTCGCCTGTGCAATCATTCTCATCGTCAGCCACACCAGGCGGAATCTGTTGGCCAGGGTCCACCACATCTGACGCCCAGGAACAGGGCCCAGAACAGGGACGCCAAGGCTATCAGCCGTTTTGGTCAACACACCAATGCGGGTGGAACTCATGCAACGGCCCAGGTAAGGGCCAACGACCCTGAGTGCTTTTCGGAGGATGTAGGGTATGTTGTATTCTAGGGAAAAAGGGTATCTTTCCAAGGTCACCCTCTCTTGCGACCACACTCTCTTTAGTAAGCAGAAGCCTTGCTCTCTCTCTCTCTCTGGCAATTGCCACACCCCGCAGGCACAGGCACAGCATTTAAGAGCCACAAGGGCGCTTGCTGCAACAAAGACACCTGTGACAGGTATGAGTTGGACTTGGGCCAGGAAAGAACACTAGGTTTCCTGCCAACTGCAAGCAAAAGCCCACACAATGAGAGGTACACTGTAAAACACACTCACAAGCCCGAGGCACAATCCCCAATCAGGTTTTAGGCTTGGGAGAGAGAGCAATGAACTTTCCTTTCAATTAGTTTTTTTTTTTTACAACAGCCTCTGTGAATTCTTTCTTTAAAAGCTGCTTTTTGCAGCCCTTTTGATTCTGCCTTTTCCTTCCAGCTGCCTGTAAAGAGAAAAGCAGACAGTAAATGAGTGTTTCGGTTTTAACCAGACTCCAAAGATTGCTTTGAGAACTCAGAGTTAGTTAACAGGGTTGTTTATGAGTGTTTCAGCCTCTTGCTGGGCACCGAAGATAAGAGACATCTCCTCCCCCGGGCTTGAGATCTCAAGTGTTCCTACGTGAGTAGGAGCATTGGGGAGGTGTCCGGGGTCAATCTCTGCGACGTGTAGGGGCTCATAGGGACTTCTAATCACATAATTTAACTCTGGGCTCAGTCAGGGAGCACAATATAAAGGTTGTTCACCTAGAGCTTCGAGCCCCAACTCGCAGTCTTAGACATGTGGGAAAAACCTGAAAGCCGTAAGTGGGGTTAGGGTACCCTGGATACCAGGCAACCCTCCTGTTGGTGACAGTTTTCACCAACAGTACATTTCTCACCCACCACGCTATACTCCCTAATGGCTAATTAGCTAGGGTTTAGTACAGGCTGCGGAATTTGAAACAGCAGAAATCGAAAGTAAAAAAAACAAACAAACAAAAAAACTTTTTTTCTTAAAGATTTTATTTATTCTGATCACCAGTATTTTGAACTGTGCAGGTTGAACTGAGAGGTTCGCTATTTCTCAGTCACTTAGAGTTATTGGCTCTGGGACTTTGAGTTCTTCTTGAGCCATATTTTGGACTGTTTGTGCCTGTTACATGTGAGGAGTGGAGCCCTAGGTGTTCACCAGGGCGGGGCAACTCAGTCACTGGGTTGTGACTGTATGTGGGGGCAGGGTCAAAGGAACTCAATGGCGGACCCCTCTGCCTCCTCCCGCCGCTGGGGCTGCACGGTCCATCTCACAACCATAGAAATGAAGAACACATGGAGGGTTAGCAACAGGGGAGGAGGAGGAGGAGAAGGGGGGAGAAGGTACCGAAAACAGCATAGACAGTAGGTAGAAAATAGATAGGGGGGAGGGCAAGAATAGTAAGGGAAATATAGAATCTGTAGAACTTGAGACACATGGTCATAAACTAAGAGGGGGAGAATGGTGGGGGAGGGGGTGTGCAGGGTGGAGGGGAATAGAACAACTGGAATGGTATAATCAATAAAATATATTTTTAAAAAATAATAAAATAAAATTTTTTAAAGATTTTACTTATTTATCTTTAGAGGGGAAGGGAAGGAGAGAGGGAGAGAAATATCAATATATGGTTGCCTCTTGTGTGTACCCTGCTGGGAACTGGCCTGCAACCCAGGCATGTGCCCTGACTGGGAATGGAACCGTGATATTCTGGTTCGCAGGCCCGCGCTCAATCCACTGAGCTACATGAGCCAGGGCCAAGAAACCTTTTAACAAGAATGGGCTCTAATTTGTCTAAGGAGCAAGAAGTCTATCTATCTGCGGGTGCTGCAGCAACTCCTCCGAGGATCAGGGTGTGAGGTAAAACAACAACATCTTATACAGCTTTTACAAACTACAAAAGAATATTACCCTGCTTTTCCTGATAAGGGAACCCTAGATATTAGGGTTTGGGAAAAAGCAGGTAACAAATTAAACACTCTACAGGATAGTGGATTTCCTATCGGAGTTCAGAACTCTGTAACTTGCGGACTAGAAGGAGTTAGTTACAAAGGAAGATACGGAGTTTAGTTCAGATGAGGAAGTTGTATATGATGCAGCAGAACAGGCTACAGGAGTCCTACCTACAGCTCCACCAGAGAACCTGTCTGATAGTAGCCGCTCCTTATCTCAAGTATGGGAGCATTCCTCCCCACAAGATCAGTCACCATCAAGAAAGCCAAAAGATTCAGATGAATACCCTGCTGGGATTATGAGACACCTTCAGCAGGCAGCAGAGGAGGGTGGTTTAGAAGCTCTTTTGGCTTTTCCCATTATAATCAAGGGTCAGAGGAATGTCCATGAGCCCCTTCCATTTTCTATTTATAAGAATTTTTAAAAGAGTATTAAAGAAAATGGGCTTCAGTCTTCTCATACTAATGGGCTATTTCAAGCCATTACTGACAGTTATAAAATGGCACCTTGTGACTGGATTGCCCTCACCAGGACTGTTTTGACCCAGACTCAATATACTGTCTGGTATTCAGAATACTCTCAAAGGGCCAGCATCCAAGCCACTGAGAATGCACAAATAGAGAATCCCGTCACCCTCCCTATGCTGCTTGGGTCTGATTAATTTTGCTACTGCTGCAGCTCAAGCTAGACTTGATCCCCATGCCTTTGATCAGAGTGCTCAAATTGCTCTCAGGGCCATGAAAGCTGTACCTGATGCTCAGGGCAGGGAAATTTCTTCCTTTACTAATATTTGTCAAGGTGTTATGGCGGCATATATTGACTTTACTGACCACCTCCAAGAAGCTATTGACAGGCAAATAGACAATGACAGAGCAGCTAAAGCTCTTCTGTGGCAGCTAGCTTATGAAAATGCTAACAAGGACTGCAAGGCCATTATCGGTCCCCTGCGAGCTACCACAAAGGACATCAGTGAGTTTATCAAGACTCGCCAAGATGTTGGCACACAGCACCATAAGGCCTCTCTCCTAGCTACTGCAATTAAGGGATATCAAGATCTCAGATGTTATCATTGTGGAAAGCCTGGTCACCTGTGCAAGGACTGTCTGTCTGCACTGAGAGGGGGAACAGATAATTACAAACTTCCCCCCAAGGATTGTCTGTGGCAAAGGCAGGCATTGGGCAAGAGAATGTCGCTCCAAATTTAACAAAAATAACCAACTGATTCAGGAGAACTTCCAGGGGGGTGCCCACTCCAGCACCCCCAACCCCAAATGGAGCTTTCAGAACCACCACCAATATCAGAGAATTCAAGGAAATGCACAGTTTTCGAACTTCGTGCAGCCACCCGCGGAAGCACAGGGCTGGATTTGGTCACCACCGATGAGCTCATTTTAAAGGAGCAGGATCAAGTAATTGTAGCTCCCACTGGTGTTTGAGGACCTCTACTCCCAGGAACAGTAGTTCTAATTTTAGGAAGACCCAGCAGCATTACTACTGAAAGCATCTGTTCAACCAGGAGTTGTTGACTCTGATTATAAAGGAGAAATGAAAGTCATGCTCAAAGCGTCTGGCTATCGTATTATTCCTGCTCAGATGCACATTGCCCAGCTGTTCCTCCTCCCCTGTGTCATCTCAAAGACTCAGAATAAAGTGAGGGGAGAGGGAGGCAATCAATCAGTTTTCTGGAGAGAATCCATTAAGCGAAATAAGCCAATCAATCTTACAAGTGAAAATAAAGAATAAAACTTTTCATGAGCTCATAGATACAGGAGCTGATATCTGTTATCTCAAATCAGTTTTGGCCTTTTGAGTGGCCTTTAACAGACAGTGAAACGGCTGTTTCAGGTGTTGAAAAGAATTTCTCAACCTCAACTCAGTGTATAGTCTCTATTATGAACCAGAGGGACAGGTAGGAAGAATTCAACCATATGTTTTACCTATGCCTCTTAATATCTGGAGATGTGATCTCCTCAGTCAGTGGGGGACGCAAATCTCTCTCCTGCATTTTCCCTAGTGGCCGCTGCTCTTACAACTCCCCTACCGCTTGCTTACTTGGCTCTCCAACACACCGGTATGGGTTGATCAGTGGCCACTTAAAGGAGAGTGACTTAAACAAATGCACCTTTTAGTCAAACAACAATTAGAAGCAGGTCATATCGAACCCTCTAACAGCCCATGGAACACACCTATTTTTGTTATACCAAAGAAGTCTGGCAAATGGAGGCTTATTCATGACCTAAGGAAAATTAATGAATCCCTCCAGCCTATGGGCCTCCTACAGCCAGGGGATCCTAATCCAGCTTGTATTCCTAGAGATTGGCCACTTTTAATCATCAATTTAAAAGACTGTTTCTTCACAATTCCTTTAGCAGAAAAGGATCGAGAGCGGTTTGCATTTTCTCTGTCATTAATAACTCTCAGCCTTTACAGCGATTTCAATAGAATGTTTTACCTCAGGGAATGCTTAATAGTCCAACTATTTGTCAGCATTTTGTTCATACAGCAATTCAGCCAGTGAGGGATCAATTCCCTGATTCAATTATCTATCATTATATGGATGATACTTTAATTGCAGCTCCCTCACAAGACATGCTAGCAAAAACTACGTCCTTTCTTAAAAACTGTGTAGCCTCTGCTGGACTGATAATCTCCAGAGAAGATCCAGCATTCAGAGCCTTGGAAATATTTAGGCTATATCCTTTTCAACAGGACAGTTCAGCCTCAAGTCCTTCAAATTAGTCCACCCAAGGATTTAACTCTTAATCGCCTCCAACAACTTTTAGGAACAATTAATTGGGTGCAACCCAGCCTCCTCGGAATACCCACTCAGCAGTTAACTCATTTATTTATACCCTTAAAGGAGACCCAGATCTCAATTCCCTTAGGGAATTGTCTTCTGTGGCTTTGCAAGAGTTAACTATAATAAATCAACATACTCAAGAATGACAATTAACCAGAATTAATCTGCAACTCCCTGTCCGATTTTTCTGCTTTCCAAGCTTAGGTACTCTAATGGGACTTATAATCAACTGAATGAGGCAACTGATGCCTTCATTTAACTAAGGCAGAGTGGCTTTTAAAAAAAAAAATAAAGATTTTATTTATTTATCTTTAGAGGGGAAACGACAGAGAGAGGGAGAGAAATATCTATCAATGTATGGCTGCCTCTCATGCATGCCCTGCTGGGAACTGGCCTGCAACCCAGGTATGTGCCCTGACTGGGAATCGAACCGCGATCATGTGGTTCGCAGGCCTGCGCTCAATCCACTGAGCTACGAGTGGCTTTTGTTGTCTCATCAGCCACAACGCACCATTACCACCTATATAACTGTGCTGTGTCACCTCACAATAAAAGGATGTGAATGAACACAGCAGTTCTTTGGATATGATCCTGACTTTGTTCATATTCCCTTAACTCAGGTTTATTTACAGCAACTAACAACTCAAGTCTTTAGAATTTCAGTGTGCCATAGGTGACTTGGTAGGAAGATTAGAAATTAATTTACCCTCAGACATACTGCTTCAAAACATTCCATTCCTTCAGATAAGACTAGCAGAAAAAATTGATCCAGTACCAGTAACAGGAGCAAAATCTGTATTTCTTGATGGGTCCAGAAAAACTAGATGGGCTGCTGTTGCCTGGAAAGAAGGCAACAGCTGGAAAAACTTTGTATCCTTAGGACATTCCTCTACTCAGAGGGCAGAACTTTTTGCTGCAATTATGGCCCTGCGGCAATGGCCTAAAGAAGCTTTAAATATAGTTTGTGACTCTGGATATACTGTCTAAACTATTCAACATTTAGATCAGGCATTAATTAAAACTTCAACTGATTCAAATCTGCTTAACTTATTTCTGACTTTATAGTCTCTCCTTGACAAGCGAAAACACCCCCTCCTTCATTACTCGTATTCAATCTCATTCAGGCCTGCCTGGCCCCTTAGTGGATAGTAAAAATAAGGCAGATGTCTTAGTTAGTGTCTTCACTGCTTTTCAGCAAGCAGTAGCTTCTCACAGCCAGGCACTTCAAAGACAATTTGACATTCCCCATTCTCAAGCTTAGCAAATTATTAAAGAATGCCCTGACTGTCGAGCCCTTACCAAGGTACCTCCATCCACAAGAATTAAAACTTTGAGGATTAAGGTCTCAAATGATATGGCAAACAGGTATCTCTCATTATGCTCCCTTTGGAAAATTCAAATACACTCAACATTTTTATTGACACTTACTCTGGTGCCCTACATGCATCTGCTTTAACAGGAGAATCTGCTAAAAATATACAAGCCCATTGGCTTGAAGCCTTCAGTCATTTGGGTCGGCCTCAGCAAATGAAAACTGATAATGGCCCAGGATATCTTGCCCATTCTACTCAAGCCTTCCTTCAGCGCTGGAATATCCAACATAAAACAGGAATACCTTATAATCCAACTGTCCAGGCAATTGTTGAACAGGCGCATCATACCTTTAAAAATCTTCTTAACAAACAAAAAAGGCAGAGTCAGGAGTCTACTCCCCCAAATTTTACTATGTTAGTTATGTTTACCTATAATTTTCTAAATTGTGATGAATCACTCTGTACTCCAACTGAGAAACATTTTCAGAAAAAAGAACCAAAGTCATCTTATCCTCAGGTTCTATATAGAGATCCGCTGGGAGATGGTAATTGGCAGGGTCCTATACACCTCTTAACATGGAGAAGTGGATATGCATGTGTTTCTATGTCTACAGGTCCTGTCTGGCTTCCAGCTAAAAGGGTGAAGCCTTATCATGAACAAAATGGACATCAAGCTCCACCACCTAGAGATGAAAGCAAATCAACTGACAGACCAGATGGTCCAGCTGACACTGAACAACCAGAAGGAACACAGACACCTATGACGTTGCACACGGGTTTGGATTCACCAACAAAGAGGGATGCAGACCACCTCAATATTGGGGGCCGAGGCTCACATGCCTCCGGTAGAGAGTAATAATCTTTCAGTCTCTCATGTTCCTCTCAGATGTGTCCCCACCAGATGGGGGGATATTAAAACTCTTAATACTCAAGCTGAGAAAATTCTTGTTGAAAGTAAGGTGGAAGACACCCCAGAAAATAGGTTTATTGCTTACTTACCAGTGTTGACAGCCAATTCAGCTAAAACTTTGCTTTTGATTGCCATTATACTCTGCCTGGGGGGGCATAGCTAGCTACTGAAAGTAATTCCTCTCATATTTATTGGGCTCATATTATTGACCCACCAATATTTAAATTGCTACCTGGTGGGATGTTGAACCTCCCCTTTCTACTAACGATACTCGGTGGACTGGAAAAGTATGGATGCCCCCTGATGGCCCATTAGAAGAAAATAAGCACTGGATGTCCATGACAAGAGATACTATTTATGTTGCTGAATACTTACCAGTTTGTTTTTCTGTTCTTACTGACACTTTGTGCTTACCTATAAGAAAAATTCTATGCTGCAAATAAGGAGCAGTGCAGTGATTACTATCAGCTTTCTATGATAACCGCAATTAGTCTACTTACCCAGATTTATCATACTCTCAATCCCTCTCCGATTCCTCCTTGTACTGTAGACAATAACCATAAAGACTCAGTCTCTTGGTCTTTGTGCACAGGACCGAATGCTACTATTGCTTTTCTCCCCAAAAGTCCTTTTGTGGTGGAGAACTGGGGAGCTAATTGGAAAGTACTGGCTAAGTATGGCACAACAATAGTTTCAGCTCTGCCTGAAATCCCATATACTAATATGTGGTGGCATGGGCCCAGTTCTGGGGCACCTATAAGAATTGTTTCTCCCAACCACACTAGCCCTTGGCATTACAACTCATGGAAAATGGGCTTGCCTTTTATTCCTAGAAAATGCCTGTATAACATTTTTAAAAACCTGTATCAGAATGGCCCTCTACACAGTTTGTACCTCTCACCCTTCCTTGCTTTTGGCAATTCCAGGGACAGCTCAAGTCTTTTATAACAAACCAGCAAAAATTTATTCTTTGCCTGTTCCTGCAGGCTCCATATATGCCAGCTGTCTTACTCATCTCAATATTACTCAGTTAAGCCTCACTACAGTTTATATAGTTAGAAGACAAACTCAGATATGGGTGCCAGTTAATGTAACCAGAGAATGAGAAGATCCCCATGGCATAATATCGCTTAACAATGCACTGGCCTCTTTAAGAGTCCCAGAGTTTGTTCGCACTTTGATTGCATTTATTGTTTCTGCTATAGTCGTCGCGGCTATTGCACCCACAACAACTGCTGCCCTTATTTCTCTTCCTCTCTCCCTCCCCCTCTGTCTAAAAATAAATAAAATCTTTTTTAAAAATTACTTAAAAAAAAAAAAGCATGGGCAAATGACTAAGTGGACAGAAACCATTGAAGACAACAGGCCATCACATACACCCATCCCAGCCAAGGGGCCAGGTGAATGCAGTTCTCAGGCAGCTGAGCTACCCTAAGCAGAACAGAAGCACTAAGTGCTGTCAACCCACAGGATGGCAGAAATAACCTGCCACTGCTTGCAGCCACTAAATTTGAAGTGGTTTGTTAAACAGCGAGGAATGAGACAAATCTACTCAGAAAGCTAATGGCTTTTTCAATTCAGCAGTACCTCAAAATGCTCCTTGATCACATAGGCATTTGCAATTTTAGCCTTGATGCCTTCATAATCTCCAACATCACTAATACAGATCGCATACCACTAAAAATAAAAGAGAAAGGTGTAAGAATAACAATACATAAAAGTCCATTCAATACAAAGTAAAAGTGAATAACTATTCCTCAGTAGACATTCTCAATCAACAAAAAATTATTGAGCATAAATACCGTGTTATATACACAGAATATATGAAGAAAAGTGGTCATGGTCCTTAGGCACTCAAAGATGGCACATCTTTATAGAGAAACAGAGTGTACAAATCAGAGAGCCAAGAGATTTTAATCTCTGAGGAAGTTATCAACACAATATGGTAATGATTCATGTCTATGGTCCAAATATAAATTTAGAAAATCTGCAATTCCATATCTCATTTTATTTTCTCACCCTTTTCCTGGGAGCTACCTCTTCTCCACATCTGCATCATTATAGTAATAACGGCTGCATCTGTCAACTGTGACCCACAGCCATACTTGGACAACAGACACAAACTGAGACAATCTGAGTTTCTTTTCTAAGAATAGAATACAAAATATCCAAGCTTTGTAAACCCAGGTGCTGTGGAAAGTCACAAAACTCAGGATGAGAAAAATTCTTCAGTGACAAAGCTGCAAAGAAGTGACTGCAGCCTCAGATCAACTGAGCCAGTGTTTTGGGAGGCCATTTTAAATACACCTGCCTTTGTGTTCTGGGAAATATAATAGTTTCCAGAATAAACACCCCCCCTTTTTGTTTGAGCTTATTTCCATGGGATTTTAATTACTTTAACCAGAAAGATTTTAACAAACTTCCGTGTTGCTCTATTTCCCACCAAAATACTTTGTATCCTCCAGTATTTCTTAAAAATAAAAAAGTATCATTTTTCCATACACATACCCCTTTAACAGTCTAAATCCAGATGACTGGAGGGGTCACATGGGGTCTCAAACCCAGGGCTCTGAGCTTCTCCCACACCTCAGGGCTCTGGATAAAATCACCTTCTCCTATGCACTTCACTATCACCTACATGCAAAGCAAACACATTCTCTCCTAAGTTGGCATTCCGTGACTTACAATTAGTTAATGATCAATCATCAAGAGTTGTCAGTAGTACATGTGATCATGAGTGGTTTTTATTTACATATTTGTACTCTTTTTCAATTTCCAAAATGGCTATTGTCTATATTGCATTTACATTATCTTTAAAGAAAACTTTTAAGCAGATATCCTAGTCAAGAAGGATAATAGATCCTATACTTACCTTCTTGCCCCAAACACTAAAAAAAACAGACAAAATATACTAAAGATTTTTGAGATACCACACATAAGCAACAGTGACACCTAAGAGACAAGGTGAACCTAACTGGTTTCTCTATAATCAGGAACAAGACAAGAATTGCCACTTCAACACTGTGCTGTGAGCTCTAGCCAGGGAAGTTGGGCAAGATAAAAAAAGGAAAGAGTAAAACTATCTCTACTTATAGGTGACATGATCTTATATAGAAAACCCTAAAGACTATACAATAAATGAGTCTAGCAAAGCTATAAGATGTAAAATCAACATGCAAAAATTAGTTGCATTCCTATACACTAGCAATGAACAGTCTGAAAATGAAATTAAGACAAATTACAATAGCATCAAAAAGATATGGAAGCAACCTAAGTGTCCATCAACAAACAAATGGATAAAAAGGTAGTACATAAATACGGAATATTGCTGAGCTGTAAAAAAAAAAAAATATGAAAACTTGCATTTGTAACACATGGATGGACCTAGAGGATATTATGCTAAGTCAGGGAGAGAGACACAAAAGCCATGTGATTTCACTGATATGTGGAATCTACAAAACTAAACAAAACAGCCCTGACTGGTGTGGCTCAGTTGGTGGGGCATCATCCCACAAAGTGAAGGGTAGCCTGTTCGATTCCTAGTCAGGGCACATGCCTGAGTTAGCTGGTTCCCAGCTGAGTTGCATATGAGAGGCATTCAATTCATACTTCTGTTTTACACATTTCTCTCCCTCTCTTTATCCATGCCTTCCCCCTAAAAATAATACATAATCTTAATAAAATTTAAAAAAAAACATTCATCAATACAGAGAATGAACCAGTGGTCACCAGATGGGGGGTGATTTGTGAGCTGGATGAAAAAAGTGAAGGGACTAAGTACAAATTAGTACTTAATTACAAAACAATCACAGGGATGTAAAGTACATAGGGAATCTAGTCAATAATATTGTGATAACTTTGTATGGTGCCAGGTGGGTACTAAACTTATCAGAGGATCACTTTGTAAGATATGTAAATGTCTAACTACTACTTTGTATGCCTAAAACTAATATAATATTAAATGTCATCTGCAATTGAAAAATTATTTTTTTAAAAAGAATGTTAGCAAAAAAACAAAAAAGCAAGACTTATCACCTGCTTTCAAAAAGTGTTTCAAAAAGTGTATGTTGCCCTGGCTGGTGAGCTTCAGTGGACTGAGTGTTAGCCTGCAAACCAAAGGGATGCCACTTCAATTCCCAGTCAGGGCACACACATGGGTTGCAGGCCAAGTACCCAGTAGGGGGCGTGTGAGAGGCAACCACACATTGATTCTTCTCTCCCTCTTTTCTCCCTCCCTTCCCCTGTCTAAAAATAAATAAAATCTTTTTAAAAAAGAAGTATATGTTAAATATAAAGACACAAATAAATTAAAAAACAGAAAAGGATATAACATGTTAACACTAAAAGAAAAACAAGAATAGCTACATTAATATCAGACATAGTAGGAATAAAATAAATAATTCTAGAGATAAAAATGATCATTTTATAATGACAGAGGTCAATGCATTAAGAAAATAAAACAATACTGAATGTTTACATTCCTAATAACAGCACTTTAAAAGTACATGTTGTGGCAGCACACCCTCTCCATACTAGTCTCAACTGTGCTCATGTTGGCCCTTTCTAGAATGCCTTCCACTCCTGTTTAGCATCCCACCTTTGCCCAACTTACCCAGGCCCATGCCTTCTTTCCTGAGTGGCCTTTTGCTTCCCATTCTAGCTCACTTTTCTCTTCACCCTGAACTCCTCAAGCCCTTAGTCCTCTGAACCATTCTCCCCAGGCACTTAGGCCCTATCATCATACTGTTTGGTCTTCAGCTAGAATGAGAGCTCCCTAAAGCTACAGATGATGTTCTATACGACTCTGCCCTCCATACAAATGTCTAGCAAAGAACTGGACAAAGAGGATCATGCTCACTTTGAGAATTGGGGGTTTCTATACCCTTTCCCCATGCCCCAGCCTCGGCCTCATCTCTCTCAGTATAAATTTTGTTCCCATGAGAACTTCTGGCTCTTGATCAACTCCACAGATCACAATGGACAGTAGCTGGTGGGGAAGCTTCAGGCTGCCAAGGAGACAAGATGTATATAGCATATTTTGCTGTGTATAATGGACTCCCATGTATGAAATGCACCCATGTTTCTGGCTCAAATTTTCAGGGAAAAAAGTCTTTCCTTTTAATTTTTTAGTTTATTTATATTTAGATACTTGTTTTTATATCATAAAGGAATTTTAGCATTTATTTTTGAACATAGTGGATATTATTGCTTTCTAGTTATACTTTTAACACATAAGCATAAATAAAAGAATTTAAAACATTTATACAGATACAGAATTAGACCTACCCATGTATAATGCACATCCTTATTTTCCCTCAAAAATCTGGGCAAAAAAGTGCATGTTACACATGGTAAAATATGGTAATTGGTCACATACCCCCAGAGCACTGCCTGAAAAGCAGGAGCTGGAATTATTGCTGAATTCTAGCCAGGTACAAGAACACCTTGGCTGGTCAATTCTTTGGCCACACCCATATGATGAGGTTGCAGTGTTCTATTACAAGGAAACCCTGAGCTGGCTGCTATCTATAGTCCTTCTGACACCTAGCACCACCACTTACTGCAGCCTTAATCCTGGTTATCAGGTCTACCAAACAGATGGTGACTACCTGGGAAGCTCTCATGTGGTCTTGGATCACAAGACCTACATCCTGAATCTGACTCAGGCATATGAGTGGGAAGCCACTCCGCACTGGCACCTCCTCTACAGAACTTAAGAAAACTACAGGCTGCACAATGCACTGCCTGCTACCTGGCACGACCTGGTATACCACATGCGGGGAAACACACAGCTATTTCAGACTTTCTGGTCTCTCTACCACAAGGGCCACACAGCCTTTGATCCCTGTGGCTCATCCTACTGCCTCACTAGTCTACATGCTCAGCTCTCAGCAAGCTCCCACAGCCCTGCTCTGTGTCACCACCTGTTGTCAGATGCAAGCTTCTCTGATGTCTGGAGCGTGCGGCCATGCCCATGGCTCTACTAGCATCCAGAGTTGGGAAAGTGCATGCCTTAGGAAGGGAGCAAAAACCCCGGAGGGCCACTGTGGGGAGAAGGATGTGGGGAGAAGGAAGACCCTATCGTGGGCCCCAAGTACACAGGGGAAATAGCACCTTCCTTCCTAGAGCTGGGTTATCAAGACATGAAGGAGGGTTGGCAGCTCTGCCTGTTCGGAGCATCTAGGCTATTCTGGGGCATAGGTCTCCACTGGCACGGCCACTGGCAGACCAGATGGAGCTGCCACACCAGGCCTGTGCTGGCCAGCCAGGAACACTATAATGCAGCTGCACCTGCCTGGCTTCCAGGTATTTAAAATACAGATATGAGACTTGGACTCAAAGAAATTAAAAGTAAGTAAATAAAAGTATATGCTATAAAAACTAATACAAATGCAAAAATCAACAGACAAAATCTATTAATTATACTTGGAGATTTCACTCCACTCTCACTGATTGGCAGGAAAAGTAGACAGAAATCAGTAAGGATACAGATGACTGAATCACCACTATCAGCAAATGGACCTCAACATTTCCGAGATACTCTCAAAGGCAGCTGAATGAATATGCACAAAGAACATTTACAAAGATGGGACCATATTCTGAGCCACAAAAAAAAGTCTCAACATCTAAAGGATCTGTATCTGTTTTATCCTTAATATAAAACCTGTGTGTGTATGCATGCAAGCATCAGGGGGAGGGGAGGTTGGGGGAGTGGGCCAGGAAACTGGCCCCTAAAGGGAGCACTGGAAATGTCACAATGACCTGGGGCTCTACTCAGGACAGTCCAACATGATAAAGTGATGTCCTAATCCAAAACATCAATAATGCCTCATATTCTCCAGTGTCCATCAAAAACCACTGTTCTATCCAATTAGGAAATCCATAAAGTAGGGAGTTTACATGTGAAAAGTTATAGCTGGTTTCACAGTACAGAAATAGAATGTGAGGAAAATAAGAAAAAATCTGTCAAGTTTTTGTACTACTAGGAGTACAGATATAGGTAATTCATGAAAATAAATATTCACAGAAATAATTTATCAAATAAACTCATGAAGGTAAAGTATTCAAGACTGCAAAGGAAAAAACTTCTTTTTGAAAAAGTGTTATAAAAATACATCTCTTCCCTACTTTAACATAGAGAATGATGTTTCCCTGTAAATTAGGGATAATTGCAGTGTAGACCAGTGTAACACTCAGTACATGGTAACCAGGTACCTCACCTTATGAGCCGCAAAACTTGCTTCATTTTTCTCTAGTGCTCTTTTTGCATACTTGAGGGCTTCATATACCAGGACCTTTTTCTCCTCTTCTGAGGTTCCACTAAGCTGAGCCACATCACGTGATGCCCGAGCCAAACGCCACAGTAACTCTGCATCTTCACTAATTTAAAGTAGATATAAAACCAACACTTTAGTTCGCATTTTTAAAAACTGTCAAAGGTCACATCACTAATGACTATACATGATCTTTCAGGACAGAGAGACTATAGCAAGCAACAAGGTATCAAATGCCATTATCCATGTTAAATTTGTTATTTTCTCTCCCACAGCTTTATTTGATGAGAAATTTCCTACACAATATCTAGTATTAGACATAAATATTAACTTACTATATCTGAAATACTACCTTCCTCAGAAAATATCTTTGCATTTGAATTCTCCAAACACGTGCCCTGTAATATGCAAGATATAACTTGAGGCTTACTACTTGTACTGGGCTTCAGAGAGCACATCATACACATCGACTTGACAAAGAGGGTCTGTTCTAAAATACAAAATCGGGAGACTTCCGCCAAGATAGAGGCATAGGTGGAAGCACTGTGCCTTCTCCCACAACATGTTTGAATGCAACAAAGGTTTGGAGAAATAGGACACACCCAGGGACCAGAAAACGGAATTATACGGAAGGAAGTCTGACAACTAGGAACCGTTCAACGGGGACGGTAAGAGAGGCGGAACCAGCAGCAGAGCAGGGTCGGGCAGGACAGATCCCCCCACCTAGGCGCGCAGGCAGCCCGGAACCAGTTGGGGTGTGGGGCAGACTGACCAAGGTCGCACATTCGCGCACAGTGAGACGGACCACGCAGGCCCCGGGGGGGGCGAACCCAGTGGTGGAGGGCTGACAGCGGTGGCACACTCACGTGCAGTGGAACGAAACGCGTGAGCCTGGTGACGGTGGTGGCTGCGGTGCCGGTGGGAGCCACAGCGGCAGGCGGCAGAGGGAAGCCATTGTCCTTCTTTGACCCCGCCCCCACATACAACGTCACAACCCAGCCACTTAGTTGCCCTGCTCAAGTGAACACTTTGGGGCTCCGATCCTGCTATGGAACAGGCACGAACAGCCCAAAAGATGGCGCAAGAAGAACTCAAAGTCCCAGAACCAATAACTCTCAGCGACCGAGAAATTGCCAGCCTCTCAGAAGCACAATTCAAGACACTATTTATCAGGATGCTCACAGAATTGGTAGATTATAGTCACAGATTAGAGGAACACATGAAGGCTAAACTAATTGAAATGAAGGGAGATGTCCAGGAAACCAATACCGATGGAAAGGAAACTGGGACTCAAATCAATGGAAGGACCAGAAGGAAGAACGAAACATCCCACCAGAAAGGAATGAAGAAATGAGAATTCAAAAAAATGAGGAGAGGCTTAGGAACCTCCAGGACATCTTTAAACGTCCCAACATCCGGATTATAGGGGTACCAGAAGGGGGAAAGAAACAGCCACAAGTGGAAAACGTATTTGAACAAATAATAAAGGAGAACTTTCCCAGTCTGGCAAAGGAAATAGACTTCCAGGAAATCCAGGAAGCTCAGAGAGTGCCAAAGAAGGTGGACCCAAGAAGGAACACACCAAGGCACATCAAAATTACATTAGCCAAGACTACAATGAAGCAGAGAATCCTAGAAGCAGCAAGAGATAAGGGGACAGTCACCTACAAAGGAGTTCCCATCAGACTGTCAGCGGATTTCTCAAAAGAGACCTTCGAGGCAAGAAGGGGCTGGAAAGAAGTATTCCAAGTCATGAAATCCAAAGACCTACAGCCAAGATTGCTTTATCCAGCAAAACTTTCATTTAGAATGGAAGGACAGATAAAGTGCTTCTCAGATAAGGTCAAGTTCAAGGAGTTCATCATCACCAAGCCCTTATTATATGAAATGCTAAAGGGACTTATATAAGAAAAAGATGATGAAAAATATTAACAGTGAAAGGACAGCAAACACACAGTTATTAACAACCACACCTAAAACAAAAGCAAACTAAGAGGACAGCTAGATCAGGAGTGGAACCATAGAGATGAAGAACACATGGAGGGTTAGAAACAGGGGAGTGGGAGGAGGAGAAGGGAGGAGAAGGCACAGAAAATAGCATAGATGGTAGGCAGAAAATGGATGGGGGGAGGGTGAGAATAGTGGGGGAAATATAGAATCTAAAGAACTTGAGACACGTGGTTATAAACTAAGGGGGGGAGAATGGTGGGGGAGGGAGTGTGTGGGTAGATGGGAATGAAGGGGGGAATAGAACAACTGTAACGGTATAATCAATAAAATATATTAAAAAATAAAAAATAAAATAAATAAAATACAAAATCATTGTACCCTGGCCCCGCATACAGTACCTGGCACAGAACAGATACATGGTAAGTACATATTAATGAATGAGTACAATGTAATCTCCAAATGAATCCATGCCACAAGACATGGCATATTTCAAGTAAGGGCACTCAACTCCTTGAAGAACTTCCACTTAAATATAATTATATAAAATAATAAATGTTTAATAACAAAACAGTAATCAAAACTAAGAACTAGAAATAGTTTTAAAATTAGCCTTAAATTCCTTTTTATTAAATGTCTGCCTTTAAGCCTACTATATTATATACAGGGTGAGGCAAAAGCAGGTTCACAGTTGTTAATATGGAAAAATAATAAAATAAAATAAATAATACAATAAACTGTTTTATATACTCACAACTGTAAACCTACTTTTGCCTCTCCCTGTATTTCTTAACAAAAAGCGATATTCACATAAAATTTTTAAACTAAAGGAAGTAACAGTGTATTTATGATTCAACGAATATGGAGTAACTACCTAACAGCTTACTTTTCAAGTGATTACTGAAGTGAGCTTAAAATGCCAAGCCAGCCTTCTCAAGTTACTGAGGGAACCATGGAAGGACAGATGGGTCCTATAAACATTTAGGCAGTAAAATGCTGCATCTTGAGAATCTAAGAAAGGCGTAGAATAGATGAGGTTAATCAGTGACCTGGAAATGCCTTATCTGACTCACTTTATAGGGGTAGATCTACCCCACCTCTATCTTACCCCTAAATAAATACACACTGGTACTCTGGACTAAACATGTAAACTACTTTTTAAAAAGGAGTTATTTTTAGTTTCTCTAAAGACTGAGCTTCTAACATGATACACAGATACCACTCACTAGAGTCATATAACCACCCAAATTCATTAAAATCTTGTACCTATTAAGAAATTAATTTATAAGAAATGAAAAATACACGATATAGATGACATAAAGATATTCGGCAACTCAACTTGTATGATGCAAACTAACAAAACAGAAAAAGCATTCCAATATTCTACTATAGTAAGTAAAACCTTTTCTAAATCAATGACATACATACAGCATTTGCAAATTATTTAACAGAAGAAAGAAATAGCCTGCTACAAATAAAACTCTAAGAAATATAACTTCAGCCCTGGCCGGTTTGGCTCTGTGGATTGAGCCCTGGCCTGGGAACAAAAAGTTTGCTGTTTTGATTCCCTATCAGGGCACATGCCTGGATTGCAGCCAGGTCCCCGGTAGGGGGCACTTGAGAGTCAATCACTCTTCGATGTTTCTCTCCCTTTCTCTCTCCCCTCCCCTCTCTAAAAATAAATAAAATCTTTAAAATATATATTATTTTGAAGTAGAAATCTTTAAAAAAACTATAAATATTCACAGCACTAAGACTCATTTTAAGTGTTAAATAACACGAGAATGTTGAGGAAACCACAAACCCAGGCCCCTCACACTCTGCTCACCTTTCTTTGTACTGGATCAGCAACTGATAGAGTTTTTCCGTTTCTCCACTTTCATAGAGGTAATCTGCTTGTTGGAGTACTTCTTCAACTCTGAAGACTATAAATGAAAATAACACAGTAAAGGAGGTCTTCCCAAGCCAGACAGCAACCCCTAAGAAACACAAACTCATATCTAAGCAAAGAAAATTAGATCAAAGTCCTGAAGTATCTAAACACAAGTGTAATAGAAATTATGAAACTATCATACTCAGTGTTTTATTTATAGCATGAAAAATAAAAAATTAGACAACTTATTTTGGTACTAAAATTGGCATTCTTTTTAATGAGAAAAGGAACTTTCTGTGACAAGTTATGGTACACTTGTCCTCCAGTCTTTGATGTTGCCACTGTTAAGTATCATTTACTGTAAAAAATGATGATGTAACATCCACTTACAGTATTGAAATTAATTTGCATGTACTGAACCACACTGTTTTACTAGACTTGCTTTATGACCTGACATACAGATAATTTACAGAAAAAGAGTCAAATCTGTCATCAAAAACTTGGATGAAATTAACTGTATGGAGAATCTGAAACTTACCTGATTCACACTATAATCAAACCAATTCATTAACTAGATTAGACATTACCCCCAAACATATAAACCTTATAGACAGTGTAAGCCTCTGAAGTTGACCAATTACTGGAAAAACCTAAATATAAATTTCAAGATATTCCAATTGTTACTAAAGGAGACAATGAATTTTATTTTTTATAAGGGTGCTACAAATGAACCAACATTCCAATGTATTGGGTTCAATTTGTTATTTATCTTGGAATGCTTTAATTAATCATAGTGTATTTGAGGTTAAGTTTTTGAAATATTAAAAACTACGTCATCAAAAAAGAAAAAAATGAACATGACAAAACCACATGAAGTATTTTTTTATTGTTAGCATCATGATATAATCATACTAGTTTAAGAAAAATTACATGACAATGGCAAAGAAACCCTTAAAGCCTTTTCTTCTTTAATCTTATCTTAATCTCTTTAGGTGCTATAGCTAAAATACTGAGTTAGCCAAAAAGTTTCACTTCTTTCCCATATGATGGCTCTAGTAGTGCTTAGTTGTCTTTAACTTCATTCAAAATAATTTTGTTAAATTGTATTGTGACAGCTGTCATATCAGTGTGCATTTAAAAAAATGTCAAAATTGGTGAACTTTTGTCCATCATTTTAATATTGAAGGTGGAAGAAGACATATAACATTTTTGGCATATTATGCTTTATTATTTCAAGAAAGGTAAAAATGCAACTGAAACACACAAAAAAAGATTTGTGCAGTGAATGAAGAAGGTGCTGTGACTGACTGAACCTGTCAAAAGTGGTTTGCAAAGTTTCTTGGTACTACTGTCATTTTGGACAAAAAAAATTTTGCTGTGGTGCTGTCTCATGCATTGGAAGATGTGTAGCAGCACCCCTAGCCTCTACCCACTAGAAGCCAATAGTGGGAGATAGCTGACATACTCAAAATTTCCAAATCAATAAAGTTATTAGTATCTTTTAAGGAGAAAACACTAAACAGACTTTTTGGCTAACCCAGTAATAATCAACACAGTTGGTTAATTTTCTTAAGTGGCTTCTATTTTATTCTATATTTATCAGTGGCTCATCTTCCAAATTTGGTTATAACCACCCAAAGATTCTTTTAAAAAGAGTCAAGTAATAGTCTTAACATTCTTAGTCAATATTTTGTGGTAAACAGAACTGTGAACCTCATCATGTCTACATCCTAATCCCTGAAATATAGAGAACCAATCAGCATGGCAATGGCAAATGTAGCCCAGCACTGATCCGGAAAACCGATCAATGAGAAGTGGCATACAGGAGCCAGGTGTGCAGATCAGCTTTCCCATGGGGAATCAGGCCTGCAGTGTACCTAGGCTGCTGTGAGTCTTGCTTTTGCTAAAACTCCCTCACCCTGAGTTAAGACTGCAGATGTTTAATGTTTATCTCTGAAGCAACTCCCTAAAGTCTGTGCTAAAATGTCCCAAGGATGAAATGTAACCGAATCAATCATTTTTATTGTTCCCTTGTATTTGATACTTTTTTCCCTTTTTTTGTTATCTGTAAGAAGAAATCACTTAACTAAATCCAGAAATACCGAAAACCTTCTTTGATGTAATGCAACTGAAAAGCAATAAAAGCCTGTCCAGGCAAGGGCTGGTGCACTCTCCTCTTGAGAGAGTGGCTCAGCCACTCAGAGGTGCTCTCCCATTGAGACTGGCTGTGCCATCCCTTTTTCTCCGCAGGATTTGGTATTCCATGTGAATTTGTGTACCACATCTACAACACACAGACTCCAGAGGCCCAGAGTCTGCATCTCTGGAACCTATAAAAAGGTGCAGTTTATATAATAAAGGGGAGTTAAATTTATAGATGGAATTAAGGTTGCTAACCAGCTAACCTCAAAATAGGAAATAATCTTGGATTAGCCAGGTGCACCCAGGATAATAACAAAAGTCCTTAAAAGTGGGCAAGGGAAGCAGAAGAAAAGTCAGAGAAAGTATGACAACGGAGTTGAGGTCAGAGTGATACAATTGTTGCTATCTATGAATAGGGAGGAAAGGGGTTTTCAGCCAAGAAATGTGGAAAGCCTCTAAAGGGTGAAAACACTAGGAACATTCTCCCCTCAAGCTCCAAAGGAACACAGCCCTGCTGACTCCTTGACTTGAACAGAGTGGGACCCATTTGGAGCTTCTACACTATGAACTGGAAGATAGTAAGTCACTAAGTATGTGGAAACTTGTTTATAATATTAAATATACTGACTTGGCATACTGAAATGTGTATGTGGCATATGTAAGTAGCAAAGTCACATTTAATTCTATTCATTGATTTTATATTCCACACCCTGAGGAGCCTGATAGAGATCTGTCCTTAAAATGATCCAGGAACTCTACATTCATCACCCATGTAACTTTCTTTAAATGTAGAAATCTAGTGAATAATTTAAAATAATTTAACTTATTTGTGTGTATTATACTTTTATAATTTATATCACTTATCTCCAATTTCTTTATTATATAGTACAGTACCATAAGCCATAGTATCCAGATTTAAAAAATGTTTTTTCCTGACTGTAAACAGAAATTTCTAAACTCATTTAGTGGGTAATTTATAAGAAAAGTCACACTTACTCTGATACTACAGACTCATATAGGCACTAAGGTGGAAGCACGTAGATCGCTGATATCTCTATAAAACAGCCGTATTTTTTTTTAATGCTCTGCACTTTCCCTGAAAATATTTAAAAATAAGCTATGCTACTGACATAAAGAGACCATATTCTATAAATGGACTCAACTTTTAAAGTACATTACTTTTTCTGTAATAGCACAATCAGTATAATTTTAAAAATACTCTTCAACATAAGTAATCAATACATATCTCAAGATAAACTGATATTAATTCACTCACAACTATACAGTGAAATTTTAAATTCAGCCTAAAATGAATATTTGCAATGAATGAATTTTTGCATTTTTCAAAAGAAATTAAAAAGGTCAATGTAAAAGGAGTCAATGATGTAACTACATGTATAAGTTAGTAAACTTAGGTTTTTCCATTTTTCTTGCTGAGTGCACTCTGAAGCATGTGAGAGGCACCTGAACAGGGATGAAACTACTCTAAGCAGGTAGAGTAGTTTCATCTAAGCAGGTAAAATAGCTCTATTTCTGAAGTTCCTCAGTAGAAGATTTAGCAGAAAATGAGTATCTAAATATTCTGGATAATCTAAGATTTCTCTAGATACTAAAAGGGTCTAAGCACCAGCGATATCTTAAAATTTAAGGAAAACTTTTCATACCAATAATCCCCAGCAGGACTGGAGACAGTGCCTCTAAAAAAGGGCCCTAAAGTAACACAAGGTTACACGTAAAGGAGCACTGACCTCAGCTCTAACGGATCTTGGATAAAGACAAATCAAGATAAAAAGTGAAGAGACAATGGAAGTGATTTAGGAAGGTCATGCAGGTTGAGCCACTTTTAAGCATTTTTTTAAAAGATTTTATTTATTTATCTTTGGAGGGGAAGGAGAGAGGGAGAGAAACATCAATGTATGGTTGCCTTTCATGCGTCCCCTGCTGGGAAGTTGGCCTGCAACCCAGGCATGTGCTCTGACTGGGAATAGAACCGCGATCCTCTGGTTCGCAGGCCTGTGCTCAATCCACTGAGCTATGCCAACCAGGGCCTCACTTTTAACCATTTTAACAGTGAACTTTCTCTCTCATGCTAGTGTATCTCAAGGGGCTTTAAATTTTGTCTATTTTAAGGAAATAAATAACTTACTGAGTGTTTCAATTATTGCTGACAAGTAGGTATTTGAAACAATCTAGTGGTAAGTACAGACAATGTCTTAAAAAATGAGTCCCATGATCCCATCCAACTAGAATGTCAAAAAACATATTAAGTCCTTAGGTTAAGTTCTAAAAAAAGCTCAATTCAGAAGGATTTAATCCCATAACTGGAGAAAAAATTAACTGATTTCAATGAGCATGATGCAGGTTTAAAGAAAATTAAGCAGAAGTTCTGATGAATGGAATTATTTGAAGACCTATTTCAAAAAATATTAAAAATAAGTATCACAGCATAGGAAAGAGAAAGGAGATAACAAAGGAAAACTTGTAAGGACCAATGAAGCTATACATTTTCACACAAACTTGGATCATTTTCCAAGTTATAAAAAAACAGGGCTTCTATATTTTATCAATAAGTGACCTCTTTTTTTTAAGGGCTACATTCTGGCCTCATAAACAAATTAAATGAACATGCTGATAAGGAAACAAAGCTAAAAAAAATAAAGGACAGCTAAATAAACATCCATACTCTTTTCTTTGCCACTCTTTCTGACTACTTGAAATTAGTATTTCAAGTGGTCAAAATATGCTTGAATATAGAGAAAGGATTCTAAAACATAGGGTAGGTTTCACTAAAATCTCTATTATAAACACAATGAATTTAGTTTTCAGAATAAGGTATACCTTGGAATATTAAAATGTTAATTTTTCCAAGGTTTTATTTAGTGCTAGGATTGGAACATTGAGTTATTTCTGCATGTACGAGGGGAGACCAAAATAAAAACAGAATTATCTTCTGGAGGGCAGGCCACTTGTACAGGCTTCCCCCTCTAGGTGAGTGTTCTAGGAACCCATCTGTGTCATTGTATTAGCCGGCATTGTTGTGGGAGGCTGCATTTGGCTTCAGTGAATTTTTTTTGAAGACTCTTTCAACATGTTTGCTCATTTTATGATGAGTAATTCAGAAGCACAGCAGCCCACTGGGTGCTGTGTATTCAGCAGTTTTAGGTGTTACTCCTGTGCCCCCACCTTCCCTATTCACCTGATTTTGCCCCGAGGGACCTTTTTTGTTTGTTTCTCCTGATGAAAAAAGTCCTCAATGGGAAACATTTTGCCAACATGGAGGAGGTGAAACAAACAATGGTAGAAGCACTAAAAGGCATTAAAATTGACATGTTCAAACACTTCTGAGCAGTGGAAAAAAGTCTCAATAGGTGTACTGCATCAAATGGAGAATACTTTGAAGGTGACTGAAGTTTAAGCATTTAAGACTAAATACCTAATTTTTTATTAATTCTGCTTTATTTTGGGCTCCCCCTTGTACATACTTTTACTTTTACATTGAAGAGGAAGTTATGACTTCTTTTGAATAGCATATAAATAAACATACGTATAACCCAGCCAAAATGAATGCATTAGAATGTACTGGATAAAAGGAATCAGAACTTCTATAATATACACATATATCATATACACTTTTGGGCCAAATAACAACTGTAAACATACAGAAGGCTACTACTGGTACATTGGAAGTAGCAGAAACATCTTTGCTGCAGTCACTTAGGAACTGTAAATAATAAGTAACATCCAGCACCTGGAGGCTAAATAAAAAAGCTGAAGAGCTAAGTCAGTCGTCCCACCCCATTTCTTTTCCCTACTTTTATAAATTTAAGTTTATTCAAATGTTTGGTATATAATCCTTTAACTACCACCTCTTCAATAAGTTCAGAATGGTAGCTTTAAATAACTAAAAAACTTGACCTCTTGAATTTCCCAACGTTTTTCTGCAATCTTTTTCAAACGAGCCTCCTCATCAGGGGTCAGTGTCATCTTTGTGATACCATTCTCTCTCAGGATACATTTATTCCACAGAGACCCTTACCAATGATGGAAATCCTAAGACTCTTCAAAATGCTCCCCTTCAATCAACTATAGATGAGCCAAAAACCCAGTTTAAAAAACTCTTTAATTTTCACTATCTCCTAGCCACAGATGATCACTTCTTTGTGGACATTTTCCCACTGCTCAGGGTCTTCTGATCCTGTAATTGAGTTCAGATCCTTCAGAGGGACACCAGAACCATTTGCTTCACTGCACACAGGTGTGGGTAAAATGATACATTACAAAAAACAAAGATATAAACAGCAGTTCTCAACTACCTGCTTTTTTATTTTTTTTTATTTTTTATTTATTTATCTTTAGAGGGGAAGGGAAGGAGAGAGGAAGAGAAACATCAATGTATGGTTGCTTCTTGTACATCCCCTGCTGGGAACTGGCCCCTGCTGGGAACTGGCCTGCAACCCAGGCATGTGCCCTGACTGGGAATCGAACCGCGATTGTCTGGTTCACAGGCCCGTGCTCAATCCACTGAGCTACACCAGCCAGGGCTCAACTACCTGCTTTTTTAAAGAATACTCACAGATAAACAAAATCAATAACCAGTAATTTTTAGCTAATATTCTGAAATTCTTCATCTACCAGAACTTTAATATGAACAGGTATTCAAATTTTTGCTTCCTCCCCCAACTCCCTTCTTGATTAAAAAGTGGGTCCTGTGAAAAAGATCTTAACATATCAATTAAAAGACTATGTCTAACATGCTGAAATTTTGGTTCTATGTACACAACTTGTTTAACTAAATTTAATTTTTAAAATATGACAATTCTTAATGTTAATTTATCTGTAGTATATAAATAAGAAATTTGACGTAATTTTTCTACTTTCAACCAGTTATTTGATATTTAGTACCAAACCGCATCTTTCAAAGATTATTTATTTATTTATTCACTGAAAGGTTTTTCTCAGGCTCCACCAACAAAGAAGTGCCAATCAGCCATAAAGTAGGCAATAAAGAGCTTTATTGGGGTTTGTGTGCCCGGGCGAGGTTCCCCGGTCTACAGAGTGGGGCCGGGGAAGTTGCGCCCAAACAGGGAATGTCGTGGGGTTTTATTTTCATTGGCTCCCCATGGGAGCTGGGGATTGGTGCCCTCTGAACAAAGCAGCAATACAGCATTGGGGGTCTCTTCCTCGGACTCAGGTTACTGTGAGGATGTCCGTCTTGGCAAAGTCTAGCCGGAGCTTCCTCCTATCTCCGCCCACCCTAACATTTACTTACTTGTTTATTTATTTTTACACAGAGGGAAGGGTGGGAGAAAAAGAGAGAAAAGCATCAATGGGTGGTTGCCTTTCATGCCCCCCTGCTGGGGACTTAGGCACGTGCACTGATTGGGAATCAAAACAGTGACCTTTTGGTTAGCAAGTCAGTACTCAATCCACTGAGCCACATCAGCCAGCGCTGCATTCTTTATAAATTAAGTACTTCTATCTCAAAGAAACTGAGCCTTTCTTAACTGTACCAAGCTCTAACACTTTAGCAATAAGGAAACAAAAGAATCATTGTATCATTACAAAGTAGGGATTGACAAACTTTTTCTATACACATCTAGAGAGTAAGAAGTTTAGGCTTTGTAGACCAGATATGGTCTCTGTAGGATATTCTTTGTTCCCACCACAACCCCTCAGCCCTTTAAAAATATATCACAAAGAACATATATGTATGTATAACCCATAGACACAGAAAAGAGTTTGGTGATGGCCATGGGGAAGAGGGTGTGGGGAATGGGTGGTGATGGGCAAAGGGAAAGAGAAATGGGGACATCTGTAATGTCTTAATAAAAATAAAGGGAAAAAAGGTACCAATCTTAGCTCAATGGTCCTATTAAAATTATAATGTATTAATATAGTATTTCTCACTGAAGGAGCTGCAGTTATTAAAAGAAAATATATCAGACTGACATGTAGAGGAAAGAAGAAAATAATCTAGCCTATTAACAACATCAATCCCAAAATATACTAAAAAATAACTAAGTTATTAACCCCCAAATGACAAAGGTAAACCACTAGGAGTTCATATGTTTAACTGACTTACCTTTGGCTGTGGCATGAACCACAGCAGACGAAGAAAGAAGTTGGTAAGTTTCAAAACCCAAATAAGACAAGGCTGAGAATATAAGGCTTCTTTTGAAAGCTTGTGGGTTTCCTATCACCTGTGGAAACAATTATGGTCAAAGGTCATCAATCGGAAAATTTGAAACAACTGCTACACCAAGCATAAATTACATCACTTTCTCCCCCTTTCCCAAAGCAATCAATCCTAATGATACTGCTTAAAATTTAACTCATCAAATTCTTCAAACTATTTTTCACATTATTACTTTATAGGGAGAGCATAGCCTGTTAAGAAAAGATTTGTAACATCTAAGGGAGGTAGCTTATTTAAAAATCTGTCATGCTGGTAAGTGGTAAATTGAGGAGGCACGGATAGTATAATTGTTAGAAAAAACTATAAGACACCAACATATTGGGTTGCCCAAAAAGTCTGTTTAGTTTCTTCCTTAAAACAAAAGATACATTTTTCATTTTCACCAATAACTTCATTGATCTAGAAATTTTGAGTATGTCTGCTATGTCCCACTATTGGCTTCTAGGGAGTAGAGGTCAGGGATGCTGCTAAACATCTTCTAATGCATGAGGCAGCACCACAGCAAAAAATGTTTTGGCCAAAATGTGAATAGTAGCAAAAAACTTAGAAAATCACGTTTGACACGTTCGATCAGTCACAGCACCTTCTCCATTCAATGCACAAATCTTTTTTGTACTTCAGTTGCATTTTTACCTTTCTTGAAAAAATAAAGCATAATATACCAAAAATGTTGCATATCTTCTTTTATGTTCAATATTAAAATGGATACACAAAAATTCACCAATTTTGATTTTTTAAAATGCACACTGATATGACAGCTGTCACAATACAATTTAACAAATTATTTTGAATGAAGTTAAAGACAACTAAGCACTACTAGAGCCATCGTACAAAAAAAACATATAGACTTTTTGGCCAAACCAATATAATATCAGTTTAAGACAACACAAGATGAAAAATAATAAATGTGGTAATTAGTACACATAAAAAATGGAAATAGGTTTAAGATATCTTTGAAAGCGATGTATAAACTCATAGCTTTCAGTAAACAATAAAATTAAGAGTATAGAGTATATGCTCTATACAGAGCTCCATATCTGAATATAGAATATATCCAAACAGATTTAGAAATTACTTTTTACAACTATGGCCACAATCCCCAAAAACAACAGGAAAGAAGGCATGTGTGGGTCTTACCCCCTTTCCAGGACAACGGAGCATCAGTATTTCCCCCTGCCCCAGCTTGTATAATAACAAGCTGTATCATGTTGGTAAGCTGGATCTTTCTCTTCTTATAGCAAAGACCTTCCTCCTGACCACATCTCTCTTCAGTCTCATTTTCTGACTTCTCTTTTCAGCAAAACTCTTTTAAAAAGTCATCTGTACTCAGACCTCCCCCTCTTCCCCACATTCTTTCTCCTTAGAGCTCACAAAGAATTTGTGGCCCACATTCCATGCACGTATCTGGCTGGTAACCAAGGGGGCTCCATTTCCTGTGGCCTTTCTCACTTCTCTTACTTGGCCCATCAACAGTATTTGACAGTGGCTAATTCCCTCCTCTGTTTTTTTCCTTAAGTCATGAATGAATGTTTGGGGGCTTTTTTATTTATTGATTTATTTTTAGAGAGAGAAGTGAGATAATGAGAGGAAGAGAAACACCAATCAGTTGCCTCTCATATACACCTGGACTGGTGACTGAACCGCAACCCAGGCTTGTTCCCTGAGCAGGTATCGAACCAGCAACCTTTTGCTTTGCAGAACAACCAACCAACTGAGCTACACCAATCAGGGCTGGATGTTTGATTTCGAAAACCATTATACTGAGATGTATGTGTGACATACAATAAATGGCATACACATAATGTGTACCAGTTATGACACTGTACAAACCTGTAAAACCATCACCATCGGCAGAGTCAAAACAAACTGATTCTCTGTAACCAATCCAGCCTCTTTCTTCAGCACTTGTTGTTCTAACTCAGCACACTGTTCATGTGGCTTTCGAAATACTACTCTTTTGAATTTATTTCAACAGCTTGTCTCTCGTTGGTTCCTCATCTCCAATACCTCCCTGCCCAAATGAGTCTTGAGCTTAGTCCCAGACCTCCTTTTATTTGTATCATTCTGGTGATTGTACTTTATGACTTTAAATGCCATCAACATGCCAAAAACCTGTGTATGTAATCTGAGCTAGGATGTCTCCTCTATACGTCAGAATCCTAAATGCAGCTGGCTACCTAATCAACACTTCTCTATACATGAAGTATGACATGCATCTCATGTTTATCAGCTAAGACAGCTATCATCTCCCTAACTCCATTCCTGTTTTCCCTTTCAAGGTAAATGATGACCTAATTCTTCTGACTGTGCAGATTAACAAAATACATAACCCTAGAGTCATTCTTGACTCTATCCCATCCCATACCTGATCCACAGTTTAACTTCTCTTAAGCATCTACAGTAGAAATGTGGAACCTGGCATATTGCAACTTGCTCAGTGCCTTTCTTTACTTTCCATTTATTGCTTTTAGAGAGAAAGAAAGGGGGTAGAGGGGATAAACAAACAGACATCAGTCTGTTGTTCCATTTAGGTATTTACTGGTCAATTCTTGTATGCACCCTGACTGGTGATTGAACCCACAACCTTGGCATATCTGGATGACACTCCAGTTAGTTGAGCTGCCCATGCAAAGGCCTGTATTTACTTTCTTGAGTATGAATATTCAGGATACTGCACATGACTGGATTCTAAACACATCAACAACAAAGTAGTAAAACTAAATTTGATATAGTCCCATTTTTAACATTGAATTTTCTGCATTTATTTTTATTTAAAACTAAGAAGCAAGATGGGGCAAGGCAGAGGATATGGGTGTGTGTGCGTGTGCACGCACACACATGGTGATGGTGGTGCCTAGAAAAAGAGGGCCCTGGCTAGAGTGGCTCAATGGATTGAGTGTTCACATGCACACCAAAATGTCTCAGTTGATTCCTAGTCATGGCATGTGTCTCCAGTTAAGGGCATGTGAGAGGCAACCGACTGATATATCTTTCGCACATTAATATTCCTCTCCCTCTTTCTCCCTCCCTTCCTCTCTCTTGAAAAAATAAAATAAGAGGAAAACGACTAAGAGTTTATCAGGGAATCTCCTAGCTCCCAAGCTCTGGCAGGAAGATCACATGGCAGAAAAGGTTGCACGGACTTGAGGAACTATGCATCTAGAGCAGGGGTGTCAAAGTCATTTTCACCAGGGGCCACACCAGCCTCGCAGTTGCCTTTGAAGGGCTGAAATAACTTTAGGACTGTATAAATGTAACTACTCCTTAATTGTTAAGGAGATGAAATTACATTTGACCTTTCAAAGGCAATCACAAGGCTGATGTGGCCCCCAGTGAAAATGAGTTTGACACCCCTGATCTAAGGTGTTCAACTCTTTTTGCAGACATCATGCTAAATGAACCACATTCTGGCTTTCTTGGAGTAATGCACTGTTAGGCAGCTGGCATTTACATGTCTTACTATAAATTAATGAAGGAACAGTTTGCAGTTGTACTCATCACTTCAATTACTGTAAGCAGACCTCTCTGTTCACCTCTGAGAAAGTGGATAAAATCATGTTTCTGAAACTAAAAAATCACTTAAAAGAATCAGGACTCAGTGACACTCCAAAATGCTAATCACTTGTGGACTGAGACAGCTAGAATATGCCATTTCCCCTCATTCACCCAACACAATGCCTGTCACAGAGAGTTCTCAAAAACATTTGTTGGATAGAAGAAGCTATCTCTTAAATATGTCCTCCCTTCAACATTAATTGTACTACTTCAAGCTACAAACTTGTCACTACATAAAAAGAAAGGTGTCACCACCATCTCTTGGTTTCCTAACTTCCTGCCAGCTCCTCCTCCTCTTAAATGTTGCAACTCCTCCATGGTGGGTACCAGGCTTCCTTCCAGTCTTACTATTACTACAGTATTACTCAGAACTATGTCCTAAAGCCTCCTGAATCTGTGATCGCCAGCCCTGACCTCAGAAGGTAAACGCCTGACCTGCCCAACTACAGTCTATTCCACACATCAGCTTGGCTACCGAATCACATTCACCTTAAATAGCCTGAAACATAATTAATCTCCTCCCTCAGTCCCCAGATTGCCTTCTGTAGTCCTATCCCAGCAAACACCACCACTGCCCAAATCCTGTACTCTAGCCAGAAACTGAGAATCTTCCTTCACCCCTTCCCGCTAACCCTTACACCAAATCTATCCTTTGAGTCTGCTAAGTTTATCTCCACAACAGCCTCGGATTGCAACCACTGAGTTCCAGTCCCACGGCCCCCACTACAGTTCAAACCATCACAGTGCTCACCTCTCCTATAGCAATGATCCTTACCTTGTCTCCAGCATCCACTACCCTATCCATTTTTGACACTACACAAAAGTTGTTCTTAATGCAAATCTAATTTTAAAAAAACATGTGTTTAAAATTCTTTCATGGTTTCTATAACCTTTAGAATAAAATCAGATTTACAAGGTTTTCCGAACTTGGCTGTGGTTGGTGGCCTCCACAGGTTCCCATTCAAAAGGATCCCAACTGAGGAGGATCCCAACACAGCTCCTCCCACAGACACAGCAAATCTACAGCTACAAACCCAAAATCTAGCTGACTGACTCTTTTGTAGACTGCTCTGCCTGGTTGTAGGAATTGTATCTCGACCCCTTGTGGCTAAGGGCGAGGGACACCCTCTGGAATGCAAGCTGCAGGAGACAAAGCTTGTCTCTGGTAGCAAATGCTGCCTCAGTTTCCTCCCCCTGCCCCCAAAGCTTGGTCAGAAGTCAATGAAGGGTAAGACCCCCCCCCCTCACAGCAGGGGGCAACCTAAGCCAGACTCGATCACTTGGGAGGCCTTCATGGAAGGACTTGGGGGTTGCAACAAAGAGCAATGGACTCTGGTCCCCCACCCCCACCCTTTACAAAGCCTGAGTCCCCATGTTCTCTAGGAGAAGTGCTTCCTGGCTCTAATCCCCTTAAGCCTGAATACCTATTGGGGAGAGGTGCAGCTCCTAGCCTTGCTAGAGGTGTCCTAGGGGAAAATCTGGCATCACAAAGATTTCCTGATAAACCCCTGAAATCTGTTCTGCTAAGAGTGTTTTCATTCATATGTTAAGGATTCGAACAGGAAACCCTAAAACTCTGTTCCTGACAGACTCTGACTCATAGTAAACCCTCAGATTTCTTTGAAATGTTATCTACTATTTGATCCTTGCTGCCCTGTATTCCTGTGTATTACAACCCAATAAAAGGCCCTGGAGGAGGGGGCTCGAAGCCTTTTTCTCCTCCCAGAAACTGGAGGCTGCTGCCCACAGCCTTTTTCCTCTGGGAAAATGGCCACTTTTCCTCCCTAAGCAGATCACATCACATCTCAGTCATATTTACTCTCATCCATGGCACTCCGGAGGACTTGCAAGGAAAGTCGCCCCCATGTCTGGTGCCCCAACAGGGACCAGAACGGATTTGGGACTCCTTCTAAGCCAGGGGCCTAGAGCCATTGCCATGGATGCACGCCCACTCACATCTGTGGCACACGGGGCGGGGGGGGGGGGACTTACGGGGAAAGTCGCCCTCACATGACCCCACATCAAGTGAGGAAAAAACCCAGAGTGAAACAGGTGGGAAAGGCAGAAACACACTCTTGCCATAAACCCCGCTCCTGACAGTAATTCATAATCACAGAAATCTTCTTTCCAAAAAGCAGAGGTTTTGAACCCCACACCAGACACTCTAAATTTTAAGACCCACACCTGAGAGACAAGCCCCCAAAACATCTTGCTTAGAAGGCCAAGGAGGCTGGCATCGGATTAATCAACCGCTAAGTGAGAAACCATGTGTAAAAGACTTTCCCAGACTCACCCACCCCACAGCCCATCACACAAGCAGCTGACTGATAAGGACCTGAATTCTCTGTGAAAGAGGTTTATTCGCTTAACTTAAAATTTCAGCCTAATGGGCAAGTATCTAATATAAAACACATCCAGAGACCAATGGTGACCCTCTCCAGGCACCAGGAAGGGTGAACACTATCATCACACTCTCCCTCCACATCACTTCCACAGTTTCTGCATCTACTGCCCAGGGAACACCCCTAGATCTGGCTCTGGTGACCAACAAGACCTACATTCTGGGTACCAAGGGCTGTAACAGAACAATCCTTAACTAACTGCCCCACCATCAGAGCACAACAGAGACAGCACAGCACCAGCCTTCATTTGAGACTTCAGCAGCTGAACAGCCTGATTTAACCTCACAAGAAACCAGCTGGGGGCACCCCACTAAGCCTCATCTGGACTTCTAACCAGCAGAAACCACTTGCTGTTTTAAGCCATTAAGTGCTGTGATGATTTGTTGTGTAGTAACAGCTAATTAAAAAACTGGTACATGCTGAGTTCTTAGCCTTGTTTCGGTTTACTCTCCCATTCCAGACTTCAGTCACTTTTAATTCCTTAAAAAGACCCCCTTTTCTTACCACAACTCTTATACTGTTGTAATGCCCTAGCTGGTGTAGCTCAGTGGATTGGGCGCAGGCCTGCAAAGCAAAGAAAGGGTCACCAGTTCGATTCCCTATCAGGACACATGCCTGGGTTGCAGGCCAGGTCCCGTTTGGGGCTCGTGAGAGGTAACCACACATTAATGTTTCTCTTCCTCTTTCTTCTTCCCTTCCCCTCTCTCTAAAAAAAATTAGTAAAATCTTAAAAAAAATACTGTTGTCCTCATCACTCTGTATCTCTCACCTCTAACTGTTCACACCTTTTCTCTTCCTCCCTTCAAGATCAAGTGTAGTGTAACTTTGCTGCCCTTTTCCTCACACCCACCATTCATCACATTCACTAAGTGGCCACCTTCCCTTCAAATTTGTAATATAAATGAGAAAAGGTTTCTTTCTTACATTCATTGTGTCTTCAGCATAGAAGAGAGCTGTGCTCAGAGAAAACATTCAGTTCAAGTTTGTTGAAAAATAAACATTCCAAGATGGGTATTATGTAATACAGACTGCAAATAGAAAAGACAAATGAAATGTTTTCTCAGCCCCTCAGAAGTAACCTTCACGCTCTGCAAACTCCTGGGAAATAAATACCTCTAGCTCAACTTACTGACCTTATTATGTTTCGAGAAAAACTTTGGAAAAAGAAAACTACAATGACAAATGCTTGAAAATACATGAGTAACTGGTAAATCGGTAACAATACATAGTTACAACTCCTTAAAAATTCAGTATACCTGGAGAGAATAATTTTTGTTACTGCCTTTGGCTTAGAATGTTATTACAGCAGATTCTGGAATAACTCTGTCTCATTATAAGGCTGATGAGATGCAGCAGGAATTTAACTCTCACTGTTTTGTTGCACAAGTGGGCCGCGCCTTATTGTGCTACACAGGTGTTTCAAATTTAACAAATTGAAGGAGAGACCCTCCAACAGCACGCACACACACAAATGAGGACTCAACAGCAGTGGCCTAGAGCGAAACCTGCAATGTCTCTGAGCTCTGCCCTACCTCCCACGTTAAGCAAGAAGGTGCTGTATTTTCGTCTTCTGACCTTGTCTTTTTCTACCCTTTCTATGCTGCTTCTCTAGTTTTCATATTTTTAACACGGCAACAATAAGCAGCTCATGGGCTCGGGGGATGGTCAACCTGCCACCAAACCCAACGTCTTCCCAGCTGTAAGACTTGGACACATTATTTAACCCAACCCACCTCAGTTTCTTCTTTTTAAAAATGGTTAAAATAACATTTTTTTATCACATAGAATGGAAATGAAGATTAAATGAGGCAATGCTTAATACAATGTATGGTTACAGTAAGCCTTCAAGAAATGTTATATGTCTCAGTCCTCTAGAATTTTAACTTCAATGTTCTGCCTCAAAAACCTAAGGCTCGGTAATTTCATGCTTAGCACCACTTCTCTATCTCTCCCCATCCAAGTCATCCAGTTTCAAGCTTTGCAGGAAAGAAGTTGAGCCCTTCTTTCACACAGCCCCCAACCACACCAAGGAACACAGCAGGCACTCAAAAAATTGCTTTTAGAGTTTAAAAGAATAACACATCCAGTTCAAATGCACTGTCACATGCACCAGTGCCTACCCTCAGCCCCCAATCCTCCTCCGGAAATAAACCAAGGCCCAGCCAATCAAACAGAAACGCCAGAACCGGACAATCCAAGGGCCACCTCACAGCGTCCACAACACTGTGCAGGGAAAAGCTTTCATAGTAAGCGCAGGCAGAGGCTGGGGACGAGGAGCGCGTCGCCGTTTCCAGGAAGGAAAGCAGGTTTGTGTAAGCGCCGTTTCCAGGAAGGAAAGCAGGTTTGTGTAACCCTTACACAAACCTGCTTTCCTTCCTGGAAACGGCGACGCGCTCCTCGTCGGAACACAGCCGCGGTGGCCAGCATGTGCCCTCCCCTGGGGCCAGAACTCAGCAGCTACCTTTGAGCCGCTAAGACCCTGCACACAGGTTCCGCGCCCGCCGGTAACGCGCATCGGAAGCCGAAATCCCGGGACTGCATTTTGCCCGGAAGGAAGAAAGCGCCACAGCCGCGAAGCCAGAGCCATGACTTCCCTGCCGGATTAACTCACCACCTTTTAGAACCGCCCACCAAGCAAGGGCGTGACAAGTCCTTCGCCTTCCTGCCGGCGCATCTTCCGGCGCTTATACAGACGTGAGGGTCTGTGCACAAGTTCCGGTCTGGCGCAAAGTTTCGAGCTCACGGTTCCGGTGGGCGGGGTATGCCTCTAGTGGGCGGGACTTAGCGGGTTACCCGGTCCTGCGCGGGTGGCACTGGGGCAGCGAGAATTTCCTTATGATTTCTATTTTTGTGTGTTCTTGGTTTTTAGGGTGTGTTACGGTTTAGATACAGAGCTAGGTCATGAGAAGAGAATTGGAAGCTCGGAAATAGACCCGAGCGTTTAAGTCTGCAAGAAGACAAGGGCTAGCTATTTCTAGTTTTGCTGCCCTCAAAGGGGGGTTTGAGTAGACATGCCGTGGGGCGCGGCGGGGTGCGGCGGGGTGCGGCAGAGGGAAATTGAGCTAACCTACGTGAGGAGGGAGACGGCTGGGAAGATGAAGGAGGAAGAGAACCAGGCTCAGAGGTCGCTATCGGTAGCTCTGGTTCTGGTTGAAACCATGATCTCCGCAGAGACTTGGCTGGTCCCTCCAGATTAGTAACCGATGGTCCGGATCCTAGTTCAGTGCCTGCTGTGCGGGGCACAGCAAAGCTGTTTATGGAAGAGGAGGCGAGACATTGGTTTCAGCAAGTAGGTTGCATTTACATAGTCGTTTTACTACTGCTGATACAAAGAGAACGCGTAGTCCTATTTCACTTGATCCTCCCCAAGTCCATTGCTGCTTGCTACCTTATGATTGCTGTCTCCCAACGTCCCTCTGAATCAACCACATTTCTTTAGGATTTCATCAGCGACTTACTATTTTCTTCCCAACATTTGCTGAACCCTAGTCTGCTTTCCCAGAGGGAACCACTTTTACATATTTCTGCTGGTAGTTCCCTCAATGTTGCTAAATAATAAGCGTATACCACTGGATGCCACAATAATCCTGAAATCTTAGTTTCTGGTATTTCACTCAGAGTTAAATTTTAATTACACTTTACAGTTTGAACAAAACTAGCCATTGTTAATGTTTTGTCACATTTATCGTTCTTTACATATATTACATGAGGTATGTATATAATATTCCTACTATTTTTTGTTGTTGAACCTTTTGAGAGTAGATTACACATATGACTCTATTCCTAGAAACAAAGACATTCCCTTGTTTAATTCTTGAACAATGATCAAATTCAGAAAACTGACAGAATACTATTATTTAATATGTGTTTCAAAGCTGTCCTTTATAGCAACTATTTTCCCAACTCAAGGTCACATCCAGATTACGTATTGCATTTAATTATCATGTTTCTTTAATCTCTTTAAGTCTGAAATATATTTTTTTGTCTTTTGTTTCCTTTGAGGAGCCTCAGGCACCCCCCCCCCCCAAATCATTTTCTGTCAAGATTCCTTCTCGTCTGGCTTTTGGCTTTCAACTCAGGGGGCAAAGGTGCAACTCTTCTTCCCTCATTCCTAATCCGGGTTCATCCAGCACCAGCCACCTCAATGCAACTGAAGTTCGGCCCCAATAAGATCAAAGTCATTTACCTGAGGTGCACCGGCCAGGGAAGTTGGGAAGTCGGTGCCATGTCTGCCCTGGCCCCCTAGATCTGCCCCCTTAGCCTTTCTCCAAAAAAGGTTGGTGATGACATCGCCAAAGCAACCAGTGATTGGAAGGGTCTGAGGATTACAGTGAAACTGACCATTCAGAACAGACAGGCCCAAATTGAGGTAGTGCCTTCTGCATCTGCCCTGTTTATCAAAGTCCTCAAAGAACCACCATGAGACAGAAACATGCAAGGAAAACACACACACATACACATTATGCACAGTGGAAATACCATTTTTGCTTAGATCATCAACATTGCTGACAGATGTGGCACTGATCTTTAGCTAGAGAACTCTCTGGAATCGTTAAAGAGATCCTGCGGATGGCCCATTTTGTGGGCTGCAGTGTGGATGGCCACCACCTGATGACATCAACTGTGGTGCAGTAGAATGGCCGGCTACTTAATAGATATAAAGGAAAATAATTGAATTAAAGATCATTGACAACCCAAAAAAAAAAAAAGATTCCTTCTCATTCCTTTGTCCAGCTCCTTTATTCCTTTCTGTTCATCTTTTAGCTCTCAGCACAAAAGTCACTTCTTCAGAAAAGCTTTTCTTGGTTTCCCAAATATACTTTTCTATCTTTTATGGCTCTAAGCATATTTTATAATATTATTTTTACATTAGATTATTTGTTAATCAAGCATATTTTGGAGCTGCAGCAATAACAACCGGTAATGTGTTGATAAGAAGTGGTAACATGTGCCTTTGCTATACTGTGAAATCAATGACATGTCTGACTTTTGTCTTATTATAAGTCCTGGCACCATTTCTTCATTCATACAACACACATTTATTGCATAATGTACCTTCCACTCTTCTAGATGTGAATGAACAATTTTTAATGGAGTGTATATATATATATTCCATTAGAGTGTGTATGTGTGTGTATATATATATATGTGTGTGTGTATGTATATATATATATATATATATATATATAGGACTATAATTAGTTGGCAAAAGATAGATAAATACTAAAAGATATAATAAATGATGATAAATGAATTGGAAAATAAACCAGGAAGGGGTAAAGAATGCATTTCTCTGTTGGTATTATAGTTTTAAATAGTCTGGTAGCCACAGAAGTCCTCATTGAGGGAAACATTTGAATAAAGACCTAAGCAAGAAGGAGAAGTTCATGAAGATATCTGGGAGCACAGCATTTTGTGTAGAAGGAAAGTGGAAAGGCCTGAACTGGGAAAGCAAGTGGCATTTTCTGTTGAGAACCGCCCTGCCTGGTTTCAGGAGCTGTAACCCCCCATGGCTAAACTGAGTGAACAACCTTCAGACCATAAGCCACTAAGGAGACAAAGCTTATCTTTCTGGCAAGAGTGCTGCTTCTGCTCCTTTTTCCATAACTGGCCCCCAATGCTTGATCAGTTAGCCAATGACGGGTAAGATTCCCCAAGGGGGGAATGACCTAAGGCATGATCATGTGGAGGCCCCAGGGAAGGACTTGGGGGGCTGTGGAGAAAGGGAGTGATGGACCCTTGCCCCTCAGCTTTGACAAAGCCTGGGTCCTCATTCTATCTGCGAGAAGTCTCCTAGTTTCTTGGCTCTCCTGCCTCCTCTGCCTGACTTAAGCCTGAAACAATGACAGAGGGCAGTGCAGCCTTGTGCTGGAAAGGGCAGGCTTCCCGGGAGATCGGGCCTAAGAAAGAATACGTAAAATCCTGTGAAACCTGCTTTACTAAGAATGCTCTTAATTAAATGATAAAGGTCTGAGCAGGAAATGAGTTTGTTTCTCAAAGTTTTGTAGCCTTTTAGCTAATAGACCCTGACTCAAAATAAGCCCTAATAGTTCTTTGTATGGTATCTACTGTTTGATCCTTATTGCCAGATAATGATTAACCAGCTGTACCTGTATTCCTATACAAATTAAACCCAATAAAAGCCTATCTAAGTGTTCGGAACCGCTCTGCCTGGTTTCAGGAATTCTAACTACCCCCAATGGCTAAGGATGAGTGAGCGACCTCTGGAATGCAAGCCACAGGAGACAAAGCTTGTCTCTGGTAGCAAACTCTGCCTCAGCTTACTCCCCTGTCCCCGAAGCATGGTTGGCTAGTCAGAGACCAGTAAGACTCCTCACAGAGAGGGGCAACCTAAGCCAGACACAATCACTTGGGAGGCCATCATGGTAGGACTCGGGGGCTGCAACAAAGAGGGAGTGATGGACCCTCGCTCCCTGGCTATTCCAACATAGCCCAAGTCCCCATGTCCTCTGAGAGAAGCACTTCCTGGCTCTAATCCACTTAAGCCTGAAAACCTATGATGGGGGAGGCAGTGCAGCTCCTTGCCTTGCTAGAGCAGTGTCAGGGGTAAATCTGGCATAAGAAAGAATTTCTAAAAATCCTGTGGAGCCTGCTTTGCTAAGAGTGTTTTCATTCATATGTTAAGGGTCCAAGCAGGAAATGAGTATGTCTCCCAAAGTTTCTGCCACCCCCTTTCCTGACAGACACTGACTCAGACTAAGCCGTCAGATTTCTTTGAAAATGTTATCTACTGTTTGATCCTTACTACCTGTATTCCTATGTATTACAAGCCAATAAAAGCCCCTAGAGGAAGGGGCTCCTGGCCTTTTTCCTCTGAGAAATTGGCCACCTCTCCTCCCCAAGTAGATCATGTCTTGGTAGTGTTACTTTCATCCGTGGTGGATGGGGGGACTTGCAGGCAAAGTCATCCCCACATCTAGGCAAGGGTGCACAGCACTCCCCCCTTGAAGCAGTAGCCATGCTGTCCCTTTTCCTCCACAGGACTTGGTAGTCGGTGTGAATTTGTCTCATAGCTCATCCATGATGCTGCACACACTGTGAGCTGGTGCATGCATCAGTTTTCCATAAATAGTAAGTCCCCACTAGATGGTGTCCAGTGAGCAAAGGGAAGAGCACAAGAGAGAAAGTCAGAGAGGAGGTGGGGAACAAGTACTGCAGGACCTTGTAGGCAATTGTAAGAACTTGGGTTTTTCTTTGTACAATTGTGTGACATAATTTAATTTAAACATTAGTTAGATTCTTCTTGGCCCTGGCTGGCGTAGCTCGGTGGATTGAGCGCGGGCCTGCAAGCCACATGATTGCGGTTCGATTCCCAGTTGGGGCACATGCCTGGGTTGTGAGCCAGTTCCTGGCGGGGGACTCACGAGAGGCAACCACACATTGATATTTCTCTCCTTCTCTCCTTCCCTTCCCCTATAAATATAAATAAATAAAATTAAAAAAAATTAGATTCTTCTCTTTTGAAAATAGACTGAAAGGGAGCAAGTAGCAAAGCAGTTACTAGAGTATTAGAATAATCTAGACAGAAATAGTGGTGGCTTGGACTAGGCTAGAAGATATGAGTTGTCAGAATCTAGATACACTTGTTCAGTTGACAGGATTAGCAGACAGACTAGACCAGATAGGGATGGGATACAAGAGGAGTCAATGATGACACCCAGCATTTTGACTCATGCAATTGAAAGAATGTTTTGCCATTAATGAAGATAGAGAAGACTATAGGAAGAATATATTTGAGGAGAAATTAGGTTTCATTTGTATATTTAGTCTCAAAACACTTGTTAGACTTTTGTGGTACCCAGCCTCAGAGAAGGCAGGCAAAGATCCTTTCCTCTTGTATTTAGTCCTTTGTGGAATCCCTCCCACATTTAATCAATGTTGGTGTGTTTGACTAATAGAACATTGCAAAGGTGATGGCACTTGACTTCTAAGGCTATGTCATACAAACTGAGTTTCTGCCTAGCTCTCTTGGAGTTTTACTCTGGAGGAATCCAGTAGCCATGCCCTTAGGACATTCAAGCGGCCCTTTTGAGAGGCTCACGTGGAGAGAAACTGAGATCTCCCACCAACACACAGTACCATTGCTACTTGTGAGTATACCACCTTGGAGATAGATCCTCCAGCCCTGTGTGCTGACTGCAACCCTGCCCAATATCTGACTGCAATGTGATGAGGGACATGAGACAGAATGGTCTGCTAACCCACTCCTAAATCCCTAAACACAGAAACCATGAGAGATAATATGTGACTGTTAGTTGTAAGCCACAAAATTTGGTGTAATCCATTGATTTCATGAAATCTCATTCATTTTAACATCCATGAAAATCTCTACTAGTTGTTGAATCTGATACATATTTGTTCTTTGTTTCTTAAATATTGTTATGCCTAATATATAATATGAACTTAATAAGTATTGAATAAATGAAAAAGTGAACAAGAACTAAGTAGAATAGAATTCAGATAATAGGTTGAACAGAAGGGATGATGCATTGAAACAAGATTGCTTGTTGGGCCTGAAAGTACACAACCATTTCCTTTTCCTTACTTCCTCCTATTTTAGTGAAGACAAAGATCATAATGGTTAGGTAGGAAAACTATGTATTCCAGAAATTTTGAAAATTACACTTAAATTAGTGGTGTGCTTGACAACCTTCACTTAAATGCCAAAGCATAAGCAAGAATGAAACAAAAGGTTGAACAAAACACTTCTCCCTCCCCCGTATGCCGCAATCACAAAAGCCTTGTTTCTGCTCCTGCAACTTGCAAGGTCTGCTGGTGCCTTTGCCCCTGCTATCATCCCGCCGCCCTCAGATCTTTGCATGACTGTCTCTATCTTATTTTTTAAGTCTCAAATCAAATATGGCCTTCTTAGATCCCCCGTCCAAGTAAGCTCCCATTATCCCCAAATCACCCATATCACTTTCCCCGTGGTAGTTGTGGCTACCTAAAATTATCCCATTCACTTGTAATAATTCACTTATTATTTGTCCTCCCTCTAGGATAAAAGCTTCTGTATGTCCCTAGTTTATCATAAATCTAGAACTATGCCTGGCACATAGTAGGAATCCAGCACATGCTGGATCCTCATGTGTCCTGATGTGATTATTTAAACATGTCACAAGCATATGTTGCCAATATAGTCTTTCCTATATGTCAGCTGGACAACTGCTCAGCTTGCTACCTGGCACCAAGGAATAGACAATAGTCACACAAGGTAACTATGTTATTCACTCAGATTTTATTGCATTCAGGTTCACTCAAAGTAGAACATTAACATACATGAATATCCTACTCCCACTCCAACAATCTAAGAGAAATAAGGCACACGCACAGAACAATCAATGGGGAATAATGAGCCCAAGTCCCAGGATCTCAGTCTGCAGGTCCGAGAGACAGCACAGTGGGAAAGGGAGTTGTCAATATCTCACAAGGAAGGATTTCTGGAGCCAGGTTAGCAGTAGAACAGACAAAGTCCTCAACCCAGAAGGGCAGAGTCTCCAACAGCTGATGCCAAGGGATATCAGCATGGCATGGAGCAGCATGTTGCTGTGTGGAGCTCAGCTCTCTCAGCAGTGGTGTGGGGCCTGCCTCAATTATATCTTTAAAGTGGTGGATTACACCCTTCTGGGTCTCTTGACACCCAGATAAGTGTCTTGGCACCTCTGATAAGTGGGGAATTTCCCCAGGAGTCTATCTATGGGCAGTCCTGTTCTGCAGACATGGTTGTTCTAGTCACATGTGCAGATATCTTAGGTGTGTCTGCTTGCCAAATGTGTCTAGTATGGCTTAGGTAGTTTCCCTCTTGAACCAAAGTGTCATGGCTGACTGACAGCCATCTTAGTTGACATGAGAGACTGCTCTACACAAAACATATTTAGTTTTTATTTTTTGGATTAAAAGTAAGGTTTTTAGTTAGGAAAGTCTACACTTCATATGTTTCATTTTCCATTTCTATAATTTAAATAATTATCCTTTGATCATTTTTCTATTTTTAAAATTCAATTTGTACTTCCAGACTCGTGTCGCTCAGTTGGTTGGGTGCCATCCCAAAAAGTGAAAGGTCACCAATTCAATTCTTAGTCAGGGCACATGCTTAGGTTCTGGTTCAGTCCCCAAGCACACATGAGAGGCAACACAAGGATGTTTCTCTCTCATATCGATGTTTCTTTCCTTCCCTTCCTGTCTCTCTAAAAATAAATTTTAAAAATTTAGCCCTGGCTGGTGTGGCTCAGTGGATTGAGCACGGGTCTGTGAACCAGAGGATCGCAGTTCGATTCCCAGTCAGGCCACATGCCTGGGTTGTAGGCCAGTTCCCGGCAGGGGACACACGATACATTGTGTGTTCTTGGCAGAGGCAACCATACATTGATATTTCTCTCCCTCTCTCCTTCCCTTCCCCTCTAAAGATAAATAAATTAAATATTTTAAAAATTTTTTAAAAATCAATTTATACTTAAGATACTAACCCTTTCTTTGACTGTTAGAGATAGATGGCAAATATTTTTTTCCAATATGTTTGCCAATTGATTTTGTTCATGTTTTCCTTGGACACAAGTTCTATATTTCCCAGTTTCATCAAGTGGAGCGTTTGGGGTTAGTTTACTTAGAAATGTGACTTTAAGCAAGTAGGCTAACACTTAGTGACCAAAACTCAAGTTTCTCAATCACATTTTTTCTTCTGTGAAGTGGGGATAATGGCAATGAATACGTCACAAAATTGTGAGGATTAAATTAAATTAAGGATATAAAATGGCTCAGGCAGTGCACACTGAAAGTGCTCTGAGTAAGAATGGTTATTCTGATTCTTCCTGGTTCAGGTAGTAGTATAATTTCATATATATGTATGTATATATATATATATATACACAATATATATATATACATACACACACACACACATATATATATATTAATCCTCACTTGAGTATATGTTTATTGATTTTAGACAGAAAGGAAGGGAAGGAGTGGGAGAGAGAAAGAACTAGACAGACCTCTCTATGTGAGAGAGAAACACCCATAAATTGCCTCTCCTCTGTGCCCCAAGCAGGGATCAAATCCGAAACCTAGGTATGCGCTCTGACAAGGAATCAAAGGGCAGCCTTCTACTGTATGACACTCCAAGCAAATGAGCCATCTCCCCAGGACTAATTTTCTCACACATTTTAATTGTTTTGTCCTTTAGGAATTAATTTTGGTGCACCAAATAACTTACTTAGATGGGCAAAGTGAACCTGCGGTTCTGAGTGAGGAAGGTCTTATAAAAGCATTGAAGCCTCAGCCCAACAGCAGGAGCCCATTGGCCTGAGCTAGGGCTTGGCTGGCTGTGCATCTAGTGCGCCGGCCTGCGCCTCGGCCCCGCCCACCCCCATCTCTACCTGTCCCGCCCCTTCCCTCTCAGCGCGGCCTCATCCGCACCTCAGTTAGTTAGACCCCACTTCAGCCCACCTCCGCATCTTCACTCCACCCGCTATCCAGTTGGCCCCGCCCACTTCCCCGCCCCCTTGTAGGCCTCACCCGGCTGGCCAGTCTTGCCTGGTTCCCGAGGCTGTTGCAGGCCGGACTTTAGATTTGCTCCGTGGTGTTCGTTGCTGAGGCTGTAGGTGAGTGTGGCAGCTCAGGGTAGATGGGCAGTCACGACTGCTCTAGGAGTGCCAGAGCAGCGCAGCGGGAGGGACAACTGGGGTGTCACGCCTGGACCTGGCGCTGGGAGATGGGGCCTGCTTCGGGTGGGGCGGAAGTGCTGGACCGGCCACTTGCCTCCACAGCTACCGTGCGCTCCACCTCGATCCACAGTATAATGTAGGTCACGTTTTCCGTGCAGTAGCCTCTGCACTGTCAGACAGAAGGGCATGCGGGATGGGTCCTGTGGTGGTGATTTCAGCAGACTCAACGTTGTGAACAAGCGTGTAAGCGTTAGTCCCCCCAATACCTACATTTACCACTTCACGTGCAATAGTTACTCCATTTCAAGCTGGAGTCAGCAATTTACCGTTAGGGCTGGAGTTAAGGTCTGTACGGTTTCACATCACAAGCTTTGGCTCTTAAAGGTAAGAACATTACTCTTTGAAATAAATCGGGTACGAGGTTTCAGATCTCTACTTTGAGGTTTGTTAGCTGTGTGACCTTGGGCAGGTTAACCTCTTAGGACTTGTTTTTGCATTTGTAAAGCGAAGATCAAATACCATATGTCAGTATTGTTATGAAGACTAAATGCGATGATATTTGTAACACAGCAAAGTATCTGCCTTGTGTATCCTACTCTTCACCAACTGGGATCAGCACACTCCAGCCCTGAGCACCACAAGCCAGCTCAAACAAAACTTTGTGCAGGCCCAGAGCTCAGAGACAGAGACTTAGGCGAATAAAGAATATTGCCGTGGCTGCTGTAACTCAGTGGATTGAGCACAGGCCTGCAAACCAAAAGGTCACTGGTTTGATACCCAGTCAGGGCACGTACTTTGATAGCCAGCCTGGTGACCACTAGTGGGTACGAGAGGCAACCACACATAAAAATTAAAATTAAAATAAAAAAAAAGAACAGTTACAGCCATGCTAGGACAGTCATTGGTGTTACCCAGGGCCACTTTCTTTTTGCCTTTGTGAGATTTTTTTTAAAAGGCAGTTCTTTTTGGTTGATGAATTAGAAAAATACATTTCATTTTGGTTTGAAACAACTCAGAGATCAGTCTTTGGGACTGGACACGCTGACGCTCTCTGGGTAAGAAGGGGCCTGGCCTGCTGATTCAGGATTTTTTCTCAGATCTAGTGCCTAAAGAATGCAAAGGGACAAGAGGTATCAGAATGAGGACAAAAGAGGCCTTTGCCTTTTAAGGGCTGCTTAATGACTAGACATGTCTCCTAATTTTACCTGTAACTGTGAACACTTTGTAGGCAATGACCTTCATTCCCACATAGCATTAAGCAACCTAAGGCTTACACACATACTCTCTACAACAGTGGCACTACTGTCCTGAATATTTCTTCCATGGCATCTGTCCTGATAACCAATTCCTGCTGACCTCAGCGCCTATCAGTTCTTGGTTCTCTAGCTTTAGACACAGCTGTGCTTTTTTCTACTACTGTTAGAATTTTCTTTTTTTTAAACTTTCTTCAGTCAATAAATAATTGTGCTAGAAAGTCAGCAAAACTAAGAAGGTTAGCCCTGGGTGTAAAATATGATTAAATAACATTTTGACCTTCAAAAATTTGCAATGAGCCCTGGCTGGTGTAGCTCAGTGGATTGAGCCCCCGCCTGCTAAACGAAGAGTCACTATTTTGATTCCCAGTCAGGGCACATGCTTTGGTTATGGTCCAGGTCCCTAGTAGGGCACTCGTGAGAGGCAGCCAGCCACACATTGATGTTTCTCTCCCTCTCTTTCTCCTCCCTTCACCTCTCTCTAAAAATAAGTAAATAAAATCTTTAAAAAATTTGTAATGAGCCACCACTGCTCATGGAAAGCATGAACTTTTAGGTGGATATCTGAGTGAGGATCAATGCCACTCTCAAGTATGAGGAGTCCAAATGTGGACATTCCTTTAATGGGCTCACTATTACCTTCACCCTGCAGGCTTGCTTTCCTGTCTACTACTGTTTTCCCTTTACCTTCTTACCTGTCTTGGAAGTATTGCTAATCAGGTTAAAGTCCAAACAAAACTGTAAGATATTTGCTGGGAAATTTGTTGAAACATTGGCTGAGAAGGAGGTTTAAATTAGCACGTAAAGTAATGCATCATAGAGTCTATTTAACTACATTACTTAAGTTTCTTACATGATAATCAAAAACAGACATTATGTGTACATTTTGATAACATTCTGAAAATGACTTCAGTGGCTTAAATGTATTTGAAGCCCTAATTGGGTGGCTCAGTTTTTTGGAATGATCCCATACACCAGAAGGTAGTGGGTTTGATCCCCAGTCAGCACACATACCTAGGTTTCAGGTTCAATCCCTGGTCAAGGCACATACCTAGGTTGTTAGTTCGATCCCTGGTTAGGGTGTTTTCAGGAGACAACTGATTCGATGTTTCTCTTACATTGATGTTTCTCTCTCTCTCTCTCTTCCTGTCCTTTCTCTCTCTAGAGTCAATGAACATGCTCTCAGGTAAGGATTAAAAATAAATAAATAAATAAATTTGAGCAGCTTACCAGTATGCAATCATAATTTTAAAAAGACATTAAAATTAGTCAATGTAATGATCAAAATTACCAATATAAGTTAGCTGGATAGCATATTAATATCGTTTCCCCATGAAAAATAGAAGGAAACATTTCATGTTCATTGTAGTAAATCATTTCGAAATGCCATCTTAACAAGAGGAAGTATTATGTCTGGTTCCTGTGAAAATTACCAAAGCAACAGTATGCTTGTGCTGTCCATTGTCATCAGGCCTCTTCAGTTTTCTGAGGTTAGTTTACCCTGTTCCAGACTCAGGTGACAGATAGCACATATTAAAATAGATCCCTGCAACTGTAAAGAGGAACTTGTCTGTCCACATTTTCTTCTGTCTAGGGGTTAGGAAATGAAAATCAAAACAAGTATTTCCTGATTGTGTTATCAAAAATAGGTTTATACAATTTCTAAAATTGCCCACACTGCCTTCAGAACTCCTTGTTCGCCTTCCCTGCTTTATTTTTCTCTTTACACTTCCTGCCACCTGCATACACTGTAGTTTTACTATCTCCCTGCAGTATAACTGTGTGAAGACAGGGATGTGTGTCTGTCTGGTTCCTTGTCCCCAAAAACCTTAGCAGAGTCTCTGGCACAATAGGCCATCTGTGAGAATGATACTGAGTGAGTACTAAGTACTATTCAACTGTTCCTGATCAGGAAGTATGAATGAGTTTACTGGAAAGTTACAAACAGCTGAAATGGAGTGCTAAGCAACCATACGAGGAATATTCTTGAAATCGGGAAATGTATAAACATCTCACAGTCCTTGCTCAACATAGACACTTTCAAGCCTTGAGAACAAAGTCATTGTAGTTGTTGCAGCTTTGAACTGAGAGAATTTTCATATTGTTCTTCATCACGACTAGAGAGAAGAATGTAGTGACATGCAAAATGCCTGCCTGGACCAATTAAATAGATGAGCTCCCTGAGAAGAGGAGGGAGCCAGGTGTTAGAATTGGGCAAAGCTGGATAACAGGCAGGTGAGAAGTTCTAATTTCTGGTCCGATATCTGGGGAATTCCAGAAGGTAGGAAGTTCTTAAAATACTGGGATGGGAATAAGGAGCCCAAGTGACTTCAGTCTCCAAGGTGAATGGACCTTAACATGACATCCAGCCTGCCTGCAGCTCAGCTGGCCAGCAGTTTTCTAGAGGCCTTATAATTTAAAGATTTTTTGGCTGAAGAGCTGGAATTTTTTACTAGAAGATACAGCTCTGATTTTTATCAAGGCAGTTTTTTTTGGTAAAAGATGATTTATTTGGTATATGGGTAATGGTAATAAAGTGAGGCAATATTGAAATACTGTCATTGCATCTGACTTTTATTAACACCCCACTCAGTGCCCCTGTGGTGAAATCTTTATTTGATAGGTTAGAAAATGTAATCATGAGATTTCTAAAATGTGTATACTGTGGCCAAGGGATTAGAAAACTAGTATAACCAGAAAGAGATGTTAAGTAAACTCTGTAGCCTGTTATGAATCAGACAGATCTATATATTTTAAGGTTTTTCTAGAGAAATCAAGGAAGTGGCCTTAATTAATCTCTTACTTTGTAGCAAGCAATAAGGACAGGGTGAAACTGTACATACTTAGTTTTAAAATCAAGAGTGATCAAGTGTCAACACTTTTTTTTAAAGATTTTATTTATTTATCTTTAGAGGGGCAGAGAAGGAGAGAGAGAGAGAGAGAGAGAGAGAGAGAATATCAATGTATGGCTGCCTCTCATGGGCTCCCCGCTGGGAACTGGCCTGCAACCCAAGCATGTGCCCCACTGGGAATCGAACTGCGATCCTCTGGTTCACAGGCCCACACTCAATCCACTGAGCCACACCAGTCAGGGCTAGTGTCAACACTTTTGTAGTGACTCCTGCTTTCCCCATTCTGAATGTTTGGGTATCAGCGGTAGTATTACTATTTAGATATTCAGGATAACTCAAGTATCTGGAAATTTATTTTTTTACTGTAGCCAGAAACTGATTCCTTTTGCTGCGCTGAGGGTTTAGTGATGAGTGACTCTGTGCATGGTAGGAAAACTTGCCTCCTTGTCCTGCTGTGTGGACCCAATGCACTGGGCCTGTGTTTTGTTTGTCAATTAACTTTATTTTTCCAAGTCATCACAGTATAAGGAATTTGGTAATAGTTTCAAGCAAAGGTACCTAATTGGGAAAGGTACCTAAGTGGGAAAGTATCTGAATATAGGTATTTCTTCAGATACGGCTTTTTCAGTAGTGGAAGATTGAGGCTTAATTTGGAAAACCTTATCCTTTTCTTTCTGTCTCTCTTATTGATTCTTACAACTTTTCTGATATTTTTCTACTTTGTTAAAAAAATACCCCTACTCCTTTAGTACCACTTTCTATACGTTTTGTGTTCACTATGATTAAATGAAAGTCATAGCACATTAAGTGGAAGAGGTCTTAAAAGTTACCTAAAGTGATTAAAAACTCAGATTTAATAAATGAAACAGAGGCCTAGAGAAGTTGGACAACTGCCCGTAGGCAGTGACACAGAACTATTGGCCGCTTTTTTTTTTGACTCTGATCCAATGACCCTTCTAGTGGTCCCTTTTTCACACTGAAAAGGAAACATGTTTTTTCTCTGTTTGTGTGCTTTAATGCTTGACTTAATTCCCTATCCCCATTTCTAGTGTCCATGGCAGGGATTAAAATATGTGGGTATCACTTTCTTAATACATACAGGATAAACTCAGTGTAAATTCTTTTACCATAAGTTTTCTACTCTCAGAGCCGGGGTGTTAAGTGTAGGACATTCCTATGAACTCATGTTGCTGTCCTGAGATGGCCCAGAAGTACCTTCTAGAAGCTCGGAGATGTTGGTGCCACATGTAGGTGGTATGTGAGAGTCCAGCAAGGGGGAAACGCTTCTGTGCCCTAAGTAACCCATGATCTAATAGACTGTCTTGGAGAACTGCTGTGAGGTAAATATCAACTGTCCAGTTCATGTTATTGGTGGGTGGGCACTGACTTCCTTCTAATTGTTTTAGGACAAATAATGAGGCATTGTCACCAGCCCTGGGTCCCCTCCTCTATGTACCAACTACATAATTTAGAGAAACTACTTGCTTAGAGAAACAAGCTCTTCTGAGAGGATTTAGAAAAATTAGCACCAATCTATCATCAAGGCTGACTATTTCAGCCAATTAATTTTGTGTAAACCTTATAGTCTTTTATTATCATTCCAAGAAGCTCTTCATAAACAAATATGAGAAGGGTGCTCTACTTCTTACTATTTAATAATAAACCATCAACATCGAGGCAATCAATTAAATATCTGAGTAGTTAATAAAATAATAATTGCTGCAGTTCACAGAGTTGTGTCTGGTATATGCTGCAAGTCAGAAAATAAACATTGTCAGGTAATTTTTTTAATCTCCACTTTATAGAAATTGAAGTTCAGACAGATTGGCAAAGCAAACACACTCAAATACATGGTGGGAAAGAAATGTGAACAAAGAATACTGACTCTGAAGTTACTGTTTGCCACAAGAATGAGTCAGACGTTGTCCTTCCTGGTGAAGGGGCTGTGCAGACTAGTCCCTGTGCTCAGCTCACAGCAATGGAGAGGAAGGAAGACAGAGCCCATGCTTCATAGGCATCCCAGCCACTCATGGGGGCGCTGTCATTCACAGTGTATCTTTTTTTAAAAGATTTTATTTATTTATCTTTAATAAATAAATAAAAATATCAATGTATGGTTGCCTCTCGTGCATCCCCTGCTGGGAACTGGCCTGCAACCCAGGCATATGCCCTGACTGGAAATCGAACTGTGATTGTTTGGTTTGAAGGCCTGCACTCAATCCACTGAGCTACACCAGCCAGGGCTCACAGTGTATCTTGATGAAGACCTTGGATGGGCAGAAGGTGCTGCTCGTTTTGGTTGTCTGGGGTCATTTTGGGCAGAGCCAGGAGTTCTTGGGAGAGCAATAGACTAGTGGCCCTGAGTAGCCAGTGATGATGTTGTTTTCATCAGAAGTGATAAAGTAATGATGTGAATGGAGGGAGGACAGCAGTGGGAGTGCCTCCAGGAGCTATGAAAGGGATTGGAAGTGTACTTGGGCTGTGGGTATGGGAAGGCTCTGCACTTGTACATGTGAGAGATTTGGGGAGTGTGCCAGAATCTCCCTGACAGCTTTACTGAGCACGTTAGGGCACTGGGCCTATGTGAGATGGGGAGGAGGAAGCAGACACACTGCAGGGTTTTCAGCTAGGGCCTGGAAGTGACCATGGTCCTAAAATTTTATACACTAGACCTTTCACATATCAGCTCTTAATTTTCAATTTCTTTGAATCATCTCTGTCATATAATGTTGATTCGGGGAAGTTGGGGTAACTGGGAAAGGTGACCTGTTTAGGATTTCTAGAGGTTATTTGCATTTCAGAAATGAAACAACTAAACCAAACTGTTCTCCAGTAAGTCACCTGTGCAGTGGAGAGGCTTCTGGCTAGTCCCAGGGCTCTCTCTGTCTTGATATCATTGCTCTTTGGGGAGAAACACATAGAGGCACCTTCTGTTGGCATGTGTTCTTCTGTTTGTTCAATTGTCTCAGACACCAAGAGTACAAAACATTTATTATCTTCCATTGTAAAAGAATGCCTTATTGTTTCTAAAATCATGTGTCATGTACCAGGTCATCATATAGAAGGAAGTTCAAAGAGCGTCTTCATGGATGTTGCTGTTAACATGGCTCAAGCTGTAATGGGTTTGTAGTTTAAAATGATCCTGTGTGCAGAGCTGTCATCAGGGGATACTGCTAACAGAGGAGATTTGTGTTTTGGAAGAAATACAATAATGTAGCTGTTAGCAGTTTACTAAATGATCATGCACACCTGGCAGGCTGCTTCTGTAACTCTTCTGTGAGAAGGGGAATCATGCTTTTCCGACTGTGTGTCTCCGCTATGAGAGTGACTCCACACAGAGGTGTTATCTTCATTTCTGTGCAGTTCTCCCCATCCTTGGAAATTGAGGGCTATATGGTTGCTGGTAGACAATTCATTACCTACTGTGCTCCCAGGACTTTAGAAACCTTGCTCATGCTACGTCCGTCCATGGAGTACTGCATTATCCTGGGTCCTACTGACGTACAACGTACAAAACTCTGAACTCCCTTATGGGAAAGGAAAAATGGACACACTAACCTTTATGCTGTTAGATATAAAAAGCAAGATGTACTGTACATGCCAGATGTACAGATTTACCTGTAGGATCTCCATTTTGACTGCTGAAGAAATCTAGAAAGTCATTTCTATGAGGTCACTTAATCATCACTGCAAATCTTTTGTCCCTATTCTGCAGGAGTTCAAATGAGGTCCTTGGTGAAGGCTGGAATAATTTGGGGTGGATAGGAGAGGAACAGACACTGGAGGCGGGTAGTCCTAAAATACTACTACTACTACTGTTACAACTGTTACTACTACTGTTACTAGTACTACTATTAAGCAGCAGCAGTAGCTTCTGGGCACTGTTCAAATATATTAACTCAGTCTGCTGAACAACCAGATGAGGTAGGGTTGGTTATTATTTTCATTTTGGACATGAGGAAATTGAAGGTAAGGCTCTTGAGTGTATAGTACTTTGTGTGCTTTGTTGATATGAAGTGGGGACAGGTAGGGTGGTTGGTTTGGGGTACACTGCCTGCTCACTGATGCTTGAAGCCTTCCTTGGAAGGGTTGGATGAAAGAAGTGAGGGTAGAAAGACCAGAAAGGACCAGGCTTGTGGGTGCTCATGGTGTTTGGGGAGAGGAAGAATAGGCAGTTTGGGGAGGTACAGAGGAGGAGAGTCACAGGTGTCAAGTCCAAGAACAAGGCCCATGTGTTTATCTAAAGAGATGTCATGGCTGTGTAACTTCAGAGGGAGGACCGTCAGATCTCTGCTTCTGGGTTTTCTGGTGTCCCTTCTTTGTACCATTTGTGCCTCTGACAGTCTGTGTAGCACTTTTTCCTTTTTCATAAATCAGAGTAGGACAGAATGATGATTGTAGTCACACTGTCACCATAGGTGCTCACTAATATTGGAAACAGCTCATTTCCTGCACTGGGCAATGTAAAGATATGCTAATGTTGGTGCTAAATTCCGTATTTGTGTGTTTCTGGATCCAGAGACTTTACTGCTATCGTGTCAGTGACCCAACTTCTGAGGCACCGTAGACTTGATTTAACACAAGTGATGTCTGAAATGAGTATTTCATCCTCTTTTCCCCAGCCTGAGAACTTGCAATGACACCCATCACCCATCCACCAAGTCCTTCAGCCTGGTTCTCAGGACACTAGTCTCACATCCTGCCCACCATGACTCCCCTATTTGGAAGCTCACTTCTGTGACACTGAGCTGTCTTCACTGTGCACTCTCATGCCTAGCTCTCCTGTCCCTTTGTGGTCCCCTCTTTACCTGCTCACAGAATCCTCCAAGCCCAGCCAGTCTCCCTGCAGTGTCTGCCCTGCGTAGTCTTCAGCCTACATCAGAGGTTTCTACCAGTGTTAGTGTCTGGGCCACTTTGTCAGGACCATGTGCTGTACACTTTATAACTGTGATGCACGTAAAGTAGCAAAAAATGTCTGACTTTACAGTAAAAAGCTATGGCAGTTTCAGTTTTAATATAACATGGGGGGGGTGGATTTCAGAGGCAAATAGGGATTGGTGAATTTTGTTCCATATTAGGAATAATTCTCTTCAGGGTGAAGTCCACACACAGAGCATTGCTTTTCAAAGGAATTTCTAGCTATTGCAACTACAAAACCTGTTTCCTTATTCTGTTTCCTTTAACTTAGGAATTTTTTAATCCTTACCTGAAGATATGTTTCTTGATTTTAGAGAGAGAGGGAGAGAGAGAGAAACGTTGATGTGAGAGAAACACATCGATTGGTTGTCTCCCACATAGGCCCTGGCCAGGGATTGTATGCACAACCTAGGTATGTGCCCTGACCAGGTATTGAACCCGTAGTCTTTTGCTATACAGGACAACACTTCAACCAGCTAAGCTACTCAGCTATGGCTTATTTAAGAATCTTAAATATTAGTATTGATTTCTGACCCACATTGAGGATTGTACTATTTTCAGAGAGTCCATTGAAATAACTAAAGAGTTTCTGTAGACATGCATTGTTTTTGACACTTGCCAAAGGACACTTCTAATCATAATCCTGATTATTTTAGGCCTGAGTAGGCATTTGGTACAGCACAGAAATCCTGTTTAAATAGTAGGGTGATTGATGAGTGAATTTGCTTCTTTTGTCCCAGAATTTCTTCCAGATCTCCAAGTAGAAGGCAAAGGGCATCAAATATCCCACTTTCTAAGAGCTGTCAGCACCTCTAGTGGGGCTGCACCTTCTTCCCTCCAGGACCTGTCCTCCCACTGTGGGCCCCTACTCCATTCTGGATGCTGTGAGTGGCCTGCCAGGCAGGAGAATGTGATGCTTGTCTCCTCTTCTTGGTGACACCTTCAGTCGCTTTACCTGGTATCAGGGAGGAAAGCAACTCACCCTCAACAATTGTCACCTCCTAAGGCCAGTCTCTAAGGGCTATCCCCAGCCCTCTTCATACCTTGACTGGAGGTGGGAGAGAAAGGTCAATGACAGTTGTGCTAACTTTGGTATTTGTGGCAAGTCTGGAGGACAAGTGAGCCATGCCTGTTTGCCAGAAGCTCTTTGTAGAATAATGGGTCTGTTGACCTTGTCTACATTAGAACCATCCAAGGCCAAGGCTGGGTGGACCCTAAGTCAGTCACACTAATCTCTGAGCAGAGAACTCCAGTATCAGTGGTTTTGAAAACTCCCAGGTTCTTCCAATGAGCAGCCAAGATTGAGAACCACTCGTGTAAAATGGGCAGGGGTAGGGAAGAGAGGGTGTGTATGGCGGTCTTTTATTCCCCAGGTTTGTGTTTTAGCAAAATTCTTTGAAAACAGAATATATCTCATTTAGCATCTTACCAAATAAACAAATAAAAATAATATTAAGGTTGTAGTTTAATGTGTTTTGTTTCATAGCTAAATGTTACTTGGACTTTTTTATGAATGGTAAAATATATAGGGAAGTGAAAATATTATTAATTTGTCTTATGTCATATAATAAATGAGCTTATCCCAGCAAGAGTCTGACTGAAGCAATATCAGTGGCATCTGACCTGCTGGTAGGCACTTAGCCTTATTCCAGCCAATTCCCTCTTAGGTCCTGTCCTGACAGTTGTCCTGAGAGTTCTGCTTCTTCATTGGGAATGATGTGATTCTTGAAGAACCATTTCAGTGGCATCATTTCTGATCTCCTTGGTTTTCTCACAGCTCAAGAGATGGCTGCCCAGTGTGTGATGAAGGTGGAGCTGAATATTTCCTGTGACAATCTTCTGGATAAAGACATAGGGTCAAAGTCGGACCCATTGTGTGTGTTATTTTTGAATACAAGTGGTCAGCAGTGGTATGAGGTAATGTTAAATACTATAGGTGAAAAGCAAGCTGAATTGTTTCTTTGATAACACCAGCTTAAAAATGTTAAAAATCATAAAACCATCTAATCTGTTAGTGCAGCATTTGGGCAGGTATGTCCTTGACTGGAATTTTTAACACACACATAGGAACTTCCTTAGCTGTCGTGCCTATATTTAGTTGGATGTAGTACATAAAATTTAAAAAAATTAAATTCAAGTTCACTTTTGACTTGAAGAAATGTTTTGTTTTGGGGTTGTGTACAGGTTGAGCGCACAGAAAGGATTAAGAATTGCTTGAATCCTGTATTTTCCAAGACATTTATTATTGATTACTACTTTGAAGTGGTTCAGAAATTGAAATTTGGGATTTATGACATTGATAACAAAACAGTCGAGCTGAACGATGATGACTTCTTAGGAGAATGTGAATGTACCCTTGGACAAGTAAGTATAAGTTGCTGCTGTACTGTGTTGTATGTAAATTTTAACCAAAGAATTGGACCTTTTAAAATTTTTTAAAACTTTCTAGTTACAAAAAAAAATTCCAATTACAGTTTCCATTCAATATTATTTTGTATTAGTTTCAAGTGTACAGCATAGTGGCTAGATAATCATATACCTTATAAAGTGTTCCCCCAATATTTCCAGTACTGATCTGACTCCATACACTGTTATCACAGTATTATTGACTGTATTTCCTATGCTGTACTTCACATCTCTGAAAAATTGGGCCTTTTCATAAGTGCTCATTAGTTTAATTTTTAAAGTTGGAAACCATGTAATCACCTTAAGGACAAAATTCATACATTGGTATGGTGGGCTTCCACATTATTGAATTTGTTGCTTTCCTAATGGCAGGGACTATGTGTATTTACATTTGGGGTGTTCATTCAACCTTTCAGTAAATCAAACCACTGTTGTAACTGCTGTGTTTGCATCCTTATTTTCAGTTATAAATGCCATCACAGTACCAGCAACTTCTCATGTTCTAACTGGCCTCACTGGTACCTGGGGCCCACACTGGGCCCTCCTTGGCTTGTGCCTCATCACCTGGGCTAGTCCTCCCTTTCAACCTAGAAAGGGGCCCTGGGGCCCCACTGAGCCTACTGGGTGCTCTCTCCAGTCTCCCCCAGATCATTCACCTTGTTTATCATAGCTATATCTTTCTGGTACAGACAGGTTTCATCAGGGTAGGAGTATGTCTGTGGGCTCACAGTCTGACTTCTAAGCAGAGGTAAGGAACATTTGTACAAAGTGAGAAAGATTTCAGGGGAAGTCTTTTTTTTTTTAGAATTTTTTTTAAAGCTTTTGTTTATCTTTAGAGGGGAAGGGAAGGAGAGAAGGAGAGAAACATCAATGTATGGTTGCCTCTCGTGAGTCCCCTGCTGGGAACTGGCCTGCAACCCAGTCATGTGCCCTGACTGGGAATCGAACCGCGATTGTGTGGTTCACAGGCCCGCACTCAATCCACTGAGCTACACCAGCCAGTGCAGGAGTCTTTTTTTTTAAGTTGGTGACAATTATTGCTCAGAGTTGTCTTTTAAGAGTTCATTTTCCCATGTTGAATTGTTTGGAGATCATGGCATTTCCTATGTCTTGACAATATGGAGCTGATCAGTTTTCAAAAACTTCGATAAATAGTGCCAAAGGGAAGTTAAAATATGTATTATTTTTGGAAAAAAGTGAATACAGCTAAATTTAAAATGTATATGAGAGATTATAGCTGATTGAGAGCCTAGGTCTATTATGTTAATCAAAATGCTATTTTGGGGGGTGGGGAAGTGGTTATATATTAAAGTTACATCAGTTAAAAACCTGAATCCCATTTGGTAAGAGTTCTGAGACCTGGCCTGCCTTTGAGCAATAGGGGTAAAATATTGATTCATTTTTTTGTTGACTTAATCTTTATTGTATTTTTCTATTACCTCTAGTCCCCTTATACCTCTCTCCCCTCTACAGTCATCACTCTGTTGTTCATATCCATGAGTCCTTTTTTCCTTTTTTCTCAATCCTCCACCCCCTCACCATCTCCCCACAAGCTGTCATCCTGCTCTCCATTTATGAATCTGTCCCCATTTTCCTTGTTAGTTCAGTTTGTTCATTAGATTCCACATATGAGTGCAATTGTTTGGTATTTGTCTTTCTCCGACTGGCTTATTTCATTCAGCATAATGTACTCCAGGTCCATCCATCCATATTGTTGCAAAGGGTAAGATTTTCTTTTTTTCATGGCCAAATAGTAGTCCATTGTGTGACTGGACTATAGTTGCTTTATCCACTCATCTACTGACAGACACTTGAGCTGCTTCTATATCTTGGCAATTGTAAATAAAGCTGCAGTGAACATTGGGCTGTTTATGTTTTTTTTTGAATTAATGTTTTTGGTTCCTTCAGATATATTCCCAGAAGATGGATTGCTGGGTCAAAAGACAGATCCATTTTTAATTTTTTGAGGTATCTAGGTCCGTACTGCTTTCCATAGTGGCTATACCAGGCTGCATTCCTACCAACAGTGAAAAAGGATTCCCCTTTCTCTACATTCTCCCCAGCACTTGTTTGTTGATTTATTGGTGATAGCTATTCTGACAGTTGTGAGATGGTATATCATTGTAGTTTTAATTTGTATTTTTCTGATGATTAGTGATGTTGAGTATCTTTTCATATGTCAATTGGCCATCTGTATGTCCTCATTAGAGAAGTATCTATTCATGTCCTTTGTCCATTTTTTTAATTGTGTTGTTTGCTTGGGTTTTTTTGGTGTTGAGTTTTGTAAGTACTTAATAAATTTTGGACATTAATCCTTTATCAGATGTCAGTGAATATGTTTTCTCTTTCTGTGGGTTGTCTTTTTATTTTGTTGATGATTTCCTTTGCTGTGCAAATGTTTTTAGTTTGATAATGTCTAATTTGTTTATATTTTCTATTGTTTCCCTTGCTTAGGGAGATATATTTGAAAAAATATTGCTGTGAGCAGTTTCTGACATTTTGCTGCCTATGCTTTCTTCTAGGATTTTTATAATTTTAGGTCTAACATTTAAGTTAGACTTAACTTAAATGAGTCTTTGATCCATTTTGAATTTATTCTTGTGTGTGGTATAAGAAGGTGGTCTAGATTCACTTTTCTGACACATCCTTCCAATTTTCCAAACATCATTTATTGAATAAGCTTTCTTTAGCTAATTGTGTGTGTTTGCTTCTTCTGTTGCATATTAATTGACTGTAAAGGTGTACATTTATTTTTTGGCTCTCTGTTCTGTTCTGTTGATCTATGGGCTTGCTTTTATGCTACTACCATGCTGTTTAGATTACTATGGCTTTAGAGTACTGTTTGATATTAGGTAGCACGGTTCCTCCACTTTTGTTTTTTCTCAGGATTGCTGTTGCTATGTGGGGCCTTTCATGGTTCCATATAAATGTTTGAGTTATGTGTTCTAGTTCTGTGAAATATATAATTTGAATCTTGACAGTAGTTGCATTGAATCTATATATTTCTTGGGTCGTATGGACATTTTATTTTATTTTTTTTCACTTTTATTTTATTTTATTTTTTAAATATATTTTATTGATTATGCCATTATAGTTGCCCTATTTCCCCCCTTTCATTCCCCTCCACCCTGCACACCTCCTCCCCCACCATTCCCCCCCTTTAGTTTATGTCCACGGGTCTCAAGTTCTTTAGATTCTATATTTCCCCTACTATTCTTGCCTTCCCCCGATCTATTTTCTACCTACCGTCTATACTACTTATTTTCTGTATCTTCTCCCCCCTTCTCCTCCTCTCACTCCCCTGTTGCTAACCCTCCATGTGATCTTCATTTCTATGGTTCTGCTCCCGATGTAGCTGTCCTCTTAGTTTGCTTTTGTTTTAGGTGTGGTTGTTAATAACTGTGAGTTTGCTGTCCTTTCACTGTTCGTATTTTTCATCTTCTTTTTCTTATATAAGTCTCTTTAGCATTTCATATAATAAGGGCTTGGTGATGATGAACTCCTTGAATTTGACCTTATCTGAGAAGCACTTTATCTGTCCTTCCATTCTAAATGAAGCTTTGCTGGATAAAGCAATCTTGGCTGTAGGTCTTTGGATTTCATGACTTGGAATACTTCTTTCCAACCCCTTCTTGCCTGTAAGGTCTCTTTTGAGAAATCCGCTGACAGTCTGATGGGTACTCCTTTGTAGGTGACTGTCCCCTTATCCCTTGCTGCTTCTAGGATTCTCTCCTTCATTTTAGTCTTGGCTAATGTAATTATGATGTGCCTTGGTGTGTTCCTTCTTGGGTCCAACTTCTTTGGCACTCTCTGAGCTTCCTGGATTTCCTGGAAGTCTATTTCCTTTGCCAGACTGGGGAAGTTCTCCTTTATTATTTGTTCAAATAAGTTTTCCACTCGTGGCTGTTTCTTTCCCCCTTCTGGTACCCCTATAATCCGGATGTTGGAACGTTTAAAGATGTCCTGGAGGTTCCTAAGCCTCTCCTCATTTTTTTGAATTCTCATTTCTTCATTCCTTTCTGGTGGGATGTTTTGTTCTTCCTTCTGGTCCATTCCATTGATTTGAGTCCCAGTTTCCTTTCCATCACTATTGGTTTCCTGTGCATTTCCCTTTGTTTCAATTAGTTTAGCCTTCATTTGTTCCTCTAATTTGTGTGACTAAAGTCAACCAGTTCTGTGAGCATCCTGATCACCAGTGTTTTGAACTGTTGATGTGATAGGTTGGCTATTTCTTGGTCACTTAGAGTTATTGGCTCTGGGGCATTTGAGTTCTTCTTGAGCCATAATGTTTTGGTCTGTTCGTGCCTGTTACATATGAGGGGCAGAGCCCTAGGTGTTCAACAGGATGGGGCAACTCAGTCGCTGGGTTGTGACCCTGTATGTGGGGGCGGGGTCGAAGAGGGACAATGGTGGTCCCTCCTGCTGCTTCCCGCCACTGGGGCCTGCATGGTCTGTCTCACTGCTCACTCCTTCTCCTGGTTTATCTGCACTCGAGTGTGTGCCCGCAGTCAGCCTGCCGCCTTGTGCCCTCACTGGGTCCACCCATCACAACCCCACGCCTGGGATCTGCCAACCACTGCCTGTGCAGTTGGGTTGGTCTGGCCAGTTTTCCTGTGCAACCCTGCTACACCAGTCGCTGGCTCCGCCCCTCTTACCAGTCTGCCTGAATGGTTCGTTGTTGTCGGACTTCCGTATAGTTCAATTTTCTGTGTTTTGGCTGCGTTTTTGTTACTAAGACTTTGTTGTCTTTAAACTTGGTTGTGCGAGGAGGCACAGTGTTTCCACCTATGCCTCCATCTTGGCCGGAAGTCAGTGTGGACATTTTAATGATGTTAATTTATCCTACCCATGAACATGCTGTGTGCTTTCACTTATTTGTATCTTCCTCTATTTCTTTCTTCAGTGTCTTATAATTTTACAAGTGCAGGTCTTTTAATATCCTTTATTAGTTTATTCATATATATATATTATTTATATATATATATATATATATATATACACACACACACTTAGCAATTGTGAATGGGAATGCTTTGTAAATTTCCCTTTCTTTTATCAGACTTCCCTGTCTTGTTCCCAATCTTAAGGGAAACTCATATAGTTTTTGACAGTTGAATATGGTGGTGGCAGTGGGTTTGTACATACAGCCTTCATCATGTTTATGTATGCTCCCTCTAATCCTGCTTTGCTGAGAGTTTTTATCATAAATGTGTGCTGGATTTTATCAAATTCTTTTTCTGCATCTATTGATATTATCATGTGATATTTATCCTTCATTTAGTTTATGTGGTGAATCACATTTATTGATTTGCGAATGTTGTACCAATCTTGCATTCCCAGAATAAAACCCACTTGATCATGGTGTGGGTTTTTGCATTGCTCTATCAGTTTACTAATATTTTGATGAGGATTTTAGTGTCTGTTCATCAGGGATATTGGCTTATAATTTTCTTTCTTTGTACTATTTTTTTTTCTGGTTTTGGCATTAGGATAATGCTGGCATTGTAAAAATTGTTTGGAAGCTTTCTCTCCTGTTGAATTTTATGAAATCGTTTGAGAGGGAGTGGTGTTAATCCTCTCAAAATGTGTGGTAAAATTGACCTGTGAACCATCCAGTCCAGGGCTTTTGTTTTGGGGGAGTTTTTTGAGTACTGCTTTAATTTCAGTAGGTGTAATCTGTTTATTCAGATTTTTTGATTTTTCTTGATTTAGTTTGGGAAGATTTTGCTTTTCTATGAATTTATTCAGTTTGTCCACCTTGTCCCATTGTGTTGGCATGTGGTTATTTATATTTTCTTACAATCCTTTGTATTTCTTGGTGTCAGTTGTTATTTCTATTCTTTTATTTCTGATTTTATTTATTTATTTTATTTATTTGGGTCCTCTCTCTTCTTTCCTTGATGGGTGTGGTTAAAGGTTGTCAATCTTATTTATCTTTTCAAAGAACCAGCTCTTGGATTCATTAATCTTTCGTATTATTTTTTAGACTCTGTTTCATTTATTTCTGCTCTGATCTCTACTGTTTCCTTTTTTCTACTTATTTGGGCTTTGTTTGTTCTTTTTCAAGTTCCTTTCATGTGAATTTAGATTGTTTATTTGAGCTTTTTCTTATTTTTTGTGATAAGCCTATAATGGTATGAATTTTCTTCTTACTTCCCCCAATCCTCAGATTTTGGATTGTTGTATTCTCATTTTTAATTCTTTTAAGGTATCTTTTTAAAAAATATTTTATTTATTTATCTTTAGAGGGGAAGGGAAAGAGAGAGAGAAATATCAATGTATGGTTGCCTCTGCCGAGGACACACAATGTATTGTGTGTCCCCTGCCGGGAAGTGGCCTGCAACCCAGGCATGTGCCCTGACTGGGAATCGAACTGCGATCCTCTGGTTCGCAGGCCCGTGCTCAATCCACTGAGCTATACCAGCCAGGACATCTTTTAAGGTATCTTGATTTCTTCCTTGATCTCACTATTATTCATTCTTTAATAATATCCTAATTTGCTTCCATATCTTTGTGAGTTTTTTAGTATTCTTCTTGTGGTTGATTTCTAGTTTCATAGAATTGTGGTCAGAGAAGATGCTTGATATGATTTTCAATCTTCTTAAATTTATTGGGACTTGTTTTGCATCCTATCAGGTAGTCTATCTTAGAAAACATTCCATGTGCACTTGAAAAGTATGTATAGTCTGCTGCTTTGGGGTGAAATGCTTTGAAGATATCAATTAAATTCATTTGATCTAGTGTGTCATTTAAGATTACTGTCTTCTTGTTGATTTTCTACCTGGAAGATCTATTCATTGAAGTCAATGTGGTGTTAAAATCCCCAACTATGACTGTACTTCTGTCAGTCTTTCCTTTATGTCCATTAAGATTTGCTTTACATATTTAGGTATTCCTATGTTGGGTGTGTGAATGTTTACTAGGGTTATATCCTCTTGCTGGATTGTTCCCTTTATCATTATGTAGTGTCCTGCTTTGTCTCTTAATATAGTGTTGGTTTTAAAGTCTATTTTGTCAAATATGAGTACAGCTACTCCAGCTTTTTCCCCCTCTGTTTGTATGAAATATTTTTTCCATCCTTGTACTTTTATTCTGTGTGTATCTTTTGGTCTGAAATGAGTCTCTTGGGGACAGCTTATTTGTGGGGGTTTTTTTGTTGTTGTTATCCATTCAGCTATCTTATATCATTCTGTTGGAGCATTTAAGCCATTTACATTTAAGGTAGTCATTGATAGATACTTTGTATTTAGTGCTATTTTATCATTAAACTATTTCCATCTGTTTTTCTTTTTAATTTCTTTCTCTTTTTCTTCTTCTTAAGCCCTTTAACCATTGTCCTAGTACTAACTTGGGTGTTAATAAACTCCTTCAGCTTTTTCTTGTCGGGGAAGCTCCTTATTTCTCCTTCAATTTTATTTTATTGCTGGGTTAAGTAGGCTTGGTTATAGGTCCTTCCTTTTTATTACATTGAATATTTCATGCCACTCCTTTCTGGGCAGCCATATTTCTTTTTAGAATTCAGATGATAGTCTAATCGGTGCTCCATTTTAGGTAACTATCTGTTTTTCTTTCATAGCTTTTAGGATTCTCTCCTTGTTTTTAAGCCTTGTCATTTTAATTATGATGTGTCTTGATATAGGTCTCTTTGGATCCAATCGGTTTGGGACTCTTTGAGCTTCCTGAACTTCTACGTCCTTTTCCTTCACCAGATCAGGGAAATTTTCAGTCATCATTTCTTCAAATAGATTCTGAATCCCTTGCTCACTCTCTTCTTCCTCTGGTATTCCCATGATATGGATGTTATTATGCTTCATGTTGTCTAAAATGTTTCTTAAGTTATCCTAATTTTTTGAAATTCTTTTTTCTTTTTGCTGCTCTGCTTGGGTCTGTTTTTTTTTTTTTACCTTGTCTTCTAAAATACTGATTGTGTCCTCTGTTTTATCTAATGTACTCTTCGTTCCTTCCAGTGTATTATTTATTTCATATATTGCATTCTTTACTTCTGATTGGTCCTTTTTGTGGTTTCTGTGTCTTTTTTCATGCTATTGAGTATCCTTATAATCATTACTCTAAACTCTATCTGATAAATTGTTTGCCTTCATTTCATCTAGCTTTTCTGGTGAATTTTCTTGTTCTTTCTTTTGGGTTCTGTTTCTTTGTGTTCGCATTTTGGTGGCTTTGTTGTATTTTGTGTCTTAAACTGATCAGTGATACAGCCTGAAGCTCTAATCAGCAGTCCGCATAAACACCACAGGGTGAAACAGTGTAATTCTTGTGGCCAGAGCTATTGCTTCCCCTCAGGCTGATGCCACCTGGAGAAGAGTGTTCTGCCTGAGAAAAATGGCTTCTGTAGTATATGGAATGATTCAGTATAGTGATCCTGGTGGCTGTTTTTTCCATTCTCTCTCCAGAGCCACCAACCCCAGACTCTCCTCAAGTATCTCTTGCCCTCCCTCTGCCACAGCCCAGGGTACGTGCTGCCAACTGAATTTTGTGCACTGGCCCTGTAAGAGGTTTTCTTTATCCTCATCCATCTTTTCCTGGCAGACAGAAAGCCTGTTGCTTTTCACAGCTTGATGTTACCTGGGTTTTTTTCAGGCTTTGATGCTATAGGCTGGAGAGCCCAACTTGGTATTTAGATGTCACACTTCTCAGGGGAAACACTCCAACTGCTGAAATATATCTCTGGAATTTCTGCTACCACCCGTGGCAGCCTGGCCAGCCCTCTCATGCCTCCTCTGTACTCCCTACCAGTCTCATTGTGGTGAAGTGGTGTCTTCTGTCTGTGGTTATAAGGCTTCTCTCCAGCTTGTGTTCAGTTGGTTATTCAGGATGATTTCTCTACAACTTAGTTGTAATTCCAGCTTGGTCCTAGGAGGAGGTTAATGTAGCTTCCACTTACTCCTCCACCATCTTGGAACTCTCCAGTTGGTTTTAAATGTCTCCAGTATTCTTCAAGCATGCCCCAACTGGTGTAGCTCAGCGGGTTGGGCATTGTCCTGCAAACCAAAAGGTTTCTGGTTCAATTCCCGTTCAGGGCTTTTGCCTGGGTTGCAGGTAAGGTCCCTGGTTGGGGTGTGTGAGAGACAACTGATGATTGTTTCTTTCCTTTTCTTTCTCCCTCCCCTCTCCTCCGTCTAAAATAAATAAATAAGATTTTTAAATGTGTCCATGTATTTTATAATCACTCCATCCTTACAGAATGGACTTAATGACTTTATACTCAAACTTTTTTTTCAAACCCATTCAGTTTAAAATGTCACAAGACAAAGTGAAAAAGCTCTTTTTATCACTCTCTTCTTATAATAGATTGTTTCCAGTAAGAAGTTGACTCGACCACTGGTGCTTAAAAATGGCAGACCTGCGGGTAAAGGCAGCATCATGGTAATAAGATATTTGTCTTTTGTCTAAAAAGATTTATGTAGAGGGCACACTGAAACTGTACAGGTGGGTAGGTACCTTACAGCCATGCTTTATCATTTCTTCTGAATGGTGCCCTCCTCCTACCCTGCTTGAGAGCAATCGCAAATGGGAAACGTGTATGCCAAACAAAGAAATACACAAACAGAATCCTTTGAGTTTTTAAGTTGTTCACAGGGTCCTGAGCAACTTGGTGTAATATGCCTTACTCATAAATTCTCCACTTGAAAGAAACTACTTAATTATCTGAATGGATCCACCTGGTTCAATGCAAAGCAAAGTCATCCCCTCAAAATGACAGAATTTAGAGAATGGATTTTATTCCTGATAGGTCTTACACTGTGACATGTCCGGCACCTCATTTTTTGTGTCCACACTCTGCTGCCCATCCTTCCAGCAGGACGTGCCAGCTGACATCTGGCCCTGGGCCAATGAATGTATGTCTTATCCCAATTTAGACCCCAAGTTATATAATGCTGTGCTTTTAGTGATCTTACCTTCTGGACCTTGTGTCTGGGCAATCACTCCTGGAGCAATAGTTTCTGTCTTTAGCTCTGCAAATTGAAGATTGACTCCCTGAGAGTCTCATTTTAGGATCATTTCCACCATGAAACTCATTTCCCTAAGTAGCTGTTTCTCTCTTGTTTAAATTTTCTAAAGCAATAAGAATGTTCAGTCTGTAGGGGTCCTAACTTTTGTGGCACAGAGAACATTGTGGGTAGTTACCTTTATTGCTCTTGGGCCTTTGACAGCTAATAACCAAGTTAAGTTAAATGAAAAATAGTGATGTGATATTTCAATTGATAGTGTTTTCTAGTTATGATTTCCTCACTTCTCAGGGTTTAGAGAGCTTTAGCTGGTGTTGTGACTTTCTCCAGGTCTTTGATTTCTCACTGGAATTGGGAAATCCAGTTGGGGCAAGAGCCTCTAAAAAGGAAGGTGCATAATGAGATTCACCATATTTTGGGAAAATATTTATTGCATGTACATAAAAACTATAAGGTAAATCTCTTAAATGTACCATTTAGTTATTAACCATTTTTATAATTTATTTATATTAACACAGGCTTTATATACTATTAGGTAACAGAATATCAGTACTTTCTGAGTGTATCAGAATCCCTAAAACAAGCTTTCTTTCGCTTACTTTATCTGTTCTTAGATTTCAGCAGAAGAAATAAAGGATAACAGAGTGGTCTTGTTTGAAATGGAAGCAAGAAAACTGGATAATAAGGTAGGTAGGTGATGCAGACTTTAACAGGGATATATCTTGTTTGCCACACAGTGATTCTTATTTGAGAAATATGTAATATTGCAGTTAATATAAGCTCCATCATTTGGGTATTGCTTGGAGTTTTAGTTTCTTCCAAATCCTGCTTTCCTGTGTGTGTGTCTCTTTGTATGTGAGTGTGTAGCTGTGTGTATACATGTGTCTGTGTATGTCTGTATGAGTGTGTGTCTTTCTCTGTATGTGTATCTGTGTGTGTGCGTAAGCAGAACTTGTTTCCCCTTACCGCTTTCCTCTCAATATAATCAAAGGGTTTCTCTGACTCAAAAGAGGAGTCAATATAAGCATTAATATTATTGGAAAAGATAGTAGAGAGAGTATATTGGATTACCTTAGGGAAAAAAGCAAAAATTTCATACTTTATTAGTTACAGAATTTCCTCTTTGCATTTAGAAGTCAGTTTTTTTAAAAGACAACTAGAAAGCAATTGTCTTTTATTTTTTTATTTTTAAAAAGATTTTATTTATTTATCTTTAGAGGGGAAGGGAAGGCGAGAGGGAGAGAAGTATCAATGTATGGTTGCCTCTCGTGTGTCCCCTGCTGGGAACTGGCCTGCAACCCAGGCATGTGCCCTGACCGGAAATCGAACAGTGATATTCTGGTTCGCAGGCCTGAGCTCAGTGTCTTTTTTTTTTAAGACTATTTATTTATCTTTAGAGGGGAAGGGAAGGAGTGAGGGAGAGAAATGTCCGTGTATGGTTGCCTCTGGTGCGTCCCCTGCCAGGAACTGACCTGCAACCGAGACATGTGCCCTGACTGGGAATTGAACTGTGATTCTTTGGTTCATAGGCCCACGCTCAATCCACTGAGCTATACCAGCCAGGGTTAGAAGTCAGTATTTTTTAATGAAGGATGAATGCATTACATAATAATACAACAATATAGTATATTACATGGACTAGAAAAATTCTTCACATGCTTTTTTACTTTATTATCATCAATCAGTATTCTTCATTGTATGCATTTTCTTACACATTAGTTTGCAAACATGTTAGGCTAGTAGCCAGGGACTTTTTTTTTTGCAAAATTTAAATATATAGATAGAATAGAATAGTATTTTTTAAAGATACTATTTTATAGTGTAGTACTTTTTAGAATAGAATGGTATAAAACAGAATAGTATTTTTAAAAAAAATTTTATATCCCATCACCTATCTTAAACTATTATAACTCGTGACCTATTTTTTAAAAAAATTTTATATCCCATCACCTATCTTAAACTATTATAACTCGTGACCAATTGCGTTACATCTGTACCCCTATTTTCTTTCCTTCTTGCCAGCCATCATACCATGTCATCTGTAAATATTCTGGCATATTTCAAAAGACTCTTAAAAATATAATTGGTTAATGTGTCTCTTAAATCATTTTAACCTGTAAATTTTCTCCATTCTTTTCCTTCTTTCCTTCATCCCTTCCTCCCTCATTCCTTCTCTTAGTTTGCCCTTTCTCCCTCCCATCCATCTTTCCATCCATCCATCCATCCATCCTTCCTGGAATTTATTGCACAAAGAAATTGAATACTTTGTCCTGTAGAAGTTTCCACAGTGTGTATGCCTGCTTAAATCCCTTTGGTGTCATGAAACTTGCTGCTTTTTCCACCATTATTTCTTGATTTCTGTAAGCTGGTAATTGAATCTAGAAGTATAATTGGATGGTATTTTTAATTGTTGGTAAGGCAGTTTCATAGGTGGTGCCCCATAATCAGGAGGCTTACATTGTCGAGTGTGTATTTTGGGATATGATAACCACCTACACATATTGTTTTGTTAAGAGTCTATGAAATAGTGATATTCTCATGCTATCATTGCTTCTTCATTTATCAGTGAGAATACATCTATAGAGGAAAGTACTCTCCACATTGGGCATTTCCTTATTTTGAGGTACAGTTTTTACAGAAAAGGCATGTTAAAATGTTTGCCTTTTTTCCTGTATTTACCATTTTTTGTAATAATAAGTTGATTCCCTATTATTCTCAAAATGTGACCAATGAGGGTTTTTTTTGTATTTGTTGTTTATTTTTAGTATTACTGTGAACTCTGTTGATTAATTCTTATTGATACTCAGAGTATTCCAACTTTGGCCTCTGGGGACCTCTTTAATTTATTTCTGAAACCATCCAGACAACCCAGGAGTCTCTGATAGCTTCCTTGCCCTATAGGAGGACGCGTGTTTCAGGCTTATTTCATTCAATCTCTGCCCCAGATTGGCACATGAAATGGTGCTATTCTGTGTTAGTGGAAGCTGGTACTTAGAGACCTCAGGCAGGTGCTAGGGAGCTGTTTATTGTGGTTGCTCATTGTTTCTGTGGCTTCTCAGTCAGTAGTCAGATATAGGAAAGATTTTATTTTATTTTTTAAGAAAAACTAAATTACCTTTTGCCGTGTCGTATTGGAGAGAACAAAATAAATTACCAACAGCTCTACTGGAGCCATCTGAGAAAATTTAGCCAGGGTTCTTGTTCTTGCTGTGTCTGCTCAAACTGGATGGTCTGATTGGACATATGGCCTCAACAGGGGCCACTTATATTTCTGTCCGTACGTGAAGGTATAGCCTTTGTTAAGTTGGGCCAAGTGAACTTATTTGAATTGGTTATTTAAGACATCTGCCTTACCATACAAACAATTCTAGCTAGCTATTTGTACATACAATAAAATGAAAAAACCTCTATTGGGAGTATTTTAATGTGAGAAGAAAAGAAAAACTGAATTATGAGTTTATACAATTATTTCCAATTCAGATATTCAGATATCGAATTATAGGGCTCTACTTCTTTAATTCTATATTTATACCTGTTTTTTTCTTATGTTGAAATCTTGGTTCCTAAAGATATTAACATAATTACTTATCTGTTTTATCTGATATAGCATCAACTAGTTTCAGAATAAAAATATCCAGATTATAATTAAAATATTTTTACGGGAAATGGCTTGAGCTTTCTTTGAAGTTTTTTATCCTGTTGGTTATATTCCACTTGGTGATACAGTCAAATACTTCTGTTTTAAAGAAATAATTCTCTGAATGATTATACTGTCATATTGACACATAGTAGAATTTTGCTTTCAACATTTATGAATTCCTTTAAACATTTTTTAATTTATTTTTGTTTTATAATCATATAAAAGATTTACATGGTTCCAATGCCAAATCTGTAAAACAAGGTATATTCAAGAAACTTAGCTTTTTTCTCTGCCTGCTGTTTTTTCCTCCCATAGGTAATATTTTTTAATTTATATTTTATGGTTTAATCTTTCAATTTCCTAAAAAACTAAGGTTTTTTGTATATATGCATATGTATATTTATTTGTGTGTCTGTATACATATACATATATACACATATGTATGAGAGGGGACCCAAAAAACCTGGAATTATCTCCTGGAGGGTGGGTCCCTTATAGTACAGGCTTCCCCCTCTGGGTGAGTGTTCTTGGAGCCCATGTGTACCAGCTGATGTTGTAGTGAGAGGCTGCATTCAGCTTCAGTGAAATATTTTTGAAGACTCATTCAACATGTTTGCTCATTTCATGATGAGTAATTTAAGAGTGTACCTACCCACACTGCACTGGGTGTTCAGCAATTTTTGGTGTGACCCCAGTGCCCTACCCTCTCTATTCACCCAATTCTGCCCTGAGCGACTTTGTCTTTGTTTCCCTGGATGAAAAATGTCCTCATAGGGAAATGTTTTGCTGATGTGGAAGAGGTGAAACAAAAAATGGTAGAAGCACTAAAAGGCATCAAAATTGACCAGTTCAAAAACTGTTTTGAGCACTGGAAAAAATGTCTTGATAGGTGTATTGCATCAAATGGAGAGTACTCTGAAGGTGACTGAAGTTTAAGCATTTAAGAATAAATACACAATTGTTTATAATAAATTATAGGTTTTTGGCAATGACAATGACAATATACACATATGTGTATGTAACTATCAATTGAGATGTGTGTGCCTGTGGTCTGTCTGTATTTGTATTTGTATCATCCCCACCCCAGGCCCTTTGGTGAGTGTATCATACCACATGCACACTTTCCTCTACCTTCCTTTTTTCATGTAACATATTTGGAAGTCTGAGTTAGGGACTTTTAATGCTTCTTTTGGTCCTACTATTGCTAACTTAATGAACTTTTAACACTAGTAAACTTTTAAACAAGGATTTTTTTTTACCTTCAAAATGGTTATAATGTTATTTTGCCTCTGTAATAGGTTTATTTCTACAATAAGTGAGATAGGGTAGATTAGTGTGTTTATAGAAAGTTAATGTCTCTGTATAATGCTGTTACTAGTTTTACAATATAAAAGGTGGCATAGAGTGGCTTATTACATTTACTTATGATTCTTCTTGCACATAAAGGTAAATTTTAGTTCTTCCTAGTCCTTGTGTTTATATATATTTTTTACTGTACCAACTGTGTTTCTTGCTTGACAGTAAACTATACTAAGTAGGGAAATGATACTATCTCTGTTCTTAATTTAGTACTGAGGTTAATTCAAGACTTAAAAGTCTTCAATTGAAAGACATAGCTGTACATATGATTGTAGAGTTAACAGGTGTCCTTTCATTTTGACAAATAATAAGTAATGTATTCTAAGGAGTATGAAGATTTTGAAGTGAAGATAAATGAAAATGAGGAAATAACCATCCATAATCTCATTACTTGAGTTTAACTTATGGGAGTGAGTTGTATATTCTTTTATAATGTTATCTCCTATGTGTGTATGTGTTGAGGGTGGTGGTAAGGACAGTTTTGAGCACTCAGTGTGCTGAGCAGTGTATAAGAGTACTCTGGGAAATTACAGAAGAAAAAGATGGGTGCCCTTTAAGTAACTCTGTCACACACTCCACATATTTACCTCTGCTCTCTTGTGTGTGGAATTGGACATAGAAGGATAATATATGGACTCAAGACTCAGGTCCATCAGCAATTATATATGTCATCTTAGCAAATCATTTAACCCCTCTGAATCCATTTTATTGCTGGTCCCTCAGGGAGTTAGCGTGACTAGTATTTGGAATATTGCTTATATAAAAACTACCCAGTACTGTGTGAATGAACAATGTTAATAATGAAAACAGCTCACAATATATTATATTGATGGATCATATTGATCACTATATTTTAAAGTCATCATGTTTTTTGAGAAGTAAGGACTAGGAACATATATCAGAAATACCATCACAGTTTTCCTGGTAGATGTCAGCAAGTCTGTGAGGAAGGGCATGGGTTTGTATTTACTCCGGTACTGTACTCTGTGTATCTGTACTCTAGGGGACAGAGTTCAGGTGTTATTAACATGTAATAGGCATAAAATGGCTTAAAGGAGAATAATGGCTTTTTCTTATTAATGTAGGATCTATTTGGAAAGTCAGATCCATACCTGGAATTCCACAAGCAGACATCTGATGGAAACTGGCTCATGATTCATCGAACAGAGGTGAGCATCTGAATTTTAAAAGTAGGGTTGTTTCCTTCAGAATTGTAGTAATCTAATTTTTTCAAATTATGTTTCTATAAAAATGTCTGAGTTCACACATATATAGCCAGAGACATATGGTCAACATGCTTATTTTTTTTTCTTTTAATGAGTAGGTGCTACCCTGCCTAATTATTAGTAAAGTTTTTATTTTGAAAAAATTTAAAATCCTTTAAAGAACACTGTAAAGTATCCCTGTATAGTTGTACCTTCTCTAACACACACATACACACACAGACTCACACACCTGCATATAGGTACTTCCCTTTTTCAAAGCTGCCCTGATGTGGGCTGCAGGTAACTCTTCACCTTTTCATAGCAGAGCAGGAATTTCTCGAGAACAAGAGCATTCTCCTACACAGCCATATCTGAAAGAGTTAGCATGGTTTATAACAGTGTCTTCAGGCCTTTCCAGCTGTCTCACATGTGTATAAGTGTATCATTTTGTTTTGTCCAGAATCAAAGTTCACATTTTGCATTTAACTGTTATGTTCCCAGTATAAGATTCCTCTTGTTTTCCTACACCTTTCTGCCATTAAATCTCTTGAATAATCAGACCAGTATTGAAGTAGACACCAGCCCGGGGTGTCTGTGGCATTGTGGATGAGATACTAGACAAATTCACACAGACTACTGAGTCCTGTGAAGGAAAAGGGATGGCATGGCCACTCTCTCAAGAGGAGAGCACCCACAAGCTTGCCTTGACAAGCTTTTATTGGCTTAATTTGCATAGAAATAGAGGGTGTATATGGAAAGCTCATCAGTCATTGTCAGGCAGTGATACTCAAGTAGATAACATTCAAAGAACTAGGAAGGCTTATTTTGAGTCAGGGTGAGATAGCTAAAGGGCTATAAAACTTTGGGGAAACAAACTCATTTCATGCTTGGACCCTTATCATTTAAAACGAGAATATTAGCAAAGCAGATTTCAGAGGATTTTATGCTTGCTTTTTAGGCCTGATTGCCCCAGGAAACTTGCCCTTTCCAACACAGGGCTGCACCCTCCTTCAGCATTGTTTCAGGCTTAGGTCAAGCAGAGAAAGTGAGTCATTCAAGAGATTAGAAGACTTCTTTCAGACAGAATGAGGACTCGGGCTAAGTAAAAGCTGAGAGTCCATCACCCCCTTGCTCCTTAGCCCTCAAGTCCTTCCTCGAGGGCTCCCTCATGACCATGCCTGTCTTAGGTCATCCCTCCCTTGAAGAATCTTAACCATCATTGGCTAACCGGTCATGCACTGAGGGGCAGGCAGGGTGAAGTAAAGTGGGCAGAGGCAGTGCTCCAGCCCAGGAGATAAGCTTTGTCTCCTTAGTGGCTTAGGGTCTCTAGGTCTCTCAGTCAGCCTTAGCCATGGAAGGTTACAGTTTCTGAAACCAGGCAGGGTCGTTCCCAACACAGTATGTGTAACACTCTGGAGTCTTGTGTTTCCTCACAGCTAGATTCTGCTGAGATGTGCCATCAGGACCACTCTGTGTGTCTCTTGCTCTATACCAGCAGGGGACCCACAGTGTCAGGCTACCTAGTACTGCTGATGCCAACCTTGCCCATGTGGTTATGCTTGTGACCACACTTTTGTAATTAATACGTGGTCTGTGGTGTGTCACTTTGAGGCTGTTCTCCTACCTTTCACCCACTGGATTCAACATCTACCCATGATCCACGCCTGAACCAGTTATTATATTGGGCTATAACACAGTGATTCTTTCCTGTATTTTCTGTTCCTTCATGCATGTTAGCAGATACTCCTCTCTCAACTTTCTCCTTTATTTTTAGTGTCATTGTGGACTCATGTATTATTATAATATAGCATGTTCATTATTTGTAATTCATTACTGTCACCCATTTTACTGCTCAAATTAATCCAGATTTGACCAGAGGAGTGCCTTCAAATGGCTCCTGGCTTCTTTTAACTTGACCCCTAGTCTTTAACTCTTTAACCATTCTCTTATTTTATATTGCAGTCTTAGTTCACCCTCAGCTTCTGTGCCAGGTCTGGAACAACCCATTTCTCTGAAGCAACTATGTTTCTTTCAGAGGGTGGTGGTATTTAGCTGCCAAGATCTGAAGGCTAGATGTAGTCATTGTTTCTGGGATGTCATAGCATTTAGGCCTTTTCAATTTACTCAGCTGGGAAGTATATGTATATATATGTTTATGTATATTTAAAAAAAATGTAATTATGAACTTAAGACTGTTTCCTTAACCAAATCTAACCCAGCACAGTTCTTTCTCAAACTTTCTTATTTCATATTTTGGTTCTCTATACCCTGCATTGGAAACCCTGATTTCTGACACAGACATATCTTGTAATGAGTGGATGTATTTCCCATGTAGTTTTGTTCTTTTCTTAGCATGTATCCCAATAAACAGTTTTGTCACAGTTTTCCTGTAACAGTTGTATAATATTGGCCTAGGTAGTTTTTCAGTAAAAAAGTTGATTGGCCAAAGAGGTAATGGACGAATGGTTAAAGCACAGTGGAATCTAGGAAAGGCAAGAACAAAATGCTAATGAACTGAATGCTTTCCTAACTTGTCCTCGAAAATCTATTTTTATAGGTTATTAAAAACAACTTGAATCCTGTTTGGAGGCCTTTTAAAATCTCTCTTAACTCACTGTGCTATGGAGATATGGATAAAACTATTAAGGTAATTTGAAATTATTTATGCAAACTCATCCCTTTTGTAAAATTGATTGATTTGATAGTACTTAAAGAGAGTACATGATGCAACAGAGACATGTAGGATTCAGTTTTGTTCATATTTAGGAATACTAAAGTAGAGATGTTTCTGATGGTAAATAGTTTGAAGATACAACATGTTTGACTGATCTGTTGACCTAATGCTGAATCAAGCATTATAATTTTTATTTTACTTTTATTTTTAAAATAAAAGGGCTGGGAATACAAGACAGAAAATTGTACTTGAACAAGAATTAAATAAAAAAAAAATTTTAAAGCCCCCCCCCCCAAAAAAGACATAATTTAATAAAAGATGTGAAAGGAAAAAAAAACTTTACAACTATGTCAGAGATATAGTTCATCACTTTGGGTGAAAAAATAGAATATTGTAAACAAGAAATACTCTTAAATATAAGACACAAATAGAGTAAAATAAAATAATGTAAAATTTTTTAAATTATAACCCAAATCAGATATAAGTGTGAGAAAAAAATAATAAAATAAAATAAAATGTCTAATATAAATTGTGCTGCCTTTTAAAAAGATTCCTTTACTCCATGAATAGGACCTTTAACTACCCTCTTTGCCTCTGGAGTGTCCCTTGTGGATAAAGCAGCTGTTGCCCCTTGCACAGCAGATAATGAAGAATGGTGGTATTCTGTCACTTATTTCCAGAGCAAAATACAAGCACTGGAAATGTTTAGGTGGCTTCAGTTTTGGAGGATCAGGAAGGCAGAGGGGCATTAAGGAGCAGAAGCAGATGTCTAAGAATTTTTTTAAATGTTCTTAATTTAACCATTTATCAAAAATATATTATTTTAAAGATATTTTTATACTAGAGTCCCTTCTTGAAATAAGATACCAGATAGAAGCCTTTTTTTAGGTTCCAAGGCTGACGTGGATTTTTTTTTTTTCATAATGAATATGGCGAATACAGGGAGGTTGATGGCAAGGAACAAGTTGAGAATCAGATAACAGTGCAAGTCTTAACTCAGTCCTTGAAGCAGCTAAGGGATCTTGGGCAGGTTATCTAATGTCTTTACTTACATAATAGGGAAAATAATATCTACACTACCAAAAAGTGAGGATTAAATTAGCAAAAATTAAAGTTTTAGAAACTCTTAAACACAGTACAGATACCATTATTATTGAAAATTGCAGAAAACTTTAAAAAATAATGTCAGTATAAGTTGTATGGTATTTCTAACAGCAGTGAAAAGTTAGCTTTTGGGCAGGGGCAGGAACAAGCTTTACTCTCAAGGTTCTGTTGGCTGGTCTAACATTCAAATAGACACAAGACAAATTAGCAAGATAAATTGATCAACTTTAATTACATATTTAGGGGAACCCCTCCTACATAAGAGAGTCACAGACACAAAGAGAAACTTAGGTCTAGAAGACATTCTGGGCTAGCGAGGATGTAAGACACCTTGGGGTGTCAGAAAGTTGTTGAGGGATAGTGCATGTTCAGTGATTATTAGTTTGCCCTGCCATATAAACAAGTAAAAAGTCATTTCTCATGATAACTGTCATCATGGATCAGGTTCCTAAATTAACATCTTCTAGATAGTTAAGGGGGAGCATACGTTTTTTTCTTCAGCCCAAAGAGTCTCAGTTGCCTTTACCTCAAAATAACCTACATACCATTCAGGCACATACAGTACAAAATAAATAGTAGAAAAATAGCTTTAAAAATTACTTTTGAGAGCATTTAAGATCTTTCTCCCTAGCATATGTCATCAATTTGGCTCAAATAAACTCTTATAAAAATTCAAAAAAATTAATTTTTATTATTGTACTAAATCTAGAGCTTTTGCTTTTCACATTAAAAGTAATAAGTTGAAGCTTCATTAGATCTGAGAAACCAGGGAGGCCTTGAAAATATATCTAAATCAAAACTATTTGAATATAATATGTTAATGGTGAAACAATGTTTTTTAAACTTTTTCTGCACACAGTGGCTTGCATACAGGGCTATTTTATTATAGTAAGTAAACTGGTTTTCTGAGCTTACTCTGATGAATGCCTTCCATTCTTAAAAGTTTCTTGGTTTGTTTTAATGACATACAACTTGGTTTGCCACATCATCATTGTCTATATCTCTTTGCAATATCAGGAAGTCATACATCTGTGATTCTCTTGGTATTTGGAAACTGCTTAGAGGTGCATAAAGAGTTACAGAGCAGAGGACAGAGTTACAGTCATCAGCAGTTTCTTTGCCGTAGTATGAATGTGCACTCTAGCATGTATTATCATTTTCATAACATCTAGTGACTGAGAAATAATCATGCATGTTGCCACCTTGCCTGAAGTGGGAATGCCTTAGTAGATGTGGTATTGTATGGTGTGTGCATTCTTTACATATATACTTGTCTACAGATGTATATATGCATGTGTTTCAGTTTCACAAACACCACGATACTGTTGTTTAAAGCAGACAGTAGTCTTAATGTTTGAATCTTGAGAAGAGAAACTAAATGACACAGTCATTATATCATCTTCTTTCAAATGGTATCTGAACATTTGCTTCCATTATAAATGCCACATTTTTCTTTAGCACCAAACATTTGCCTTCAATGGGACAATATAGTGAGTTATTAGAAATTAAAATTGAAAACTATTTTTGCATTCCCTGAAGTTTCAGGCAGACTAAACATATGAACAGTATTAGCTCTTCATATGCTTAGTTTAAATAAAATCTTGGCATTATCAAAGCTTGCTTTTGCCTTGGGTGCAAATTGTACTTTCCTGAATGCAAATCTAAAATGTAACATTCTGTTGTCCATAAATATAGGAACCTATTAAAATGAAATTATTAAAATATTAAGATTGTTTTGAGACTTCTGGCCAAGATGGAGGCCTAGGTGGAAACACTGTGCCTCCTTGCACAACCAACTTTAAAGATAACAAAGTTTTAGTAACAAAAATGCAACCAAAACACAGAAAATTGAACTACACGGAAGTCCGACAACAATGAACCGTTCAGCCAGACTGGTAAGAGGGGTGGAGTCAGTGGCTGGCGGAGTGGGGTCAGGCAGGAAGAATCAGCTGCACCGACCCAGGAGCACAGGCGGCGGTTGGCAGATCCCAGGGGAGGGTGGCAACGGACAAACCCAGTGGGGGCGCAAGGCAGCTGGCTGACCACTGTTACACATTTGCGCTCAGATAAACCAGGCAAAGGAGTGAGCAGTGAGACAGACCGCGCAGGCTAGGGCCGCAGTGACAGAAATTAAAGTCTAAAAGCACCAATTGGAAAAACTTTCGGGGTCAAGGTGCCGGGAGAAGCTCGCAGGCTCACAGAGAGTTGTTGGAGAGACCCACAGGATCCTGGAGGGTACACAGGCCCACACACCCAGGAGCCAGCACCAGGGGGACCAGGTTTGCTTGAGGAAAGTAGCAGAGGGGATCAAAATCCGAGAGAGAGCAGAACAAACGCCATTGCCCTCTCTGACCCTGCCCCCACATATAGCATCACAACCCAACAACTGGGTAGCCCTGCCCCAGTGAACAGCTAAGGCTCTGCCCCTCATACATAACAGGCAGGAACAGACCAAAACATTATGGCTCAAGAACAGCTCAAAGCCCCAGAGCCAATAATTCTAAGCGACCAAGAGATAGCCAACCTCTTGGATGCACAGTTCAAAATACTGGTGATCAGGATGCTCACAGAACTGGTTGATTTTAGTCACAGATGAAAGCTAAACTAGTTGAAGGGAAATGCACAGGAAACCAATAGTGATGGAAAGCAAATTGGGACTCAAATCAATGGAGTGGTCCAGAAGGAAGAACGAAACATCAAACCAGAAAAGAATAAAGAAACAAGAATTCAAAATATGAGGAGAGGCTTAGGAACCTCCAGGACATCTTTAAACGTTCCAACATCCGAATTATAGGGGTACCAGAAGTGGAAAAGAAACAGCCACGAGTAGAAAACATATTTGAACAAATAATAAAGGAGAACTTCCCTAGTCTGGCAAAGGAAATGGACTTTCAGGAAATGCAGGAAGCTCAGAGAGTCCCAAAGAAGTTGGACCCAAGAAGGAACATGCCAAGGCACATCATAATTACATTGCCCAAGATTAAAATGAAGGAGAGAATCCTAGAAGCAGCAAGAGATAAGGGGACAGTCACCTACAAAGGAGTACCCATCAGACTGTCAGTGGATTTCTCAAAAGAGACCTTACAGGCAGGAAGGGGCTGGAAAGAAGTATTCCAAGTCATGAAATCCAAAGACCTACAGCCAAGATTGCTTTATCCAGCAAAGTTTTCATTTAGAATGGAAGGAAAGATGAAGTGCTTCTCAGATAAGATCCAATTCAAGGAGGTCACCAGCAGAAAGCCCTTATTATATGAAATGTTAAAGGGACTTATCTAAGAAAAAGAAGATAAAAAATATGAACAGTGAAAGGACAGTAAACTCACAGTTATTAACAACCACACCTAAAACAAAAGCAAACCAAAGGGACACCTAGATCAGGAGCAGAACCATAGAAATGAAGAACGCATGGAGGGTTAGCAACAGGGGAGTGGGAGAAGGAGAAGGGGGGAGAAGGTACAGAAAATAGCATAGACAGTAAGTACAAAATAGATAGGGGGAAAGCAAGAATAGTAGGGGAAATATAGAATCTAAAGAACGTGACACATGTGGTCATAAATTAAAGGGGGGAAGGTGGGGGAGGGGTGTGCAGGGTGGAGGGGAATGAAGGGGGGGAATAGAAGAAGTGTAATGGTATAATCAATAAAATATATTTTTAAAAAAAGAAAAGAAGAGAGAGGACCCAAATAAACACAATCGGAAATGAAAGAGGAAAGATTACAACTGATACCAGAGAAATACAAAGGATTATCAGAAATTACTATGCAGAACTGTATGCTAAGAAATTTGAAAACCTAGGTGAAATGGAAAACTTTCTGGAAAAATACAGTCTTCCAAAACTCAATGAAAAAGAAGCAGAAACCCTGAACAGGCCAACAGCAAATGATATTGAAGAAGTAATCAAAAACTCCCATCTCAAAAATCCCTCGACCAGATGGTTTCACAGGAGAATTCTACAAAGCTTTTAAGGAAGAGCTAACCCCTATTCTTCACAGAATATTCCAAAAAATCCAAGAGGAGGGAAAACTCCCCAACTCTTTTTATGAAGCCAGCGCTGTCCTAATTCCAAAACCAGATAAAGACACAACAAAGAAAGAAAACTACAGGCCAATATGGCTGATGAACATAGACGCTAAACTCCTCGATAAAATATTGGCAAATCGCATTCAACAATACATCAAAAAGATCATACACCACGACCAAGTGGGATTCACCTCAGGGATGCAAGGATGGTTCAGTATTCTCAAATCAGTAAATGTAATACACCACATAAACAAAAGCAAAGACAAAAACCACATGATCATATTAATAGATGGAGAAAAACCTTGTGATAAGGTACAACATCCATTTATGATAAAGGCACTCAGAAAAATGGGAATAGAGGGAGCATCCCTCAATATAATAAAGGCCATGTATGAAAGACCTACATCCAACATCATACTCAATGGGCACAAACTAAAATCTTTTCCTCTGCGATCAGAAATAAGACAAGGTTGCCCACTTTCACCACTTCTATTCAATATAGTATTAGAAGTTCTAGCCACAGTGACCAGACAAGAAAAGGAAATAAAAGACATCCAAATCGAAAAGGAGGAAACAAAACTGTCATTGTTTGCAGATGACATGATAGTGTACATGGAAAATCCTATAGCCTCTACCAAAAACCTGCTGGAACTAATAAATGAATTTGGCAAAACGGCAGGATACAAAGTCAATATCCAGAAATCAAAGCCATTTTTGTATACCAACAATGAAACAGCAGAAGCAGAAATCAAGAAGAAAATCCCATTCGATATAGCAAAAACAAAAATAAAATAACTGGGAATAAACCTAACCAAGGAGGTTAAAGATCTGTATGCAGAAATCTACACAACACTGAAGAAAGAAATCAAGGAAGACACAAATAAATGGAAACATACACTGTGTTCATGGATTGGAAGAATTAACATCATCAAAATGTCCATACTACCCAAAGCAATTTACAGATTCAATTCAATACCTATTAAAGTGCCAATGGCATATTTCACAGACATAGAACAAACACTTCAGAAATTTATATGGAACCATAAAAGAGCCTGAATAGCAGCTGCAGTGTTGAGAAAGAAGAACAAAGTAGGAGGGATCACAATACCTGATATCAAACTGTATTATAAGGCCACTGTAATCAAAAGAGCCTAGTACTGGCATAAAATCAGGCACATAGACCAATGGGATAGAACAGAGAGCCCAGAAATAAACCCAACTCTCTACAGTCAATTAATATTCAACAAAGGGGGCAATAGCATAAAATGGAGTAAAGATAACATTTTCAGCAAATGTGTTGGGAGAACTGGACAGCTGTGTGCAAAAAAATGAAACTTGAGCACCAACTTACACCATACACAAAAATTAATTCAAGGTGATAAAAGACTTAAATATAAGCTGTGAAACCATTAAATCCCTAGAGGAGAGCATTGGCAGGAAAATCTCAGATATTTCATGCAGCAATATTTTTACTGATATGTCCCCTAGAGCAAGGGACATAAAGGAAAGAATAAACAAATAGGATCTCATCAAAATGAAAATCTTCTGCATGGCTAAGGAAAACAGTATCAAGATAAAAAGAGAAGCAACAGCTTGGGAAAACATATTTGCCAATGATACCGTAGACAAAGGTTTAATCTTCAAAATATACAAAGAACTCACATGACTCCACTCAAAGAAGATGAGCAACTCAATTAAAAATTTGGCAAACGACTTGAACAGACATTTCTCCAAGGAGGACATACAGAGGATCCAGAGACACATGAAAAGATGCTCAATATCACTAGCTATCAGAGAGATGCAAATTAAAACCACAATGAGATACCACTTTACACCAGTCAGAATGCCTATCATAAACAAAGAAACAAACAACAAGTGCTGAAAAGGTTGTGGGGAAAAGGGGACCCTAGTTCACTGTTGGTGGGATTGCAGATTGGTACAACCACTATGGAAAACAGTATGGAATTTTCTAAGAAAACTAAAAATGAACGTGCCTTTTGACCCAGTAATTCCACTATTAGGAGTATATCCTAAGAACCCTGAAACACCAATCCAAAAGAACCTATGCACCCTGATGTTCATAGCAGCACAATTCACAATAGCCAAGAATTGGAAGCAACCTAGATGCCCATCTGTCAATGACTGGATCAAAAAGCCATGGCACATTTACACAGTGGAATTCTATGCTGCAGAACGGAAGAAGGGGCTCCTACCTTTTGCAACATCATGGATGGAACTGGAGAGCATTATGTTGAGCGAAATAAGCCAGGTGGTGAAAGACAAATACCATATGATCTCACCTTTAACAGGAATCTAAACAACAAAACAAACAAGGAAGCAAAATATGACCAATGACACTCAAATACAGAACAGGCTGACAGGGTCCAGAGGGGGGAGAATCATAGGAGAAAAGGGTTTGGACTCACATGAACAAGTATAAAGGACACATGGACAATAACTAAGGGTTGGGGGCGGAAATGGGAGGGAGGTGGGGAGCACTCGGGTGGCGGGGGTAGGGCTGGGAATGCAAGACAGAAAACTGTACTTGAACAAGAATTAAGTAAAAATTAAAATTAAAAATTATATAAAAAATAAAAACGTGCAGCAGAGATATGAAATATTTATTGAAGCATTTTTGTAATAGTTGAAATATGTAAGCAACAAAAATGTTATTGATGCCCATTTAGTAGCCCCACAGAATGTGATAAATTTATATGGTAGAATATTATGCACACACATATATTTATAAAATTGGTGCATTCCTACATGCGAATTTTGTCTTGTATTAATGTAAAATTATTCATCATAAGGATTTGACAGGATAACATAATAATAAATGTTATTTTAATGGTGCTTAGTATTTCATTTTATTTAGGTAGAATCATTTACTGTAAGGCTCCAGAAGTAGAGAAAGATTATAGGAGTCACTGGAGTGTATCCCAAGATTTAATAAATGTTAATATTTTACTTTCTTTAAAATAAATAAATAAATAAAAATAAAACAAAAGCAATCTAAGAGGACAGCTAGATTGGGAGCGGAACCATAGAAATGGAGATCACATGGAGGTTTAGCCTTAGGGGAATGGGAGGAGGAGAAGTGGGGAGAAGGTACAGAGAATAAGTAGCATAGACGGTAGGTAGAAAATAGACAGGGGGGAGGGCAGGAATACTATGGGAAATATAGAATCTAAAGAACTCGTGACACATGCACATAAACTAAAGGGGGCAATGGTGGTGGAGGGGTGTGCAGGGTGGAGGGGAATTAAGGGGGGAAATAAGACAACAGTAATGGCATAATCATTAAAATATAATTTTTAAAAAAGATTGTTTTGATTTTATCTTGTTTTAATTATTTTAGAAAAAAGCTAAGATCATTATTTTTCTTTTTCCTAATACTTTAAGAAATTAGAAAAAGGTCTTTTGGCTTAAAAACTAAGCATTACATATATAGGGTGAGAGTCAAAATCTCAGGATTGGTCAGTGGCCAAAGTGCTTTCAACAAATGAAAACTCTTAACAGTTACTCAGAATTGCAATTCTAGACCTTGTTTGTTTTTTTTCACTAATCAGTGGTTAATCTTCCTTAATAAAAATGGAAATAAAGGAATGAAAGTCTTTCTGTTATGGTAAGTAATTAATTCAATTCTTATACAACTAAGAAGAAAAACTTTGTCAGGTGAGATGTATAAATTCTAAAATTTATGGTGAGGCTTATGAAATTTATTAATTTCATGCTATGAAATGCTATGAGTGAACACTTTATCCTGGTGATTAACATAATTCTGTAAAGAATGATAGCAAGATGGCATGGAGTCAATGCCAATAGCTTTTTAGATACAGGCAATCATGAGTTCTAAAAGGATTCGAGAGTTGTTAGCACAACTATGTTGCGCCCCACACAAGGAATATCTTCCAAGACTATTTAATACCTCTGGCTACCTCACAAGCTTCTAATAGCTAATGTGTGCAGTATACATAATAAGGGTTTGTAGAAATAAGATGATCTATTTTGAAATTAAAAGCACTAAGAAGACATTGGTTGTTCATTGTTCAACATAACACCTTTGCTGGCTAACAACTTACATCACCTTAAGTCTCTTGTTGCAACAGATAATTCAGGCATTCTTGCGAATATTTACTCTCCACTACATCTGTCCACCTGGCACCAGACTGCATGGCGAATCACACATTCGGCTCCGTGCCATTGGCTTTGAGACAGAGCACACACTGAGTGAAAGCTGCTGCTGAGGCTGGACTTCATCAGCTTTATGTGGGAGCAGAGACTTCACAAGGGATTCATTACTTTTCCCCCTGAGTTTTCCTTTTCATCATAGGAGCTGTGATCCTCAGAGTGCTGTCATCTGACTTTATCATGTCTAACCCTCATGCAAGCCTAGCCTAACCAAATGGCAGGATGAAACACTCCGTGATTTTAAGTCATCTAGAATTTAATTATGCTTTTCAGATGTCTACACACTGGCTTCCTCTCTTCCTCCAGATAATGGCTTTTAGCTGTTGGTCAGTGATAACAAGGTAAAGAAGTGGATGAGGAAGAGGTGAAATTCCATTTTGATTTTCTCAACACTTATAGAGGACATGATAGAGATACTGGAAACTGCTCAATGTTGAAATTGAACAGTACTTGTTTTTCATCTGTCTGTGATCTGCCCTGGAACCCATCCCAGGGTCACTAGAGTTCGGAAGGGTTCCAGGAAGTCAGTTTCTACCTCTCCAAGGAAACCTGCACACTGAATATATTTTTTAAAGATTTTATTTATTCTTAGGAGGAGGGAGGGAGAAAGAGAGGGAGAGAAACATCAATTTGCAGTTGCCTCTCATGTACCTCCTGTTGGGGACCTGGCCTGCAACCCAGACATGCACCCCAGCTGGGAATTGAACTGGCAATCATTTGGTTCAAAGGCCAGTGCTCTATCCACTAAGCCACACCAGCCAGGGCCACACTGAATATTTTTACTTACTTGAATGAAAAGGGCACTTCTTGGTAAGTTCCACTGATTACAGCCAATACTTTTTAAACACATTTATGTTGATTTTTATATATTTTTGTTATACTTAATTCTAGGTAGAGTGCTATGATTATGATAATGATGGGTCACATGATCTCATTGGGACATTTCAAACCACCATGACCAAACTGAAAGAAGCCTCCAGGAACTCTCCTGTAAGTTGCATTTTTGTTGTTTGGAAATACCTGACAGTTTGGCCATAAGGTTAGTATTCCATTTTTTCCCTTGGCAAAGCACATGTTTACCACATATTTTACTCCATATTATATAATGCTCAGACATCTGTGAATTTTATTTGTTTTAACAATCAGATGACCCAAAATTCATACTTGGGGCATGAGTTTACATAAGATTTAGAGGTTTTGTTTTCTTGGCTATAGACAACATTCATGGTTTGATTGAAAATTCTTATTTTTCAAGTGTTTGGCATTTCATTGGTCACAAAAATTAATATCCACAGCACTGGACAAATACCTGTGTACACTTTTTTTAAACTGTATACTTCTATAGCTTGCCTCTGGCTCTTCTCTCTGACTTGTCCTTACTCATGGAGGGATGAAAACACAGATATGGTACTTCAAATGAGGAAATATGGCTGTCATCTGATGGCCCTACTTATGTTAAGATCATGTTGTAATCAAACAAAAAAATAGGGGTCCAGACACTGTTGCCACAAAAGCCAAACTTGTGAGGCAGTTGCTGAGGCAAAAGGAAAGAAGTTTTATGCAGGTATGGCATAGTCTGGGAGAATGGAAGACTCCCATCTCAAAGCCCTTCTCCTCAGCCTAACCAAGACAAGCCAATGCCCATAATTTCTGCTCCAATTTAAAATACAGTTCTTGGAGCCCATGGGTGGCTCTGTTAAGCTATCATAGTCCCCATCCAGGTATCTTACCTTGTTCCAGGTTGCTGTTCATTTTAGGCTCCCTCCTGGAACCTACATGTGGAGCCCACATGGCCATGGGCCCTGTGGCTGCTAGGGCTGCAAGGTCACATAATCCCTGGAGAACACACAGGTGTGTGGGCAAAAACATTCCCAGGAAGGCAAGAGAGAGAGAAGAGACTCCCTCCTAGAAGCCATGGGCTACCCGTAGAGAGAATAGGCAAGTGCATTGTGCAAGTCCAGGTCATGAGCAAGCAAGAAAGCAAGCCCTCAAGTCATGAGCAAGAGAGAACTTGTTTGTTTCCCTGGTATTACATTAGTTTTGGTATGGGATGGACCAGGTGCTTTTTCAAAATGACCAATCAACTTCCCAAACTTTTGTGCACTTTGGGTGGGTCCATCTCCCAACCAATCCATTCTTTCCCCAGGTTAGATGGACTGGCCTCTTTGGTTCAGTACCTCTGGGTGGGTCCATCTCCCAACCAATCCATTCTTTCCCCAGGTTAGATGGACTGGCCTCTTTGGTTCAGTACCTCCCCTGCACCATTTTGACTTTTGTGGCACATGTGCCTGTCTTCCCATAGTACCACGCCCAGTATGGTAGGGGTGGGGAAGGGCTTTTTCTCTATCCAATTATCTTGTTACTTTTTGTACACTGGGGCCCTCTATATTGATATTTCTAGCTTTCCATGCACTCAATATAAAGAACCTCCCTGTGGTACCATCTTGACCAATGGGGAGACTCCCTGGCACTCTGAGGAAACTGACTACTAGTAACAGTGTATCTGTCTTCATTATATTTAACATCTCAACATATTTCTAAGAGTGCCTCTGAAACTTTTCTATCTTTAGACCAATGTAGTTAAATACTGTTCCAGAGAATTTTTTAGGTAAAACTTATAAATTCCTTTCATCTTATTTATCTTTCTCATTTGAATGAGATAAGGTGTTTATGCTCTTTATAACTTATAATAGAATAATAAGAATGTTTATTAACTGCTTATAGACCTGAAACATGCTCATGTTATATATATATATGTGTGTGTGTGTGTGTGTGTGTGTGCATGTATGTATGTATATATATATATAGCATTTGCTTTTGAAAATACAGCCATGGGGTTTTACAGGTAAAAGGTCATGGCCAGGTGAAAAGGTCTATTTCACCAAGTCATGTGAATGATGTGACCTAAAAGAAGATGCTGAGGAGTTTAGATCAAAATTTAAAAATTGAATGAATAAATAAAACGTATGAGCCATTTGGTTTAAGTAATTGGGAGAAAATGAGTTATAAATAAACATAAAGGAACTAGAATTTTCAGTGGGTCATATAGAGATCTCCAGTCTGTGCTTCTGGTCACAAAGTCCAGGTATTAGAAACAGCAAGTACCGAGATGCTGGTGGGATGGAGGAGAGGCTTTTGAAGTCCCACTTATGGTTTCAATGCAGACATTAATTTGGCTTTGAGTTAACTGACTTTGAATTGACCCAGAAGCAAAATTTAGCTGTGAATATTTTATTTAAAGATTTTTTTAAGGCAGAATGAATGGAAAATGTTGAAAACCTGAATAATGTAAAGCAGGACTCCCAGAGGAACTAAATATGAGGAGTGGTCTGGATTGATGTTTCACTGGGATTAGTTAATCATTTTCCAGAATCAATAAGCTTCTACATTTCCCATACTATTCTTACCCTCTCCCTGTTTATTTTCTACCATCTATGCTACATATTATCTGTACCTTTTCTCCCTCTCTCCTCCTGTGATTGCCCTGTTGCTAACCCTCCATGTGATCTCCATTTCTGTGGTTCTGTTCCTGTTGTAGGTGTTTGGTTAGTTAGTTTTTGTTTTTGTTTTAGGTGTGGTTGTTAGTAATTGTGAGTTTGCTTTCATTTACTGTACATGCTTTTTATCTTCTTTTTCTTAGATAAGTCCCTTTAATATTTTATATAATAAGGGCTTGGTGATGATTAACTACTATAACTTGACCTTGTCTGAGAAGCACTTTATCTGCCCTTCCATTCTAGGTAATAGCTTTGTTGGATAGAGCAATCTCCTCCTGTCTTCCCTATAATTTGGATCTTGGGATGTTTAAAGATGTCCTGGAAGTTCCTAAGCCTCTCATTTTTTAAATTCTTGTTTCTTCATTTTTTTCTGATTGGATGTTTCTTTCTTTTTTTCTTTTTTAAAGTATTTTTATTGATTATGCTATTACAGTTTTCCCAACTTTTCCCCCTTTATCCCCCCTCCACCTTGTCTCTGCAACCCTTCAGCATTTCTCCCCTCCTTAGTTCATGTCCATGGGTTGTACATATAAATTCTTTGAGTCCTCTGTTTCATATGCCATAGTTTATCTTTCCCCACCTCTTTTATGCCTGCTAATTATGCTTCTTCTTCCCTGTACCTTTTCCCCCCCTATTCCTCCATTCCCCCTCTCCACTGAAATCTCTCCGTGTGATGTCCATCTCTCTGATTCTGTTCCTGTTCTGGCTGTTTGCTTAGTTTTTGTTGTTTTCTTTTCTCTTGGGTTAATTTGATGATAGTTATGAGTTTGTTGTTATTTTATTGTTCATATTTTTATCTTCTTTTTTCTTAGATAAGTCTTTTTAACATTTCATATAATAAGGGCTACGTGATGATGAACTCCTTTGACTTGACCTTATCTGGGAAGCACTTTCTCTGCCCTTCCATTCTAGATGAAAGCTTTGCTGGATAGAGTAATCTTGGTTGTAGGTCCTTGCCTTTCATGACTTCAAATACTTTTTTCCAGCCCCTTCTTGCCTATAAGGTTTCTTTTGAGAAATCAGCTGATAACCTTATAGGAACTCCTTTGTAGGTAACTTTCTCCTTCCCTCTTGCTGCTTTTAAGATTATCTGTTTATCTTTAATCTTGAATAACTTACTGATGATGTGCTTTGGTGGGTTCCTCTTTGGGTCCCACTTCTTTGGAACTCTGGGCTTTCTGGACTTCCTGAAAGTCCATTTCCTTTGCCAGATTGGGGAAGTTTTCCTTCATTATTTGTTCAAATAAGTTTTCAATTTCTTGTTGTGGCTCTTCTCCTTCTAGTACCCTTATAATTTGGGTATTGGAATGTTTTAGGTTGACCCAGAGAGTCTTCAGCCTCTCTTCATTTTTGGATTCTTGTTATTTTGTTCTGATCCAGTTGGATGTTTATTTCTTCCTTTTGTTCCAAATCATTGCTTTGAATTATAGTTTCCTTCTTGTCACTGTTGGTTCCCTGAATTTTGCTTTATTTCACTTAGGTATCTTTCATTTGTTCTTTCATTTTTTAACCAAGCTCAATCAATTCTGTGAGCATTTTGATTACCAGGGTTTTAAATTCTCCATCAGTTAGGTTGGCGATGTCCTCATTGCCTAGTTCTGAGGTTTTGTTGTGTTCTTCCATTTGGGCCATATTTCTTTGTCTTGGCACCTGATAAATTGTAAGGGGTAGGGCCTTAGGCATTCGCCCAGGTAGGGCAACCCTCTTTGCCCTGCTGCCTGTGGGGAAGGGACCAGAGAGGGAGCAACGCAGCTCACCTGCTCGTCTCTAGTGCACTTTCCAATAGACTCTTGAGTCAGACTGGAAGTATATCCCCCCGTGGCAACCCCCCAGCTGTAGCCCACAGTCAGCTCTGAGTCTCAGTTTTCCCCTTAAGTCAGTCCCTCCTGAGCAGCTCCTACAGCTTGGCAGTCAACCCTGCCCCTCAGCCACCTCCCGAGGTTTTTCTGAGTCACCCTCCTCGCAGGGTCCACCTTACGAATCTGGTTGTTCTGGTTGATTTTTTCTTTAATTCCTTGGTTGTTGGAGTTCCATGCAGTTTGATTTTCTGATGCTTCTGTTTGTTTTTTTTTTATTGATTTTATGTTGATTTTGTCCTCCTTTTGGTTGTGAGAGGAAGTGAAGGGTTTCTACTTATGCCTCCATCTGGGCCGGAACTCCTGGATGTTTCTTTCTTCCTTCTGGTCCACTCCGTTGATTTGAGTTCCTGTTTCCTTCCTATCGCTATTGGTTCCCTGTACATTTTCCTTTATTTCACTTAGCATAGCCTTTATTTTATCATCTAATTTGCAACCAAATTCAACCAATTCCGTGAGCATCCTGATTACCAGTGTATTGAACTATGCATCCGATAGATTGGCTGTCTCTTTGTTGCTTAGTTATATTTGTTCTGGAGCTTTGATCTTTTTTTCATTTGGGCCACTTTTTTGGTCTCAAGGTATGTGTTACATAGTGAGGGGTGGAGCCTTAGGTGTTCACCAGGGTGGGGCAGCCCACATTTGCTGGGTTGTGATGCTGTATGTCAGGGAAGGATCAGAGAGGAAACAATGGCGCTTACTTCACTCTCTGCCAGATTTCAGTCACTTACCCTGCTTCTGTTGAGCAAACTTGGCCCGTCTGGGGCTTATTCCTGTGTGGGTGGGTTTGTGTACAATCTAGGACTCTCCAACAAACTCTCTTGTGAGGCTGGGAGTTTCTCCCAGCACCTCAACCCCAACAGGTGTTTTCAATCAGTATTTTGAGGCTTTATTTTCCCATGTTGGCACCCTGGGTTGCATGGTCTATCTCGCTTCCAAGTTTCACCTGGTTTATCTACACATGAATGTGGGACCACCCAGTCTGCCAGCCACCTTGTGCACTGTGCCTCTCCATAATCCACCACCTCGCTGGGTCCGCCAGCTGCTACCTTGCGCGCCCCGGTCTACCAGCCATGACTTTGCTGTGACGCCTCTCTGTCTGGATGCCAGACTCCGCCCCTCCTACTAGTCTGGATAAATAAGTCTGCTTTAACTCCTTGGTTGTCAGACTTCCATACAGTTCAATTTTCTGTTGGTTCTGGTTGTTTTTTTTTTTCTAAATTGTTGTTCTTATTTTGTTGTGAGAGGAGGCACAGTGTGTCTACCTATGCCTCCATCTTGGCTGGAAGTCCTCACTCTTGTTCTTTAAAGGTAGGGCTCTGTCATATCTCTGTTCTCAGTGCCTGGGACAGCATCTGCCTTATGAGAGTGTGAGTACATGAAGTAATGCAGCCTTTGACCAGTGAGAATTCTATGTAGAGCATTTCTGCATCTGAAATACTCAGTAATTTGTATTTATGATGATGACTGAGACTCTGGAAGGATCCCAAACCCTCAAAATATTTAACGTACTTTTGTTTTATATCATTGTATCAAATGTACTTTTTAATGTTTGGTTTTTAGAAAATTAGTAATATAGAAGTTGTTCTATTAAACAGAAGAGCTGACTCATCAGGTATTCATTGAGTATCCCTTATGTACTTATTAGGTAAGATAGTGAGAATTTCAAGGTATAAATTGGAGATCATTATGCTCTAGCTATGAAAATAATAATGAATGAAACAATTAAGGATAATACAAAGTATGTTAGTTAGTTTTATATGGCTGCAGAAGTTTAAAGAGAGAAGTGAACATCAGAGAAGACCAGAACAGGGGAGAACATGAGCCAGCCTTTATGGATGGACAGGTGGACAGGAGGTGGAAAGGAAGACTAGTCTGTCTGGGGAAGGAAGTATATTGAGGACAACATTAGATCTATATGTAACACATTTTCAGTGGAAAGAGATGATGTCTTTTACCATGGAATTGGTCTTCATATATCTCTGTTTTCATATGGTAGATTTTCTTCTTTTCTAAGCAGCATATTTTGTTTCCTGTGAGGGTAACAACTGGGAGTAAAATAATTTAGTTTCTTTATTGTAAAGAACAAGATTATTAATTAGCAGATTTGCAAGGAAATTTATATTTACAAATTATTTTAAAAGGTATAGCCCTGGCTGGTGTAGCTCAGTGGATTGAGCGCAGGCCTGCAAACCAGACGATCACGGTTCGATTCCCAGTCAGGGCACCTGCCTAGGTTGCAGGCCAATTCCTGGCAGGGAACACACCAGAGGCAACCATACATTGATATTTCTCTCCCTCTCTCTTTCCCTTCCCATCTAAAGATAAATAAATTTTTAAAAATCTAAAAAAAGGTATATAATTTTAGGAATGCCTTTTGGAAATTTCACTATTTCACATACTTAGTAGATTATGTCATTGTTTCAGAGTTGTATTTTGCAATAGACCTACATTAGTAGGTAGTTTGGGTCCAGGAGAAAAAAGTCACTCGTTTAAATTCACATTGACATTTCTGCTCTGGCTGGTGTGGCTTAGTGGATTGAGTGCCGGCCTATAAATCAAGAGTTGCTGATTTGATTCCCAGTCAGGGCACATGCCTGGGTTGTGAGTCAGGTTCCCAGTACGAGGTATGTGAGAGGCAACCACACATTGATGTTTCTCTCCATTCCCCTCTCTCTAAAAAAATTAGTAAATTCACATTGACATTTCTGATATTACTAATGAGAACAAACCTTTTGTTTTTTCTTACTGCAGATTGAATTTGAATGCATAAATGAAAAAAAGAGGCAGAAGAAAAAGAGCTACAAGAATTCAGGTGTCATCAGTGTGAAGCAGTGTGAGGTCAGTTGACCCTGACTACTGTTCATGTAATGAGGCTCCATTTCCAGTTCTGTCAGTGTGGTACATCACAGCTATATCTGGCACAGCTGAGAATCACATGAGCCCACACACAATCGGGAGAAGAACAGAGTAGGAAATAGTAAAGAAATCTTTCAAGTAACTTTGCTTCCAAGGTTTGACGTTTTAGGAAGGACAGGGTATTAAGGTTTTTCATTACTTTAGGAAATGTGAGGCCCTGTGGTGTTTTTCCATTGCATTGGTGGGAATGACATTATGAGCTGGGGGGAGTGATCCAAGAGATTTCTTATAACAAACAAGTGGACTTTAAAAAATATCTTGATTATTATGCTTATTAAAGCTGTCAACACATTAGATTGATTATTAGTTTCTTAAACTGTAAAATGAGTATATTTCAGTGTTGGCTGTTTTATTCTAATCTGAACATTGCTCTAATTATCTTGAAATAAAATTCAGTCCATGACATGTAGGGCAGGGGCCTTAGACTTAAGTGCAGGATTGGTTTCCACGTGTTTGTATGAATTCTATTCATTTCATAAACTGTTAAAATTTTTTGTCAGAGTGCTCTTTGTTTCTCTTGCTCAAGAGGAAAGCCTGCATTTTAACCATTGCTATTTGCTTTTAGATTATAGTGGAATGCACATTTCTTGACTATGTTATGGGAGGATGTCAGCTGAATTTTACTGTAAGTAACTCACTGAATTTTTCAAAGTCAGTTTTGCAGGAAGAACACTTCCATTTTGCAGTGTACATTCTCTTCCTGCAAAACTGACTTTGTGCTGAAGTTTTCACTCTGTGTAGTCCCCTTAGACAGGTGGTCTGCATACATCCTGAAACTTTCATCTGTGTTAGTAAGATCTGTTCCTTCTTTCTAACAGTAAGCTGATTATATAAAAAAAATGAGTATCCTATGGTAAGTTTAATAATAAAAACAGACATAACAAAAACAAGCCCTGCATCTAAAGTCATGGGTGTAATAATTCATGGTTTAATGCATCTTGCAAATGGGAATGGCAAGCTGTTTCATGCAGAGGCTCAAATTATTTGACCATATATACCTGTGGCCTCAGGTGTTTGAGGAAAACAGAGGCAGCCCTGAGAATGAATATTTGTGTCTCATCTCCTGATGCTCTCCTGGACATCAGTGTAGGTGTCCTACCTTCACTAGTAAGGTCTGCAATTGTTACTTGCAGGTCGGGGTAGACTTTACTGGCTCCAATGGTGATCCAAGGTCTCCTGACTCCCTTCATTACATCAGCCCCAGTGGTGTGAATGAGTACTTGACTGCTATCTGGTCTGTGGGACTAGTCATTCAAGATTATGATGCGTGAGTATGACTTATTTTTCTCACTCCTGGAAGGAGCAATTTCTATTTCCTCTGCTTTTTCTCTGATCAATTGAGTTGGGGGGATAGACTGCTGGGAGAGTGACTTCCTCTTACCTTGTCTTTATTTTTGTGGCAGTCCTAGTTTTTTATTTTTAAGATTTGATTTATTTATTTATTTATTTATTTTTAGAGAGGGAGAAAGAGAAAGAAACATTAATGTATGGTTGCCTCTCGCATACCCTCTGCTGGGTACCGGGCCCACAACCCAGGCATATGCCCTGACTGGGAATTGAACTGGTGACCCTTTGGTTCACAGGCCAGCACTCTATGCACAGAGTCACAATAGCCAGGGCGCAGTCCTAGTTTTCACCTTTGACTTCTAATTGTGGTCTGTGGTCATTTACAATATATTAGGTACAATGCTTATTTAATAGCTGACTGTAATCAGCAGGCTGTTGTTTCTTTGACCTAGTTTCCTTGGAGTTTACTCATTAGGGAAAATCTAGATGAAACATTCTGTAAGCAGTCATAGATGCTATTTCTTAACATATCTATTTCCTTGGCAGTCATAGTAAAATTATCTTAATGGTGACTTTGTGTATTGGTAATTTTTTGTTCTGGGCCTTTTAAGGCACACTATAAAATTTCACTTGTTTTTACCTTTTACTTTACCACAGAAGCCCTTACTTATTGAATAGCTTTTCATTAATCTGTTACAACATTTAAAGAAGTGGCTTTTTCAGGCAAATGCAAACAAACCTGAAGCAAAGTTAGCAATCCTAGTAATAGCCTCATAGAATTTAAGGCAGAACTCATAAAAACAGTAAAAAATTACTTATAGAGCTCTTTGCTATATAATCCAAAATGGAAATATAACTGTGAACATGTTTAATAACAGTATCAAAGTACTTTCCTTGAAAACAGAAGTATAATAAAAAATTTCAAAGTCAAAATGGAGCTTATATAAAGACTAAAACATTGACAGGGTCATTCTCTCAGACTGCCACCTGGAAGTTAACAAGAAAGGGATAACTAAAGAGAATTTACCATGTTGAAGTTTAAAAATTCTTAGGTGGTTATTAGATCAAAGAGAAGACCAAAGTGTGATATCAACTCTCTAGAAATGGAGAGTGATGAGAAGACTATACATAGTGTTATCTTTATGCAAGAGAATTTCTGGTTTACATGCTTTTATTTTTAAACAAGCACTGAATATAAATGAACTAGCTTTTTAATAAAATAAAATTAAAACACAGAAAAAAAGACATCATCATAATAGCAGATTCCATATACATGTCAGCTATTAAGTGTTGGGGATGATTTAAGCACTTTCTACATGATAATCACCTAATAACATCCTTGAGGAGAGAGGGATGTTCTTGTCACCTGCACTATGCAGAGAACACTGGGGCATGGGCAGTCCCTTGACCAGGTCCCTTGGCTGTTAATGGCAGAGCCTGACTAGCTCATTTTTGAGCCTGACCAGCAACATGTTCTCCCAATTGCACTAACTTCTTCAGAACAGCAAGAAATGGCTTAGAGAGTTCTGAAAAAGCCATCACATTATTCAATAAAGGAAGATGCGATTTTTTGAAAGTTGAACAAACCAAGGCAGATTTTTGCTAACAGTGACCCCCATGAAAGAGAAAACAACATTGAAATATTAGTAATGAGAAAGTGATTACAGACATAAATTCAAGAAAAAAACATTAAAAATTATATGTTGAAACTTTCTCTTATTACACTGGAGAATCTGGATTAAAGGATAAGTTTTTGAGAAAGTTTTAACTTACGAAAGATGGCTTAAAGAGTCAGGAAGCCACAATTGAGTAGGAACTGTGGATGGAAGCAGACAGCCACTCCTCATCAGACATCAACTCCGGCCGACCTGTCAGGAATGGACTCATACCTGAAAGAGTTTAATAAAAAGTACAAGAAAGTAGTGAGAGTTCAAAAAGGTGGCCTGAGACAACATAAAATAAAAACATCAACAATTTCTCAATAACCACCAATAACCTATTAAAGAAGTCACAATTCAGAATGCAATAAAAATTGAGAATGGATTTAGTTAAAAGTCTAGGATGTTTACTGAGGGAAAACTACAAAATTGTACTGAGAGATAGAGAAGACTTGTTTAAACAGAAAGATATCTCATGATTCTAGATAGATGATGTGGTCACCGGCCAGCAGTGTCCTCAATGTTGTGGATGAGACGAGACAAATTTACACAGACTACCGAGTCCTGTGGAGGAAAAGGGACAGCAAGGCCACTCTCTCAGGGGGAGAGCACCCCGACCCTTGCCTTGACGAGCTTTTATTGCTTTTCTGAGCACATTATATTAAGGATGGTCCTCATTTACTATGCTTTAGGTGGTTACCTTTTACAGAAAACAAAGGAGAGGATGTTGCTTATTACATCAAAAAGAAGGACATTTGCACATGTAAAGGGAAAAGTGGTTGAAGTGGTTATTTACACCCGTCCTTGGAAGGTTTAGCATAGATTTTAGGAAGTTACTTTAAAGATATGCAGTAAACATTTTCTGCTTCAATTCAGGGTGAGGGAGTTTTAGCAAAAAGCAAGTCTCCAAGCAACCTAGGTACAATGCAGACCTGATTCCCCACGGGAGAACCTATCCGTGGACGTGTACTAGATCTCTCTTTCCACTGGCCTTTCCAAGTGGGAGCTGGGCCCATGCCACGCAGAATGGTATCCTATAGACATGCCATAATGATATAAGATATAAAGTCTCCCTAATTTAATCAACTATAGTCAAAATTGCATTGGAATTCTGACAAAATAATTCTTAAAATTTTCTAGAAGGAAAATGAATCAGAATAACCAAGAAATTTTTCAGGAAAGAAAATAAAAGAAACAGGGAATTTGTTCTACTAGGAGTAAAACATTTTAAAGGCATGTGAGTTAAGATTGTAGAACTAGCAGATGTCCCATGGAGCAAAGCAACAGTCTTGAAATAGGCCCAAGTGTGTATGTGAACTTGGCATTTGATGGAGATGTCATGTCAAGGGAAAAGAGTTGCAACAGTGTCAAACTGGACAAGAACTCAATTTGGTGAGGATACTATTTGGTATAAATTACAGGCAAAATTGCTGAACTAGACATGTAAAAACAAAGTGGTTTTTTAAAAAATATATTTTATTGATTATACCATTACAGTTGTTCTATTCCCCCCCTTCATTCCCCTCCACCCTGCAAACCCCCTCCCCCACCTTCCCCCCTTTAATTTATGGCCACATGTGTCACGTTCTTTAGATTCTATATTTCCCCCACTATTCTCGCCCTCCCCCCTATCCATTTTCTGCCTACCATCTATGCTATTTTCTGTGCCTTCTCCCCCCTTCTCCCCCGTCCACCCCCCTGTTTCTAACCCTCCATGTGTTCTTCATTTCTATGGTTCCACTCCTGATCTAGCTGTCCTCTTGGTTTGCTTTTGTTTTAGGTGTGGTTGTTAATAACTGTGTGTTTGCTGTCCTTTCACTGTTCATATTTTTCATCTTCTTTTTCTTATATAAGTCCCTTTAGCATTTCATATAATAAGGGCTTGGTGATGATGAACTCCTTGAACTTGACCTTATCTGAGAAGCACTTTATCTGTCCTTCCATTCTAAATGAAAGTTTTGCTGGATAAAGCAATCTTGGCTGTAGGTCTTTGGATTTCATGACTTGGAATACTTCTTTCCAGCCCCTTCTTGCCTGTAAGGTCTCTTTTGAGAAATCCGCTGACAGTCTGATGGGTACTCCTTTGTAGGTGACTGTCCCCTTATCCCTTGCTGCTTCTAGGATTCTCTCCTTCATTTTAGTCTTGGCTAATGTAATTATGATGTGCCTTGGTGTGTTCCTTCTTGGGTCCAACTTCTTTGGGACTCTCTGAGCTTCCTGAATTTCCTGAAAGTCTATTTCCTTTGCCAGACTGGGGAAGTTCTCCTTTATTATAATATTGTTCAAATAAGTTTTCCACTCGTGGCTGTTTCTTTCCCCCTTCTGGTACCCCTATAATCCGGATGTTGGAACGTTTAAAGATGTCCTGGAGGTTCCTAAGCCTCTCCTCATTTTTTTGAATTCTCATTTCCTTATTCATTTTTGGTCGGATGTTTCGTTCTTCCTTCTGGTCCATTCCATTGATTTGAGTCTCAGTTTCCTTTCCATCCCTATTGGTTTCCTGGACATCTCCCTTCATTTCAATTAGTTTAGACTTCATATGTTCCTCTAATTTGTGACTATAATCTACCAGTTCTGTGAGTATCCTGATAAATAGTGTCTTGAATTGTGCTTCTGAGAGGCTGGCAATTTCTCGGTCGCTTAGAGTTATTGGCTCTGGGACTTTGAGTTCTTCTTGCGCCATCATTTGGGCTGTTCGTGCCTGTTCCATAGCAGGATCGGAGCCCTAAAGTGTTCACTAGAGCAGGGCAACTAAGTGGCTGGGTTGTGACATTGTATGTGGGGGCGGGGTCAAAGAGGGACAATAGCTTCCCTCTGCCGCCTGCCGCTGTGGCTCCCACCGGCACCACAGCCACCACCGTCACCAGGCCCACGCGTTTCGTTCCACTGCACATGAGTGTGCCACCACTGTCAGCCCTCCACCACTGGGTTCGCCCCCCGGGGCCTGCATGGTCCATCTCACTGTGGGAGAATGTGCGACCTTGGTCAGTCTGCCCCACACCCCAACTGGTTCCGGGCTGCCTGCGCGCCTAGGTGGGGGGATCTGTCCTGCCCGACCCTGCTCTGCTGCTGGCTCCGCCTCTCTTACCGTCCCAGTGGAATGGTTCGTAGTTATCGGACTTCTGTATAATTCCGTTTTCTGGTCCCTGGATGTATCCTATTTCTCCAAACCTTTGTTGCATTCAAACTTGGTTGTGGGAGAAGGCACAGTGCTTCCACCTATGCCTCCATCTTGGCGGAAGTCCAAAAACAAAGTGGTTTTGATCAAATAGAGATTTGTTTCCCTTTGTGTTCATGGGTAAAGATGAGTGGCTCATACTGAGAGGGAAGTTCTGCCTTCCTCAACCTGTAATATCCACCCTGGATTCAGTCAGCTGCAGTGGGTACTGTGTCCTCCAGCAGTGGAAGATGAGGAAGCCGGGGTATGTGTGTGTCCCTCCCAGGGCCCTGTTCAGATGACTTATGTTCCTGCTGTCCTGGCTGAGGAGCTTGGGTCAGCTGAGTGGACTCTGGCTTAGGTGACCTGTTACAAGGTAGAGAATGAAAATGGAAATGGGCAAGTGTTTGGTCTGCATCATATCTAGCTCCAGACTTTTCCACATGCACCATGTTTATTAGCAAAGACAACCCTAAACATTCCCACAGAAAAATAGATGTGGATTGCTCACAGTCTGGCAGTGATGAAACAGAAATCATGAAAAAAACTTTATTCATATTAATATTAAAACTATAAAGGGGAAGATACTGTAAACAAAGAGATAGATTATAAACTTGGAAAAGGTCTGACATATTACACTGGTTCAGTCCACAAGAAGAGCTGTTAGAGTTTAGATGGAGAAGGATATCCCTGGTAGGAAATGAGCTTGTCCATTGCTGAGGTTTAGTTGTGAGGTGGGATGTGGGGATAAGTCCACACAAGGAATACTTGCACCTTTCACAGGCCGCTATAGATCCAGGTCCCTGCCCCTTATTCCTAAACTGCTGGAGCCAAATTTTTGTACATTTTGCTGCATAAATTTGAGAGTCTTGTATGTGGCATTTGTATCATGTTTCTGTGGCCAGTGTATGAATAATCCTATTACGTGGCTATGAATCATCCCATGTGAGTTGAGCTCAGGTTTTACTGCCACATGAGTTTGCTGTAAACAAATGAGAAACCTATGGTTTTTAGGGCTCTATGGATTACGTGTTTATTCAATGAAATAATATACAGTGTATAAGTAGAAAGTAATGTGTTATAAAATATGGGAATATGAACCTCATTTTTATCAATGTATATAAAGAAATATTTTTCTCCCTCAAAGCACATAAAAATATTGAGAATGAGAATTGCCATATGTTAACATTTCTTTCTTTGATTATTATGGGTAATCCTTGTTTTATCTTTTTAAAGATTTAAAATTTTTTAAAAAGAAGCTCCTATTGGTTTTGAGTAAAGATAAAACTCTACTTTCAAAACAACCACCTTTACATTCTTTTAAATTTTCTTTTTAGTGATAAGATGTTTCCAGCTTTTGGCTTTGGAGCCCAGATACCTCCTCAGTGGCAGGTAAGAGAAAATCCTGACTTAAAGATACGTCTCTTACAGAAGCAAAACCAGCCTCATCAGTCCCTCTTTCTTCTTCAGGTTTCACATGAATTTCCCATGAACTTCAATACCTCCAACCCCTACTGTAATGGTGAGTTAAAAAACCCACATGGACATTGTAAACTGAAAACCTCACTGGTATTTGTTTTTTTCTTGTGATTTAAAGCTATTCAGATTCCTTCTCTAGATTTCTTTATCTTTTTTAATCCTTACCCAAGGATATTATTCATTGATTCTAGAGAGGGAGGAAGGGGCACAGGGGATAGGGGGGTAGAGAGAGAGAGAGAAGCATCTGTGTGAAAGAGAAAAGTTGATCAGTTGTTTTCTGTACATGACCCAACCAGGTATCAAACCCACAACCTAGGTATGTGCCCTGACTGGGGATTGAATTCACAACCTTTAGCTAAATGTGATGATGCTCCAGCCAACTGAGTCATCCAGCCAGTACTCTAGGTTTCTTTTGTGACATATTTACCTTTCTGTCACATAAAGCAGAAGAATTGCACCCAGTTGGTGAAAGTGGTGACATCACTATTATGATGATGAAGATCTCAGGCTAAGTTCTTCTGCCTTAAGAGGTTTGTTTAATAGAACAACAGAATTCTCAATCTTGAAACTAGGTCAACAAATATAGTCATATTCCTTTCATGAATAAGGCAATTTTAAGATAACCCTTCAGTGAAATGAGTAGTTCATTATATGAGTCTTTTGAAGCTCCTCTCGGAGGAGCAGATGCTCTACAAGGAAAGTGTCCAGCAGCAACTTGCTTGTGCTCAGTCTTTCGTGAGTGGGTGGGTGGCTCGAGGAGCAAAGGTCTTGGTTCTAGGAACAGCGTCCCTCTGATGCAGGAAGTAAAGGCCAATGTTTGTGGTTCATGCTTTCCTGATACTTCAGATATCCAGGTGTTTTCCTCCTTTACCCTACTGAGCAATTAACCTAGAATGCCAGCTCTCCCACAAAATTATGTAAGTTTGGAGGAGGAAAAAAGGTGGGGATAGGGGCTTAAAATTGTAGACAATAAGCTGACTTTCTGCAATGGGTCTTATTGACAATTACAGAATGTATGGATTTTGAACAACAGAGTCTGTCCTCTCCTATTCACAAGGTACAATAGAAGCATGAACATGATATTGGTAGACTTTGTATCAGGGTTTCTCTTGTTTCTGGAACACTTTTTCCACGCAGATTAATTCAGTGCTCCTTTGACACACTTCACTGGCTGGTGGCGACCTTTTATATCCATAGCCATTTGAAACTGGGAATATTATTCTTTTCAAGAAATGTGTTTTATGCTTAAGACAAAATTGAAAAGTCTTTGGAATCTATAAATAGGCTTCATTTATTGCCAAAGAATATGGATAACTTATGTGATCATTTATTTTAGAAGTTCATTTACTCCGAGTAATATGAGCCCATCTTTGGGCTGCCATCATATGCAGCTTTTCTACTTCTGGTTTATAGTCAGGGAAAAGTCCATTTGGTTTGAGACAAAGGAGATACTGTACAGAAAAAAAGCTTTATTTTAAAGCAAGGGGAAGTTGAGTTTCTTTTCCAAACTAATCATGGAATTTATTTGCCCAGAAATAAATAACATATCTTGCTTGTTCCTATAATGCAAAGAAAAGATTTTGGCATAATTCAGTCTTAGCGGAGCAACTGAAGGTACTTGATATCTGTGAAGACATTTAATTAATAGTTTGATACATTCAGACTAAAGAGCAAACTAAGATGATAGAAGTGGAAGAAGCTATTATTGTTATGGTTTAGACTCAGTGTTCTACAGCATGTGTCACTGCAGCAGAATCCTGCTGCTCGTCTGTGTCAATATGATTTTTGTTATGAGTGGACTGACTGACCCTAGTTACAGCCTCATCTTTGCATGTAGAATCTCTTCTATGTATCAGCGTTATATTCTTAAGGGATGTTCAAGAAATCATTCACTTCTAAGTTCAAAGTTACTACTGAGAATTTATGGGAACTCCACAATTTTAAGGGGAGAGATTTGTTCCTCTTAAGCTTTTAAACCAAGTCCATGCTTCTCTTCTGTTACTCTGTGCTGTTACACATTGTTAAGCAAGAAACCTGTTTGTGTTTTATATCAACAATCTTTTGAGGAAGATTACTTGATGATCTCAGCAAGTATTGTGGGGAATTTCTAGAGGTTCCAGTATCTTACCCGTGTCTGATTTTAATGTTGGGGCAGATTCAGTAGGTGCATGTGTGGCACTAATGCAACATCAGCATTACTTTTACCTGGAATGTTGTTCAGCTTTCACCAGATTGTGTTGCTATGATAAATAGTCTCCAGATTTCAGTGACTTACTCAGCTTCAGTTATCACTGGGCTGTAGCTCTGCTCTGTTTCTTCTGTCCGGGATTTGGGCCAAAGGAGCAGCCACTCTGGAATACACTGCTCTGTGGTAGAGGGAGAGCAAGCAGTGGGTCTTTTGAGACATTGGTGTCCTGTCCACTGACATGCACAGCTCACAGCTGGTCCAGGCCCTGCCCAGGCCCACCACACAGCACCCCAGCAGGCCCCGGAGTACCCAAAACCAGCAGTGGAGTGTGATACTGATCCAGAAGTGTGTACGTGGAGTTCTGCAGCTTGCCATGCCATGATTGACCTCTAAGTCAGCAATTTTTAACCTTTTTCATCTCACGTCATATATAAGCTAATTACTAAAATTCTGCAGCACACCAAAAATATATGTTATTTGCCTGTCTGACAAAACAAAGGTATAATTTTGATTCATTCACACTGGATGGCAATTGTTGTGTTGGCTGTTGTCATTTTTAAAAAGATTTTATTTATTTATTTTTACAGAGGGGAAGGGAGGGAGAGGGAGAGCAACATCAATGTGTGGTTGCCTCTCAAGCGCTCCATACTGGGGAACCTGGTCCACAACCCAGGCATGTGCCTTGACTGGGAATTGAACCAGTGACCCTTTGGTTCACAGACCAGCACTCAGTCCACTGAGCCACACCTGCCAGGGCAATATTTTTTTTTATTTGACAATCTAAGGGAAAAGAGGTCAGTGCCCCTGACTAAATAGTTAGGTATTTCATCTTTTTAAAATTCTTGTAGCAAACTGGTTAAAAATGACTGCCATAAGTCATCAAGGAAACCCTGGACTGAAATCACCAGTAGGATTGTAGCTAGCTGGCATTTTTGTGGAGCCTCTGGCCATATACATATACAAGTATTTTTCTATCTAGTCAGTCACTTTTTTTCACCTCTTAAGTCAGTTTTATGATGTAGCAGCTCTTTCACTGTTTTTTTTACATCAGAGTTTCAATCCTAAAACACATTAAAATCAAGCAATGTAACAGTCCTAGTATAGATTAATGAATAATTTTGCTAAGATGAAAATAAATGCCTTCTCTTTTTTAAAAAGATTTTTATTTATTTATCTTTAGAGGGGAAGGGAAGGAGAGAGGGAGAGAAATATCAGTGTATGGTTGCTTCTCGTGCATCCCCTGCTGGGGACTGGCCCACAACCCAGGCATGTACTCTGACTGGGAATTGAAATGTGATCCTTTGGTTCACAGGTCTGTGCTCAATCCACTGAGCTACACCAGCCAGGGCTAAATACCTTCTCTTAGGAGAGGGGAGGGTTTACTGGATTTTGAGATGTAGCAAAGCTATGAAGGTATGTAATATACAGGATAGGGCATGAGTAGGTTTACAGTTGTTTATATGGGAAATAATACAATAATTGATAATACAGGAATAAACACTGTTTTGCATGCAGATGACTGTAAGCCTACTTTTGCCCACTCCTGTATAGGTTAGAGGAACTCCTTAATATAGAAATTCTAACTATTTAAAGCACTGTGTGTTGATATGTACATATAATGAAATTAGCCAGGTAGTGAACAATGAACAGTTGTATTGCATGTGAAAATGTTCAATACCTTTTTTCTGGTCTAGGGATCCAAGGTATCGTGGAGACTTATCGGGAATGCCTTCCTCAGATAAAACTCTATGGACCCACGAATTTCTCCCCAATCATCAACCATGTGGCCAGGTTTGCTGCTGCAGCTACACAGCAGCAGACAGCTTCAGTAAGTGTTGTCACCAGGGCAGGGAGTTGTGGGTCATAGTTGCTCCTAGTATCACTTATCTGTTGATTTGACTATTGCAATGTGGAGGAAAAACTCAAAGTGATGGTACAGTCATCCTCAGTTTTGGAGTAGTGTCTGTTGTTATATTAGTGATCATTACAAACAAGGCCAGAACAAGCAACCCTTTCATCCATGAGTCTTTTCTCTGTCTTTTGGATTAGTTTTTTGAATTGGTTCTATGCCCCATACCCACAAATGAAGGTAGACCTAACACATTAATTACTTACAACTTGAGTTGCTGTTGCAGAATTGCTCACTGTACTAAAAGGTTTTGTATCAGATAGCCCTTACCTGTAAGACCTCACATGCCATATCTTTTTTAGCTTCAGTATTCTCACGAATCAGGTAGGGATGATCACCTCATACAGTTATCCAAAGAGTGAAATAAGATCATTTGTATCAAGTGCACAGGATCTGGGCCACAGTGAACACTCAGCACATGTTAGGTATTGTTACAAATTTTACTCCCATTCCAGACTTGAATGAACCAAATGATGGAGTCACAACTTTACAATAACATTTTACAACTCTCTAAAAAGATTGGTTGGGGAGGACAGAAGTGAGAACATCCCCTACCCCCATAGCCAAGTTTTAAAGTGAGTGTTGCATGATAAACAGTTCTCTTGCTTTTCATTGGAGTTGTCACTTCCTCCCCTGCCTGATACTTTGACAAATTTAATACTTCAGTTAAGTCAGTATGATTTTGCCTGTGCTTTTCCATGTCTTGCTCCCATGAATTTATGTTCACCCTATTTTGTGCTCTGTTACACTTTTAATGAACCTATAGCATTTCTGTTGGTAAATTCCCTTGTCATTAGAGATTTCAGACTATTGTTAGATGGTGTCCTAGGTGGAGACTGGCGAGTAAAACAAGAAGGACACTAGTGACTCATTGAGGTGCTGATGTCAGCAGCCATTGCTTTTACTGCATGGGAGCTCGAGCTGCTCACTAGACTACTATTCTTTTTGGTAGCAATATTTTGTGCTCCTGATCATCACGGATGGTGTGATCACAGACCTGGACGAGACCAGGCAAGCTATCGTCAATGCTGCCAAGCTGCCCATGTCCATCATCATTGTTGGAGTGGGCAGTGCTGACTTCAGTGCCATGGAATTTTTGGATGGTGACAGTGGGAGTCTGCGTTCCCCATCAGGCGAGGCTGCCATCAGAGACATTGTCCAGTTTGTGCCTTTCAGACAGTTCCAGAGCGTGAGTACCATTCCTTCTACTTGACATTCTACAACCAGATGCCTGAGTAGGTGCTAGGGCAGGTGTGGGAATGTTCCATTTGAAGAGCCCTGATCAGAGTGGGTGGTTTCACTTCAGGTTGTACACTGCCTCTTACAGTCAGTTTGATAAACCACTAAACCAGTGTTGTTGTGAATACCTTAAAATATATTACATCTTTACCTTTATGACAACAGAAATACTCTATACAAGGATGTGACAGGCCTGCGAACCAGAGGATCGCAGTTCAATTCCCAGTCAGGGCACATGCCTAGGTTGCAGGCCAGTTCCCTGCAGGCCAACTCCCAGCAGGGGATGCATGAAAGGCAACCATACATTGATATTTCTCTCCCTCTCTCCTTCCACTCTAAAGATAAATAAATAAATAAAATCTTTAAAAATAAAAAAGGATGTGATGAATTTACCAGACTGTAAGTTGATTTGATGAAAATCTCTCAGGTGACTGTTTTACCCAGTTTACTCCAATGGTAACATCTTGTAAAACTGATACATTGATACAAGCAAGTCCCCACTCCATAAAATCCATCATGTTGCCCTTTCATAGCCACACCTATGCCCTCCCACCTTCATCCCTCCTTACCCATGGTAACCAGTAATTTGGTCTTCATTTATATGATTTTGTTATTTCAAGACTGTTATAGAAATGGATTCATACAGCATGTAACCTTTGGGACTGACTTTTTCACTCAGCCAAACTGCTCCATTTATTCCTTTCACTGCTGACAGCGTTCCATACTATGTACCAGTTTGGAACTGGTTTGAAGGATGTTTGTTTGAAGGATGTCTTCAAACTGAAGTTCCAAGTTTTGCCTATTGCACACAAAGTTTCTATCAACATTGCATATGGGTTTTTTTTTTGGGGGGGCGGTTGTTCTAAAAATTTTAAAACATTTTATTTATTTATTTTTAGGAAAAGGGTGGGAGAAAGGGGGGGAAGAAGCATCAATGTGTGGCTGCCTCTCATGTGCCCCCAGCTAGGGACCTGACCCGCAACCTAGGCATGTACCCTGGCTGGTAATCCAGCTTACTCTTTGATTTGGAGGCTGGTGCTTAACCCACTGAGGCATACCAGCCAGGGCCTGCATATAGGTTTTGTGTGAACATTTCTCAGTGATAAATACCTAGAAGTTACAGTTGCTGGGCCACATGATTGTTGCATGTTTCATTATTAAAGAAACTGTCCAACTTTTCCAGAGTGGTTGTGCCATTATATATCCCCATCAGCGATATGCAGGGCAAGATGTGGGCAGGGTATGAGATTAAGAAGCAGTAATATTGGGGGTCTTTGTGGTGATGAAACAATTGTGTATCTTGACTGTGGTGGTGGTTACACGGATCTGTCCAAATGATGGACAGACACGCATGTACTCATTGTGCACACACACAAAAACACACACATGAAAGCATGTGACACTGGTGAATCTCAGTAAAGTATGTGAACTGTACCAATGCACTCTCCTGGTTTTGACATTGTCTTGTTGTTATAGAAGATATTACCTTTGGAGGAAACTGTGCGTAGGTACATGGGACTTCTCTATATTATTTTTTCATCTTCCTATAAATCAATAATTATTTCAAAATAAAAAGTTAAAAAAATTAATACCTAGTGAATGAAAGACCCACATTTAAAAGTTAAAGAACAATAACAACAAAAAGTTTTCACACACCAGAAAATAACTTGATAAATGTCAGTGGGATAGAAAGCATTCTTTAGCTTATTCCATGTTCTTGGACTGTTCCTAAGACAAGATGCAGGCCTAGGAGTGGGAATTGCTCCTCCTTACTGACTAGTGTGGTATTTTTAGTATTCATTAGAAGAGCAGTGGCCCTGGCTGGCATAGCTCAGTGGATTGAGCACAGGCCTGCGAATCAGAGGATCGCAGTTCGATTCCCAGTCAGGGCACATGCCTGGGTTGCAGGCCAGTTCCCTGCAGGCCAACTCCCAGCAGGGGACGCACAAAAGGCAACCATACATTGATGTCTCTCTCCCTCTCTCCTTCCCCTCTAAAGATAAAAAAAAAAATTTTTTAAAAGAAGAGCAGTAAACATTTGGTTGCTAAAGTAGTCATCTGATTGTTTTCATTAGGCTCCCAAAGAGGCGCTGGCTCAGTGTGTCTTGGCGGAAATCCCCCAGCAGGTGGTGGGCTACTTCAACACGTACAAGCTCCTTCCTCCCAAGAACCCTGCTACTGCCACCAAGTGAAATCTCTCCTGCCTCCCCCAATCATGGACATGATGTCACATACTTTCAAACCATCATTTAGGGTGTGAACCCAGTTCTCTATGTATTACATTTACTTAAAGCATTCTTTTTATTCTTTTTGGGGGGAGGAAAAGTGCTAATTTAATATGTGCCCAATCAATTCAGTGGTTGCTTTTGACTTCTAGTAATTGCAGTCAGGCTGTTGGATTAGACACTCATGTGAGAAAAGCCAGTTTTGTTGTTATAATTGTTTACTTTCATAGGGTGAAAATGCCATTTTGAATGTTTGTCAATAGAAAAAATGAAAACCTATCGGGATGGTGCAATTTCAGGGTGCTATACTTTGTGTGTCACAAGACCATGTCCATCTTGGTGACAAGGCTTCTCAAAGGAAATGACACTGGATTTATTCCTATAATAGTTCAGTGCTTTTCCAGAGGCTACAAGTGCCCCCGCCTGCACCTAAGTTTTTGGCAGGGTAGATTTGGTCCAGTTCATGGCCCAGTTCACAGAGCAACAGCAGCCACCAGGACTTCCTGCAGAGTGCTGAATGACAAGGCACACACCTGGTCCTTATGATGTAATCAGTGACCTCATTCTCATATAAGTGGCCATCCATGTTTGCCACTCAGTCCTTTTGGTGCATGTAGAACACTGTCCATGTGGTCCATGAGCTCAGGGTCTGCAACTGCAGGCAATAGCTTGTCCTAGAATCTCCATTACTAGAGCATTTTCACTGTTTTTTTTTTTTTTAATGGCTAAGATTGCTTTGTCCAGGAAAACTATGAGGACCAAACCAGAATTTTATTTCCTTTTCATTTAAGAAAGATTACGCTTATTAAGAAAGGACAGTTTTATACTTTGCTTGCTAAGGTCCCATATGTTGATTTATACATAATCATTTAGATATTTTCTCCTTTTTTAAGTAGCATTTTTAGTCTGATTTTTAAACTCATGATAATGGTTATCAATGAATCAAAATTATACTTTCCATTTCAATAATGTGCCATTTCCTAAGTCCAGAATATACTGTGTTAAGCATAAAACCTACTATGACCAGTGTGGCTCAGTTCAAACATTGTCCCATAAACTGAGAGGTTGCCAATTCCATTCCTGGTCAGGGCACGTGTTTGGGTTGTGGGTTCGGTTCCCAGTTTGGGAATGTCCAAGAAGAAATCGATCAATATTTCTCACATCAGTGTTTCTCTCCCTCACTTTCTCCCTCCCTTCCCTTTTCTCTAAAAATAAATGAATAAAATCTTTTTTTTAAAAAAAGGAAGAAAACATTTTAAAAAGCATAAAACCTGTTATAACTTTTAAAAAATCCAACTTCTGCCTTAAGATAGAGTGCACTTTACACGCTTTTTCTCCCTGATTTTCCCTTTAGAACATATTAATGAGCAAACATATTATCATCAGAATAGATTCAGCAATGGTTATTGAGGACCCTTGTGCCAAATAGTGTGCATATCCATATATTGGCCAATAGTCTTTAATAATTCAACATTAAAAACTTCATATTGATCACAAATCCTCAAGTGGATGCATCCAGTGCTATGCTAATATGCCATTCAGTCCTGAAACTTGCACCAAAGCTCGTATATCTTGTTCTGTGAAATGTCTGGTTCTTCCAAGTGTGGAGCCTTTCTTGTCCTGTGTTCTAATTTTATTTGGCTTAGATGCAACATATGAATATTGCTGTGGTTTTCAGAATTTTGTTTTTTAAACACACTCCCAAAGCCCCTCCTTACTCCCTAATGCTAACCAGCCCTGCAGTACCAGCATCTTCTCTATGGACTACTAAGGACCACTGGCTGTGACTGGTCATCAATCCACTGCCCAGATCACAGTACTTCTGACACCACTGTCCAACTGATTTGATCATCACAATGTCATATTCTGGTTTTAACCAGAATTATTTCCTTTTTACAATTAATTATTATTCATTTTTGATCAGATTCATCCATAGATGCTGTTTCTCATAAGAACTCTGGTTCCAGCAAATTAGGGTAATGGATACCTTCTTGCAGTTTGGAATAAAAGCAGTTACAATTTGTAAATTATTTTATAAAGCCTGTACAATTCCTACATTTCACCTCATTGTGTGTGATTTACTATTATTTTATATTAAAATAGCCCCTTACCCTGTTGTGCCACCATTCATTCAAGTGCTATTAGTTCTTAAAGTGCATTTAAAGAAACGGTAACCAGACATGTTACAAGCATATGGCTGGGACAACAGTGCCCTGGGTGGACACACTATTTCTCACACATGCCTGTACAGAGAGGACAGTATACCAGTCAGCACAGTCAGGTCGTGGAGGCATAGAGTTGGATCCAAAGCTTACATCAGTCTGCTGTCTCTGAGCAGGTTCAGGGCTCACTGCAGGGTATGCCTCATCCTCATGCTTTGTATTGTTTATGTGTCTCCTGGAAAGTCATCTTGGTCAATCTCTCCATGTATGTGGTTTACAGTCATAGAAGTGACACATAAGCAAGACAACTGACTGGGATTTCAAGAATTGTTTCATGCTTTTTGGATATCATCCTTGACAATAAGTATATAAGTTACAAATACAGGGTCTGGCAGAAGTAAGGCCTGCTTGAGTGTGGTTGGTAGGGTAAATAATATGGAGGTAACAATTTATAGTTTTAATTTGAACATTTCACCTAAAATTTCATATGGTGTACTTGAATGTGGTACTGTTATGTTACAGAATTATATGTTTATGATTTTGTAATAAAAGTTTGTAATGAAATAAGGGTGTTATTTGTGTTGGGCCCTATTAGTTGATATTAAGCACATCTTCCATTTGAATTCCCTTTGGATAAAGATATTTCTTGATGTGATACAATAGTGCCTTATTTTCATTTTTATTCTTCTCTACATGTTATCAAAACCAGTGGAAAATTTAGAAATAAAGTGAACGTAGTATGTTAAGTTGCCTGTGTGCCATATTTTACTGAATTAAAGAGTTTGGGTAATGTTAATATTTTGTGGAGTTTATTAGTTTAAAAGATGTTGACTACATTCAAGATACTTTCTGGGTACAGAAGGGAAAGGTTCTCAGCTTATAGCTAGAGTGAACTGGGAAATACTGCTTCTCACATTTTACAAGTCATGTTAAGCAGGACAGAATATCCACTTAACTTTAAAAAAAAGTTTTGCTTTGCCTCTGTTGCATTCATTGGGCAAGGCCCTGGGGATACAATGGTGACTGAGGCAGCTAGAGTTGCTGCATTCCTAGAAATAGTGGATTGGGAGTGGGGAGAAGGGGGATGAATATTAAATGAGTATTATGGGGGCATGAGATCAGTGTATGATGTAACATGTCATAAGGGGACCTGACCTATCTGGCCAGCAAGGAGCACTTTCCCTGAGGATGTGGTTTTTAAGCTCTGACCTGAAAGTTAGCTGGGTGAAGAAGTTTAAAAGCACTTGTGAAGGTGCAAGTCAACAGCAAATATGGAGAGAAATGTTTTAGGAAAGGAAAGATTTAAATTTGCTGGAATATATAGTGCAGTGTGGTAGGGTCACATCTGGGACCATCTGAGGCATGCAGGGGAGTTCAGACTCAGGCTAAGGGTCACAGCTGCCACTGAAGGAAGGCACTTCAACAAAGGGATGATGGCTCTGTCTTTGCCTTGGTGGTCAACTTACAGTGGAGACTCCACTGTTTGGTCATACACTTGCTAAGTATCTGATTGTAGGTCAGGTTCTGAATTCTGCTTTTTCTGCCACAGCCTTCCACTACCTCCAGGTATGTTAGTGCCATATCTCATGCCTGATGCTGACACAGATCCCAAGGATGCCAAACCCATGCTTTTAGCAAGATGGGCACCCTTGGCACTTGGCACTCAGTGTGTCTGTTTTTGGCCAAATTCTCTAAACCTCACAGCAGGTTACAGTGTCCTTGGAGAATGATTCTGTAGCTTGGCTATTGCTTTTTTCCTCCCAAGAAGTGATCAGTGAAACAAGTATTATAAGAGGCCATGCCTTCTGGCAACAGTTAAAGGACAGCCAGAGGATCTTTGGTGTTTCCACAAGTGGACTCACCAGGCACTGGGTTTTCACCAGCACGTTCCCAGCACTGGACTCTGAAAAATTTTAGGAGTTAGGGTTAGTACTGCAAACCAACAGGTGAAGTCACCAAGAGTAAAATTTCTAATTGACCTCAAAGATTACCATCAAAGGAAAAGGAGACGGCATGTGACAGGAAAACAACTGGAGCAAAGATGAGGCAGGCTTTGTGCTAGTGTCTTCTGCCTCCAGGCATGGAGATCTTGAGCACAGAGGGGAGCTCTGAACACTGCTGACGGGAGTAGCTGCCCCCTCCTCCAGTCATTGCTATCTGGCTGCCCAGTGACCCACGACAGCTCTGCAGTCCTCACAAAGCAAGACCTTTCCTGTAGCTCCTCTGTAACCCTGTCTGACCACACCCTCTCTGCCCTGGAGCTGTGTCATCCATTAGCTATGTCCCTTCCCAAAGAAGTCCCTCCCCTCCTAGCTTGCTCATGCTTTATTTTTGTTAACCCCTGGCTCTCCAGTGGAAACTCACTTCCTCTAGCCATCTTAAGTGGACCTCCCACTGAGCATGGAGGCAAATAAATGCTCCCCTTCTACTTCAGGTAGGATTTGCCTCTGAAAACCTCCAGCTTGTACTCTCATCATCAGATCAGATGAGCTCTATTTCTCCTGGTGATCATCTTGTTCTCCACCTCACTTTGGCCTACCCCTGAGGTCATGCTCTGGACCTCTTCATTATCGCTAAGAAGCCCCTCTAAATCTCAACTTCAAGTCTTGGTCTCCCACTAACAACACACTCCAGTTTACTCCCTTTACTCCACTGGCACCTGCCAATCATTCTCCACTGGCATCTTCAGTCCACTAACCCTGCCATCTTTCCACATGTTTCTGGTGTGGACTCTGCTCCTCTTCCAGATATATCTCCTACAATCTCTGGTCCTTTGTGGACTTTCTTTCTCTGGTGGGGATGTGCCTGGTGTACTCTTAGCTCGTCCTGCAGGTCTCTATTCACTTGGAAGCCTGCTCCCTCACTCCTACAGGTCTTCAGTAAGTGTCACTGCCACACTATTTAAAATTGTACCTCTTTCCCTAGTACTTTCTACCCCTGTTCCTTGTTTAGGGTTTGCTTTCATGGTTTCCTGTCCTCTTCATTCACTCACATGCAAGTGTTGAGAAAGTGGGGCCATTTAATATTCATTCCTCTTTGTTCATTTTGTTCACTGCTGCATTCCTAGAGCCCAGAGGAAAGTGCAGCATTTAGCCAGCTTTCCCTAGCAGACATGGACATTGAAGTTCACATTAGGTTCTATGATGAAGCTAGAGGAGCCCCAGATAAAGAAACAGTGTCTTTATACTTGTTCATGTGAGTCCATCCCCAAGTATAAAGGACACATGGACAATAACTAAGGGTGGGGGGTGGAAATGGGAAGGAGGTGGGGAGCATGGGGCAGGGGGGGCGGGCAGGGTTGGGAATATAAGACAGAAAGCTGTACTTGAACAAGAATTAAATAAAAAAATTATTTAAAAAAAAGAAACAGTGTCTTGAAGTCAGAAAGTGGGTGGGCTGTCAATATTGATGATACACATGCTGTAAAAACCTTTTTATCTCATAACAATCTCTACCCACTTTATACATGGGACAGCAGAGTTCCAACTGTATTAATTCTTCACACTCCTAGTTTAGTGAACTCTGTGGTTAGTCCCTTTCTGAAAGACAAGCAAAATCTGGAACTTTTTCTCTGATATGCAATATAAATATCCTAACATGGCAGACTTTACTGCCATTTTGCCCCATGAAATCTTGGGAAATGTATTATTTGAAAAGGTCCTTTTTAAGGTGGAAGCTACTTATATCGAGTTCATCCAGGATCTTCATGTTTGGGTAGTGTGGTACCTTTGTCCTTGAGCTGTGCCGTCTTCTGCAGTGATCCTGGACACAGGATTTTGTTTTGTGATTTGTGTAATGGGCTGGTAGTGGGAATCTTTAAATTCCCTTTAGAGTCTGATTCTGATATAAACAACAGAGGCATATTTGTATAAAGCTGGGTACAAAAAACTGCATTAGAGCCTTGCTAACATGCCTCAGAATTCCCTGGATCTGAATTTTTCATTACTCAGGATTCTGGATAGACAGGGTCCCTGTATTTCTGTACAGTCATTGTGTGTTGAGTGACTGGAGGAACAGAGCAGCAGTAAGGGTGGTTATGACCTTTCATGGTGCCTCCCTTTCCTCACCCAAGGGAGCTGTTGTCAAGAAATGTCAGGTTGTATTGCTCAATGAAGCATATTTATTTGACTTTTGTATCATCACTTCTACTCAGAAGTTAAAGCAGGAAAGTTATAGCAGGAAAAATACAGCCAATAAAAACTCATAGAGGAAAACATCAAATTTTACTACAATGTATGGATAAGTTACTTAAGATATGAATGTTTTAAAATATGAATATAAATTCATATTTTAAGTACCTATGGTCTGATTCAATATAATAAATTCCATAGCAATGTAATGATTAATGTCTTTCAAAGACTTAAAAAAAATTCTCATAGGGAGGTAAAAGAACTATTATAAATACAGAATAGGCCCAAAATACTGAAAGTACAGACTTTTTTGTTGGTGTTCTATGTAGCAATGTTTCACCTAATGCATAACTGAAATGAAACAGAGTCTGCTATATGTTATTTTATGGTTATTTAATGCCAGTGTTTAGCTAAAGATGGTTCCTAGAGTATAGAGCAGGGCTCTGTTACTCCTTTTCTGTGGCAGTACTTAGAGATTTTTAGTGGATTCTGATACAACACTTGGTGTAGTTGTACACTTTAAAAATAATTTCAAGTTTAAAGTTGTCTGTTTTAGTTAGCCCTGGCCAGTGTGGCTCAGTTGGTTGGAGTGTCCTGTAACCAAAAGGAAGGCTATGGGTTCAGTTTCCAGTCAGGGCATGTATCTAGGTTGTGGGTTTGATCCCCAGTCCAGGCATGGTCTTGGTGCTTACTGGAAGCAGCCAATCAATACTTCTCTCTCACATTGATGTTTCTCTCTTTCCCTTTCTAAAAGCAATGAAAAAATGTCCTCAGGTAAGGATAAAAAATAAAATAAAACGTTATCTTTTTTAGATAAAAAAGGCATTGCTTATTTTGACATAATATAAGTGTTGGGTTGCCAGATTTAACAATTAAAAATCCAGGACATCAAGTTAAGTTTGAATTTAGATAAACAGTGAATAATGTTTTAGCATAGACATGTCCTAAATATGGCCTGGGACATACCTATTCAAAAAAGTTATCCACTACCTGTTCCCTGTATTTTGTCTGGCAATCCTTTCTATGTGGCAGATTGTGAAAGTGGCTACACCCCTCACATAGTCATTTAACTAGTGACAATGGACTGTGAAGGTCCAGAGAAGAGAGATGGGTTCGCAGTGGTGGGGAAGAAAGAAGTTGGGGAAGCTCAGTCTGTATCTCTGGCCAAGATAATGTGAAATTTTTGATGTGGTGTTTAAAGTGCTAAACTCCAGTGATGCTCCACAGTTAATATTTTTACTGAAGTTTTTATAGTGTCCTCACTGGGTAGTCAGCCTGTCTTCATTGGTGACTTGAGGGGAATAAGACTCCCTCACTGGGAACCTCACCTCTGAGCTTTGCTAACGCTGGATGTGTGAGCACTTCCTAGCTGAGAAGAGTGAAAAAGTATAGAAGACTGACACCTGGAGGGCTGATACATTATAAAGCCAGATTATTTTGGCAAAAACCTCAGCAGTAACTGTGCAGCCTGACAGAGGTATAGAGAGGTGTACTTGGGACTGTGGGTCTTGCTCCATCCATGTTTCATTTGGAGATTCCACTTACTCAGCTACTTCTTACTGAACACAAACTTAGTTATGCTACCCTGGAAAAAGTATTTAAAAATATTTTTAATCAGAAAATGTAGGAAAAAAGTCTCCCCATCCATCTTTTACTGTATGCCTACCCTTCTCTCATACTTCTTATTTTAAAGCAAAATTGGAATTAATATTAGTAAGAATAAGTTCTGAACCTGGGGTCTGGTAGGAACTAGGAAATGATAAGACCATGGTATTTATGAAGAAGAATGAATTTATTAAGATTTCTTGGGAGAAATGTGCTTGTTATGCACCCAGCAAATGAGCTGAGGACATTTAAGGCTGGGACTCAACATTTTACTCATAGTTGCTCCTGGGCCCTTCTTACCACTGCCTCTTGAATCCCCATGACATTCCCCTCATCTCATTTTTCTGTGCCTCTGTCCTATTTCTCCAACCAACAGCTGTTTCCTACCATAGTTCATGAAAGTAAGTGTATTAGTCTACAAGGACTGCCATCACAGCATGCCACAGCATGGCACTGAACACTAAGAATTTATTTTTTCATGGTTCTCGAGGTGGACAGAGCAAGATCAGGACACTTGAGAGTTGGCTTCCCTGAGGCCCCTCTCCTTGTCCAGCAGGCACTGTCTTCCCCATGTCTCTTCACACTGCTCTTCTTTGTGCACATAGCCCTGATGTATCCTGGGGCAGACAGCAGAGCTGCCTCCAGTGCCTATACTACGAACAAGAAGGTGAGAGGTGCCTTTCCTCTCACCTTCTCTCTGCAAACCTACTTGATGATTTTCTGGGATATGTCTTTGAAGCAGTATGGATGAGTTCTAAGCTGTGCTGCTGGATTTTGCTAAGCCCTGCCAGAACTTAGCAAAAGTTCCAGTCCAACTTCACACTTGGCAGCACTTGGTATTGTTACCTGCTTTCAAATATTTCCCAATTTGATGGATAGACAGTGGTATTCCATTTTTGTTCTGAGCAGTGCTTCTTTGAGTACAGGAAGTCAAGCATCTTTTCTATTTTCATTACCTACTTATTTTGCTTTCATGAATCTTCTATTAATATTTTTTTTCTGTTTGAAAAAACTGAGCTTGCTGTCTTTATACAAAGAAAGAATAAGAGCTCATCTTTGCCTTGTTATAATTTACAATTAAGCAGAAATCAGAAAACAATGGAGCTGTACTATGTGGTACTCCCTAATGTGCAAAGAAAGTCCCATGAGGTTAGACTCATCATGGGCTGATGTTTTCAGAGGAAGCTGGCAGAGTCAGAAGTATTGGACAGAGACAAGTGAGGAGAGACAAATTCCAATTTTACCAGGAGGCAGAGACAAATGCCAGAGGAAGAAAGGTAGGTGCTAGCTCCAGAAAAAGCAAGAAGACCAGTTTCCATGGAGGGTTTGGTTGGGGCAGTGTGAATGACATTTGAATAAATAAGATTCAATCAGTAGGAGGAACTCATAGGTCCCTGAGCAGAGAAGTCACATGGCCAAAGCGATTGCTATGGTTTGGACGTTCGTACCTTCCTCTTAGGTTTTGTATATTGAAATCCTAACTCCCAAAGAGGACAATAGAAAGAGTTGTTCTGCCATCATGAATGGGATCAGTGTTCTTATAAAAGAAGCTGCAGAAGAATCCCTCGACCCTTCTACCACATGAGGACACAAGAAGGAGGCTTGTATGAATCAGGAAAAGGGCCCTTCCTCATCATGCTGGGCTGTGATTCCTGACGTCTAGCCTCCAGAGTGGTGAAAAGTCAAGTTCTGCTGTTTATCAGCCACCTGTCTGTGATATTTTATTACAGTAGCTTAAATGGATGAAGACAGTGGCATTTTTATTATATTTTATTGATTATGCAATTAAAGTTGTCCTGATTTTTCTGCCTTTGCCCCCCTCCACCCAGCACTCTGTACTCTCTCAGGCAATCCCCACACCATTGTTCATGTCCATGGGTCATGCATGTAAGTTCTTTAGCTACTTCATTACTGTACTATGCTTTATATACCCACATCTACTTTCTACCTACTTGTACTGCTTAATCCCCTCACCTCTTCACCCATCCCCCTACAACCTTTCCCATCTGGCAACCATCAAAACACTCTGCATATCCATGATTTTGTCTCTGTTATTCTTGTTTGCTTGGTTTGTTTTTTAGATTCAGTTGTTGACAGGTATGTATTTATTGCCATTTTATTGTTCATTGCTTTGATCTTCTTAAGTATGTCCTTTTATAACTTCATGTAATAATGGTTTAGTGATGATAGACTCCTTCAGTTTTTTTCTTGTCTGGGAAGCTCTTTATCTGCCCTTCAATTCTAAAGGATAGCTTTGCTGGGTAGAGTAATCGTGGCTGTAGTTTCCTGCTTTTTCATCACTTTCAATATTTCCCCCCACTGCCCATCTCTTACTGGATATTATTGACTTGAATGTCTATTTTCTTCACCAAATTAGGGAATTTTTCTTTCGTTAGATTTTCAAATAGATTTCCAATTTCTTGCTCTTTCTCTTCTCCTTCTGGCACCCCTGTGATGCCAATGTTGGACCACTTGAAGTGGTCCCAGAGGCTGCTTACACTATTCTTGTTTTTTTTGGATTCTTTTATCTTCTTGTTGTTCTGACTGGTTGTTTTTGCTTCTTTATATTCCAAGTCATTGATTTTACTCTCAGCTTTATTCTGTCTACTGTTGTTTCCCTTTAAATTATTCTTTATTTCTATAATTAGAAATTTATTTCATTTCTAACTGGTTCTTTTTCATGCTGTTAAGGTCCTCACTAAGTTCTTTGAGTATCCTTATAATCAGTGTTTTGAACTCTGCATGTGAAAGATTGCTTATCTCCATTTTGTTTAGTTCTTTTTCTGGAATTTTGATCTGTTCTTTCATTTGAGCCATGTTTCTTTGTTTCTTCATTTTGGCAGCTTTTCTGTATTTGTTTCTATGTCTTAGGTAGAGCTGCCATGACTCTCTGTCTTGATAGCATGGCCGAGTGTAGTAGGTGTCCTGTAGTCCAGTGGCACAGCCTCACCTATCATCCAAGCTGGATCCTCAAGGTGTGCCCTTCTTGTGGGCTGAGTACAGCCTCCTCTTGTAGTGAAGACTCAGGGATGTGGCAGGTCAATGTGAGGAATTTAGCCAGGCCAGTCAGTTGCAAAGATTGGCTGTGGCCACTGACCATCATCCTCCACCCTCCATGGTGGATCAGTTGTGCAGGGGCAAGGTTGTGGTGCTTTGACCTTGTCTGTAATTCACTACTGGGTATGCAGGCTCTGGGGTTTTCTGAGTGGTGCAGGGTGATATCAGCCCCTATTGTATTTTGCCCAGGGCCACTCTGCCTGAGCTATACAGCAATCTGAGATGGCTGCTACTTTTGCTGGGCTTGGAGATTCTGAGGTGAAGCCAAGCTGTGAATATAGTCTGGCTGCTGCTGTGCAGTGCCTAGGGCCGCTTAGCAAGAGGTACAGGGCTGGTGGCTCACTGAGACCAGTTGTTGCTTGTTTGGAAGGATTTAGAAAGTTGTGAAGATTGAGCCAAGCCCAGCCACTAATGTGGAAAAGCCATTGTTAACAGTTGTACTTTGGGTAGGACAGAACCTCAGGTGATCTCCAGGGCAGGGGAAAACAGTGTTGGCCAGGTTGATGGAGTTTCAGATAGGCACCCACCTGCCAGCTCTGTGGCTCTTCCCACCTTTCTTTCTGGGAGAAAGCTGTCCCTCAGCTCTTGGCTTGATGCCAGCTTGTGCAGTTCCTCCTAGTACGTCACTAGTGCCTTTCAACCTGCTACCCCAGTGCTAGAGCTCAGAGACAGTGAGCCTGAGTAAGTTTGTGTGTGGGTTCTTTAACCCACTGATTATAAGGATTATAAGGAACTGCTTGGGACTGTAGAAGTTTCTTCCACTGACTCAACCTCTGTTAGTTTTTGCAGCCAGAAGTTATGGGGTCTTCCTGACACTGGTACCCTGGGCTGGGAGGCCTGTTGTGGGGCTGGGGCTCCTTGCTCCCAAAATATACCTCCTGAATTTTTATCCACCACATGTATATGTGAGAACAGTTCGTTCCACATCTCCATCCCTCCTACCATCTGGATGGATGTGTTTTCTTTAATTCCATAGTTGTCAGACTTTCACTGAACTTGAATTCTGCTGGTCTGAGTAAAGGTTGTTCTATAATTTATTTGTAATCTTGATGTGGTCGTATGAGGAGATGAGCCATGTTTACCTATGTTGCCATCTTGACCAGAAGTCAAATAGTGGTATTTTATTAAGATCTGATTTCTCCCATGGCAATGGGATTGAGACAATAGACCAGTGATTAGTGAAGACTATAGGTAAAAAGTGAATGTTTATTAGAACAAAAAATAATGTAGTCAGGTATTACCAGTGGAATTGAAAAAGAAATGATAATTAGACCTAAGAAAGGAAAAGGATTTGGTGACACTATATAAAGAAAGGAAGAGGTATTGATTATTCTGAGGTCTTAGTTTAAGAGACTGGAAAATGAAAATGATAGTATCTGAAATAGGATAGTTTCAGAGGAGCAATAAGTGACAGGAAAAGCATAAAATTCCAATGGTATTCTATTTTAATTTCTTTTTTAAAATATATTTTATTGATTATGCCATTACCGTTGTCCCATTTCCCCCTCTTCATTTCCCTCCACCCTGCATACCTCTCCCTCCTATTTCCCCCCCTTTAGTTCATGTCCATGTGTCACAAGTTCTTTAGCTTCTACATTTCCCATACTATTCTTGTCCTCCCCCTGTCAATTTTCTACCTACCGTTTATGCTATTTATTCTCTGTACCTTCTCCCCTCTTCTCCTCCTCCCACTCCCCTGTTGTTAACCCTCCTTGTGATCTCCTTTTCTATGATTCCGCTCCTGATCTAGATTTCTGCTTAGCTTGCTTTTGCTTTAGGTGTGGTTGTTAATAACTGTGAGTTTGCTGTCCTTTCACTGTTCATATTTTTATCTTCTTTTTCTTAGATAAGTCCCTTTAACATTTCATATAATAAGGGCTTAGTGATGATGAACTCCTTGAACTTGACCTTATCTGAGAAGCACTTTATCTGCCCTTCCATTCTGAGAGTTTTGCTGGATAGAGCAATCTTGGATGTAGGTCTTTGGATTTCATGATTTGGAATACTTCTTTCCAGCCCCTTCTTGCCTGTAAGGTCTCTTGAGAAATCAGCTGACAGTCTGATGGGAACACCTTTGTAGGTGACTGTCTCCTTATTTCTTGCTGCTTCTGGAATTCTCTCCTTCACTTTAATCTTGGCTAATGTAATTATGATGTGCCTTGGTGTGTTCCTCCTTGGGTCCAACTTCTTTGGGGCTCTCCGAGCTTCCTGATCTTCCTGCAAGTCTATTTCTTTTGCCAGATTGGGGAAATTCTCTTTTATTATTTGTTCAAATAAGTTTTCCACTTGCTCTTCCTCTTCCCCTTCTGATACCCCTATAATTCAGGTGTTGGAACATTCAAAGATGTCCTGGAGTTTCCTAAGCTTCTTCTCATTTTTTTGAATTCTTGCATCTTCATTCTTTTCTGTTTGGTTGTTTGTGTCTTCCTTCTGGTCCACTCCATTGATTTTAGTCCCAGATTTGTTTCCATCACTATTGGTTCCCTGTGCAATTTGCTTCATTTCACTTAGTGTAGCCTTCATTTTTTCATCTAATTTGTGACTGAAATCAACCAGTTCTGTGAGCATCCTGATCACCAGTGTTTTGAACTGTGCATCTGATAGGTTGGCTATCTCTTGGTCACTTAGAAGTATTGGCTCTGGGGCTTTGAGCTGTTCTTCTGCTTGAGCCATAATGTTTTGTTCTGTTAGCGCCTGTTGCATATGAGGGGCAAAAGCTTAGGTGTTCATCAGGGTGGGTCAGCCCACTCACTGGGTTGTGACTGGGGGCGGAGTCAGAAAGGGAGCTATGGTGTTTGTTCTACTCTCTTTTGCATTTTGGTCCCTTCTGCTGCTTCCCACAAGCAAATTTGGCCCTTCTGGTGTTGGTTCCTGGGCCATGAGCTTGTATTTGTTCTTGGACCCTGTGGGTCTCCCCAACGAACTTTCCTGTGAGACTAGGAACCTCTCCTGGCACCTCAACCCCTGAAAGTTTTTCCAGTTGGTGCTTTTAGGCTTAATTTCCCGTTGCTGGGGCCCTAGGTTGCTCAGTCTGTCTCACTGACCATTTTTAAACCTGCCTGGTTTTTCTGTGCATGGTCAGCCAGCCACCTTGTGAGCCTTATTGGGTTTTCATTCCGCACCCACCCAGGTTGCCAATCCCTGCCTCCTCCTGCCAGGACCCCTCTCTGCTGGCTGCCAACTCTGCCCCTCTTACCAGTCTGGATGAATGGTTTGTTGTTGTTGTCGGACTTTGGCACAATTCACTTTTCTGTCTGTTTTGTTATATTTTGTTTCTAAATTTTTGCTGTCCTTAAATTTGGCTGTGCAAGGAGGTACAGTATTTCCACCTACACCTCCATCTGGTCAGAAGTCCCAATTTTAATTTCCTTACAGGGTGTAAGGGAACAGAATAAATTCATAAGTTCAGGATTTTTTTCCTTCCCCCTGCTATTATTGGACTCTTTTCAGGCCTTATTTTCACATTTTATTTATGTTTTTCTAATCACTCTTTCTATGCATAAATTCTCTTTTATCAAGAAAGAACTATTTAGTAATTTCTCTACATTCTTTCCAGGGGTGTCCAGCCTGTGGCGGATGAGCTGCGTCTGGCCCAGGATGGCTATGAATGTGGCCCAACACAAAATTCTAAATTTACTTAAAACATTATGAGATTTTTTTGTGGTTATGTGTTGCAATATATTTAATATGTGGTGTAAAACAACTCTTCTTCCAGTGCGACTCAGAGATGCCAAAAGTTTGGACACCCTTGCTTAAACCCTGAAAACATCAACCAAGCTTTTGTATAACTCAGCATGTTTTTATGATACTCTAACACAAGATTGAAAAAATGGTGACTTTACTAAATGCTACATTTTACTATAGTGATTGATTTATATACACATCGTTTACTAAATGTATCTATGTTGTAGGCATTCTGGCTAACAGAATTTGTCAACGCCCTTTCAGCAAAATGCTCTTCAGTGTCCATCTTCCAGGGATTGGAAATAGGCTTATACAGAACTTAATGTTATATACTAATGGCATTTATTTGAATGGAATTGTATATGTGTTATTACCTCTGATGTCAGACTGGCTTCTTAGCCTCTGCACAGCACGAGACTCTAGTAGTTATGTTAATGCTAGCTGACTCATGAGGACAGCTTCCTAAAGTGTACCTTATTAACTTGGAGATTTTGTAAATATCTGTATATGTAGGTTCCACAAATTACAGAGCTATGTCAGTTTGACAAGTATACAGTCTGTATTCCTACCCTCATCACTTCTTACTAATGCTGATGGTCAAATCTGGCACCTTTTGAAGCAAATGCTTGAGAAAGGTTCTAAGAAATGTCCATTTTGCCTCCAAGAAGTTGAAAACTATGTGATTCCTGCCATCTGAGTCGGTTGAGCCAGGTCACTGAAGCAGACTGCTGCCTTTTCAGCTGGTCTGAGGGAAAATATTGGAGTTTGCATCTCCAACAAAGGGCATGGCTTCTCCAGCATGTTGCTGCAGTGTGGTGTTCTCAGGACTGTGAGTCTTGTTGAAGAACCTGACTTCCAGGGGTGGTTCTGCAGGGGCAGCTTGCATACATGGCTCTGCAGCATCTCTGCTTCCTGGCAGAAGTTAATATTCATATACATAGAACATTTAACAGATACTAGCAGCACCATACAAGACTTTAACACATGCACACACATATTTTTGAGACAAAAGGTTAGTAAGTTATAGCCAAGACTAAGGTAATCAAATGAAGGGAAGAAACACCATCAAGAAAAGAGGAAGCAGAAAAACATTACCAACTGTTTGAAGCTAATGAAAAGAGACAGGGATGGTTTCTTAATAATCTTCTTGTTACCACTGCATAAGACATTCTATGTTCTAGAAACAAAGCCCAGGATTGACTTGTGCCTTCTCAGGGTCCCACCCAGATCTTTCCCCATCATTAATGAAAGCCACCATGCTGGGGACAATGACTCTGGGTACTAGTGAGGTTACATCTAAGGTAATTAGACATTTAATGCTGAATCTTTCCTTTGACTTTAATTGTCAGCACCCCTTCCCCAGTCTCAGCAGAAGTAGCTATGCTGATGAAGAGGGAGTGACTGAGAGTTCTGCTGAGTGACGCCACCCTTCTGATCTGCTGGGGCCTTTCCTCTGCTGGGGCAAATCCTGCTCTGTGTCTGAATCTGTACAGTGGTCTCTGCTGGCTCTCTTCCTGCATCCTCACATCCTTGTCCTTTACCTTCTCCTCTGGAGTACTCACTATTTTGGGGGAAGAAACAGTTGCAAAGAATTAGTTTTGAAATCATAACCAAAGACACTGGAGTCTTTTGATTACTATACAAAGACTAAGGGTCGCCATCAAAACAGAGATGGCCTGAATTCAGTTAAGAAGGGTATCACATCTGCCTTGCATGCACTGTCATTTGGCTGAGCTTTCTCATGTCGTGGAGACTGGGTTTCAGCTCCATGTGTAGCTCTCAGGGTGATATGAACTGCCTGTTTGTCCTTGCCCAGGATTCTCTCTTTTTTTTTTTTTTTGATCCTCATTCTCTCTGAATTAGGTGCTCAAGACTCTTTGCTTTGCTTTTAAAATATGTGTTTATTTATTTAATAAAGATAACATTTTAAATATTTATTTTTAATGAAAAGTATTAGTCAAATATCATAAAATACTATAGAAAGTGTGGTTTTCCTCCTGCATAAGCTGATGACAGATCCTCATGGAGAAACTCATATCTCTTCCCCTACAATCTTCTCCATTCCTCCTGCAGATGCCTGTACTATAGTTTTAGAACCTGTTGTATTTAGGATCAACTGTAGAAATTTCATATTGAAAAATATACTATGCTCTTCACTGTGATACTGTGAGAGGCTTGCACCAGGTGTGAAGGTGCCTGTATGAACTGCAGAACTTCACTTACACAGTGACTTACGTATTTTTTTACACCATAAGTCTTTACACAAATTCTTGTGTCTACACTGATTAAATGAGGGGTTTACCCTGTACTCCTATTTTTTACCACAGTGGAGTGTGTGGAAGAGGAAGGGGCATGTTTTAGTCTCTTGAGTGTGACTTTATTTGCTTTACCAATTTTCTGCATGAGCCACAGCTACCCATTCCTTCGTTTATAGAGAAAATGATGATGAGATTAGAACACCTGAAATCCTGCTCTACTTTTCAGTATCTGCACTCATAGGCTTATTATGAGAATCAGAAAACTATGAAAAGAAGGCAAAAAAAACCCCCCAGTAACATTTGAGTTTCTTGACATTTCTAGGAATTAGGAGACAGCACGGTTTAGGCTGAGAAGTCTGACTCCCTGAGAAACGGTTTTGTTGATACTGATTGTCATCATATCAAACACATTGATCTGGGTTTCAGTTTCTTCATCTATAACATAATGGGCTTGGATGAAATCTATGAGGTTACTCTGGCTTTGGATATTTGTTCACTGGCCTGTTGGTAAAATGTGTTATGTGTTCACAGGTGTATATTTGTTTATACATGAGTGGTTGACTCTCATTATCCACAGTTCTTTTGTTCCAGAGCTACCATGAATGCTAAATCAGCAAATCCTGACCCATGGCCCCTGGGAAATGCAGGGTTAGGTTCCTTGGAGCATCTGGCTACAATGCTTTTGTTAACTGTCAATATGTAACCTTGTTTTATGTATATTTCTGTTTAGAGGAACTTATTTAATAGAATTGTTGATTCATCACATTGAAGGCCAACAGCAACACAACTCATACTTCTGTGAAACTCCCCAAACACACAGATTTTCTCTGAGAGGCACATCAGAGCATTTTTTCTCTTAGGAGCACTAGACAACCTTCAGCACTGTGATTGGGGGCTGCTTTCAACAGGGGTAAAATAAGTACATAATTGTGAAAAATGGAGCACTTACGTAGGCATGAAGCATCACTTGTTTAGTGTGAGAGTTGCAGTAGGTCTACTGGAAATGTGTACCAGGCAACTTAGATGTTCGCTCCCCTGTACATGTGTAACCTGCAAATGACCACAGAAGCACTGTGAGTATTGGTTTTGGGGGTTACAAGTAAAGAGTAGTGACCAGGCAGATTTGCAAATATAGAATCCACAAATAATGAGGATTGACTGTATTTACATACTCATTAAGACCATCTGTAATAGATATGTAAAGATTAATGGCATTAATTCCAACCTTTTTGGCACCAGGGACCAGTTTCATGAAAGACAAATTTTCCATTGACCATGGGGGAGGGGATTGTTTCAGGATTATTCAAGAGCATTACATTCAAGCTCCTACTACTGTGTACTCCGGTTCCTAACAGGCCCGGACCAGTACTAGTCTGTGGCCTGGAGTTTGGGGACCCCTGGATTACAATCTCCATTCTCCCTACTCACCTGAATGGTTTGTTCTCTCTTCAGTCTGAGCAGTCATACAAGGCCAGCTCTGTCTGTGCCTCCCAGGAGAGCTTTTAACATTTTGGGTGTCTCTGGTTTTGGTGGAAAGAGGAAGGCAAGTTCTTTTGTTGGTGAGGTCACCCCTGTGGCTGGAGCCTTCTTTTGAGAAGCATTCTGTGGACTGAGAGAAAGGCTGTGTTAGAGCACTGGCAGAGTTCTGAACACATCCCCCACAAATACTGGCATTTCCCCTAATCTGTGAAGTTTTCCATGCACGGCTGAATAGCAGTTGTTAAGTGTGTATCATGGAAAAAGCTGATCACTGTTATCACCATATAATTTTTCTCCTGGATGTTACAAAATAAAACCAACTCTTCTTGAATGGAGTTTTAAAGGTGGTATCTGGCTTTCTTCATGAGGAACTTTTCAGAATCTGGATAATGCACAAGAATTTCTTGCAGGGTCTTCTTGTCCAGAGTTAAAATGTTGGTGAAGCCATGAGCCACCATGTTGGCTGTTTGGCAGTTTCCTCCTGTTGCTGCCAGAAGGCTGTGAGAAATAAGTATACTTTCTTACTAGTCTCACCGCCCCCCACCAAAGTCTATTAAAACTAAATATCAAATTAGCATATTATTTGGACTATAAGATGCACCTCCCCCGCCCAAACTTGGGAGGAATAATGGTTGTTAATGCTGCTGTTGAGTTCTGTTTACATTTACATTGGTGGAATATTATGTTATTTATGTTATTAAGTATTTTACTGCATTTTTTGCTTCAACTTTTTCCCTTATTTTTCTCCTCTAAAACTTAGGTGCATTTTATAGTCTGAAAAATACATTATAATTATTCTACTGCATCAGAGATCACTTCCTGTTGATGAGAGCTCAGGTGATTATGCAGAGGGTAAAGATGTAGTGGCAAGAATTTTTTATAAGTTTTGTCTCTGACTCCCACTTTGCATGAAGCCCTCAGTGCCTGTGAGACTCCCACCCCAGATTCCAGAAGTACAGATTATCTCTGGACTGGGTATCCTCTACTTGTTCTGGACTCACTTTCCATCCTCACCATCTCTGTGGGTTTGCCCTCCATCTTCCATTTGGGTGCAGCCAAATGTGAATACATTTGAATACCAGTAGAAAGTCTGAAAGCACGAGGAGACTGGAGCCAGAGAGTTTATTCCCCAGTCCTTTCCCTGCCAGGACTTAGGTCAGCAGTGGCTGCTCTTCATAGCATCCATAGCTCCTGACATGCAGCCCAGGCCGCACAGCTCCCACAGCACTCTCTGAGTTCCCTAATGTGCCCTCCTGTCCTGACCAGCCCCTCCATGGAAACAGCTCTCTTGCTGTCACCGGTTTCAAGATGTATTGCAATCCTTGTTGGATCCCCTTAGATTTTCCTTTACTAAAGCCTTCCCAGTTACCTTACTTGAGTGTACCAACTGTTTTCTGCCCAGGCTCTGACTGACAGAACTCTGACATCAAATCTTAGAGATGCCTGGTTTTATCAGTGAATCCAATCTCTTTAATACTTAACACCTAAAATCACCTTGTTTCTCAATATCATAAACTACTCTGTAGTAGAGTAATTCATATACAACTTTCCACTAGAGTGTCACTGAATTCTGGGCTTTGTATTTATTAGAGACATAGCTAGGCATTTTGCATCCAGGAAATGGCAAACAAATAGTGATGAATAAAACACACGAATGAATAAAATAAGTGAATAAAAATGCTATCATTCCAGGAATGGTATATTTCCAGTAATATGGAAAATAAGGGTTTGTCTTTGAAACCAAGGCATAAAAAACACAATTTAAATGTTTAAAAAAAAAACACTACAGGTTATGCAGTGAGAAGATAACAGAATAGATGGAATATCTCAGAGTCAACCAGTTAGACATGGAAAAAGAAGGCTCACATTAATAAAAAACACAATTTCAAAGGAGGCAAGATGCTGGAGGAGTGAATGAAAGCCACACTAACCTCCTCCCAAGGTCAATCTGGAATTATAACTAAATTGTTGAGAAATCACCCAGAACAAACCAATGGAACAATAGTGAAAGAGAAGCCTTACAACCACGGACAGACAGAAGAATCAGCTTCAGCACAACCTGTTTTCAAGAGGGCTGGCTGGGCATCCACAGGTGACAGCACGAGAGGAATAATTAAACAGCCAGTTGGGTCCCCCTGAGAATAGGGCCTAAACCCTGAGCTAGGATCCCCAGCCTGGAGTACCAGAGTCCCAAAAAGTACACAGATAACAACTGGTGATGAAAAGTGGCAGGGTTGCTCTCCACCAGAGATGGACAGCTGTTTAAAGGGCCAACAGACACATTTTCATTTGTAGCCACTTACCTGTGGTTCCAGCAAAGGTGGGGGCAGAGTGAGCTAGAGATGCCTGAGGAGAGACTGGGGACAGAGGCTCTGGGGAGAGAACTGAGAGAGCTGCTGCTGGGAACCTGGTGCCCAGTAATCCCCAAAACATCAGTAGCCATCCTGCTTAGGAAGACCAATCCCCTCTGAGAAGCAGCAGCCTGAAGAGAAACAATAGCCCCAATCCCAGGAGGGATTCTGTCTTGCCCTATAAGTCTTAAGCCTCACTACTGAGTGCAGAGTGACTTGATTAACAACAGAAGGAAAACAGCAAAATACAGCAGATCTTGGCAGTCTTGGAGCAGGCTACCTTAGGTCAGATTGGGTCAATATCTGATATCACCAGAGGCAGATTCAGGGAAAAAAAAACCCAGTGGTAAATACTAGAAGTTACTGAGATGAAAATCACTATGGTTTTCTCCATGATTAGTGATATTTTCTATCCCGCATAGCTTTTCAACATTCAACATTCATTTCTTGTCCAGCAAGTTAGTGTATATTAAGTTACTAGAAATTATACTATAGTTTATTTATCTCCTTTCTTATAATAGTCTTACTCTCTTTACACCGTTATTAATACTGGCTTATTTGCAATTGATATTTGGATTATGGGTGTGGGGGGAGAAATATATGTGGATATGGGTTTGTTGCCTGGGTTTTGTGGTTTAATTCTGGCAGCACCTTCACAACAGCATACAAGATGTGGTGGGTAGAGTGACATTCAGTCAACCAGCTGGAGGAAGGACCCACCAAAGAATGACTCAACAACCATAAAAACCCAATTACATGCAGAAAGACAACATAAACAACACCCCAAGAGCAGCAAGTTCAGAGGATTAAGGAGACTGCACCACTGACTCCCACAGATCTCCTATCATAGAAGTTAACACCACAAACTCAGAAACTCAAAACAAATGAATTTAAAAAGCAGAGGCAAATAAGAGGAGCCTCACAAACAATGGGAATGCAAATAAACAACCCCCCAAACTATAAGAAAGGAGGAATCCTTAGAAAGAATGCTAAATGAAATAGATACAAGTCAACTATCAGATATTGAGTTCAAAACAATGGTTATAAAGCAGCTCAATGAGCTTACGGAGAATTACTAATAACTATGGGGAAAATACAATGAATTTACTGTAAACTATATCAACATGAAAAAGTAAATAAAAACTATCAACAAGGGCCAAGAGGAAATGAAGAATACAATTTCCGAATTGAAGAATACAGTAGAAGGAATCAAAATCGGACTAGATGAAGCAGAGGATTGGATCAGCAAACTTGAGAACAAGGTAGAAAAAAACTCCCAGAAAGAGTGAAAAAAAGAAATATGACTCAAAAAGATTGAAGAATTATTAAGGAAAATATGGGACAACCTGAAATGTGATAATATTGGTATAATAGGGATACCAGAAGGAGAAGAACAGTAGCAAGGGATAGACAAACTGTTTTAAAATGTAATGATGGAATACTTCCCTAATTTGATGAGACAAAATGTTACAAAAATTCAGGAAACACAGAGGGTCTAATCAAGAGGAAACCAAAGAGGTCCACTCCAAGTCACACAATTAAAATGGCAAAAATTCTGAGAGAAAGAGAGGCTATTAAAGGCAGCAAGGCAGAAACAGAAAGTAACACACAAGGGAGCCCCAATAGGACTAGGAACTGACTTCTCAATGGAAACACACAGGGCAGAAGGGAATGGCAAAATATATTCCAAGTAATGAAAAGCATAGGCCTGCATCAAGAATACAGTACCCAGCAAAGCTCTGAATTAAAATGGAAGGCAAATTAAGGAGTTTTCCAGACAAAAGAAGGTTGAAAGAAGAGACCTGAACCAAACCAGCACTGCAAGTACGTTAAAGGGACTGCTTTCAGAAAAGAGAGAAAAATAGTGAGAGAAAGAAGAACGTAGTTACAAGGAGAGTAAAATGGCAATGAAGAAGTACCTATCAATAATATATTTAAACATAAATAGAATAATTCCTCCAATTAAAAGTCATAGAATAGCTGAGTGAATAAGAAATCATGGCTCACACATATGCTGCCTACTAGAGCCTCGCCTCAGGACAAAAGACCTACAGAGGTAGAAAGTGAAGGATTGGAAAAAAATATTGCAAGCAAATGGACAGGAAAAAAAACTGGGGTAGCAATATTCATATAAGACAAAATAGACGTCAAAACAAGGGCCATAAAAAGAGACCCAGAAGGTCACTTCATAATACTCAAGGGAAGGATCCATCAAGAAGACATACACATGCCCTGGCTGGTGTAACTCAGTGGATTGAGCACGGGCCTGAGAACCACACAATCACAGTTCGATTCCCAGTTAGGGCACATGCCTGGGTTGCGGGCCAGTTCCCAGCAGGGAACTCACAAGAGGCAACCATACATTGATATTTCTCTCCTTCTCTCCTTCCCTCCCCCTCTAAAGATAAATAAATAAACATTTTTTAAAAATATAAAAAAAGAAGACACACATTGTAAATACATATGCACCCAACATAGGAGTACCCAAATACATAAAGAAAATCTTGGAGGACTGCAAGAAAAATATTGACAGCAACACAATTATAGGAGATTTTTAACACCCCACTGTCAAAAATGGACACATATTTCAAAAAATACCAACAAAAATATTGTGACATTGAACAATATCCTAGATGAAATGGACTTAACTTATATTATATATAGAGAGAGCCTTTAATCTCAAAGAAGCAAAATACACATTCTTTACAAATGCACATGGAACATTTTCAAAGATAGACCACATGATAGGACACAAAACAAGCCTCAACAAATTCAAGAAAATTGGCATTATATCAAGCATTTTCTCTGACCACAAGGGACTGAAACTAGAAAACAACCTCAAGGAAAAAACTAAAAATTTTGCAAACTCATGGAGATTGAACAGCATGCTATTAACTAATGAAAGGGTCAAGAATGATATTAAGGAAGAAATCAAAAAGTTTCTGGAAACAAATGAAAATGAACTCACAACTCAAAACCTATGGGATACAGCAAAGACAGTCCTGAGAGGGAAGTTCATAGTGATGCAGGCCTCCATAAAAAAGATAAAAACATTTCAAATAAAGAACCTAACTCTACACCTACAAGAACTCAAGTAACAACAACAAACACAGCCCAGAAGAAATAGAAAGAAGGAAATAACAAAGATCAGAAGAGAATTAATTGACATAAACATTAAAAGCACAATTCTAAGTATCCTTAAATCCAGGAACTGGTTCTTTGAAAAGATAAACAAAATTGACAAGCCTTTAAGCAGACTCATCAAGAAAAAAAGAGAGAGGATCCAGATAAACATAATCAGAAATGAAAGAGGAGAAATTACAGCTGATACCACAGAAATACAAAGGATTGTTAAGAAATTACTATAAAAACTACATATATGCCAAGAAACTTGAAAACCTAGGTGAAATGGACAAATTTCTAGAAAAATATAATCTTTCAAACCTGAATGAAGAAGAAGCCAAAAGCCTAAACAAACCAATTATAGCTGATGAAATTGAAGAAGTAATAAAAAAAACTCCCAGCAGACCCAAGCCCTGGATTAGACAGTTTCACAGGAGAATTTTACGAAGCATTTAAGGAAGAGCTAACTCTTATCCTTCACAGACCATTCCAAAAAATCTAAAAGACAGAAGACTCCCAAACTCTTTTTATGAGCCAGCATTATCCTCATCCCAAAACCAGATAAAGACATAACACAGAAAGAAAATTACAGGTCAATATTGCTGTTGAACATAGATGCTTAAAACCTCAACAAAATATTGGCAAACCACATTCAGAAATACACTAAAAAGATCATTCACCATGATCAAGTGGGATTCATCCCAGGGATGCAAGGATGGTACAACATTTGCAAATCAATAAACAGAATACATCACATAAATAAAGAAATACAAAAATTACATGATCATGTTAATAGATGCAAAAAAAGCATTTGATATGGTACAGCACTCATTTATGATAAAAAACACTCAGCAAAGTGGGAATAGAGGAAGCATTTGTCAACATAACACAGGTCATATGTGAGAGATATACAGGCAATATCATACTCAATGGACAATAAATAAAGACTTTCCCACTAAGTTCAGGAATGAGACAAGGTGTCTGCTTTCACCACATCTATTCAAGATAGTATGGGAAGTCCTAGCCACAGCAATCAGACAAGAAAAAGAAAAAAAAGTGTCCAAATTGGAAAGGAGGGAGCAATACTGTCATTGTTTGCAGATGACATGATAGTGTACATAAAAAATTTTATAGACTCCACCACAAAACTACTCAACTCAATAAGTGAATTTAACAAAACAGTGGGATACAAAGTCAATACTCAGAAATCAAAGGCATTTTTGTACACAAACAATGAAATATTTGAAACAAATCAGGAAAAAATATTCCATTCAGTATACCAACAAGAAAAATAAAATACACAAGAGTAAACCTAATTGAGGAGGTGAAAGACCTGTACTCAGAAAGTTACAAAAAACTGAAGAAAGAAATTAAGGAAGACACAAACAAATGCAAGCATGTACCATGTTCTTGGATAAGGAGAATTAACATTGTCAAAATGTCCATACTACCCAAAGCAATTTATAAATTCAATGCAATCCCTATTAAAGTACCAATGACATATTTCACAGATATAGAGTAAACATTTCAAAAACTTATATGAACCATAAATGACTCAGAATAACCTCAGCAATTTTGAGAAAAAAAAATAAAGTAGGAGGGATCACAATACCTGATATCAAACTGTATTATAAAGCCACTATAATCAAAACAACCTGGTAGTGGCATAAGAAAAGACACAAAGACCAATAGAACTGAATAGAAAGCCAAAAAATAAACCCAAGTCTCTATGGTCAATTAATATTCACAAAAGAGGGCAGAAGCATAAAATGGAGTAAAAGTGCCTCTTCAACAAATGGCGTTGGGAAATCTGAACAGGTACATGGAGAAAAATGAAACTCAACCACCAACTTACACTATACAGAATAATAAATTCAAAATGGATAAAAGATTTAAATATAAGTCATGACACCATGAAAGTCCCTCAGGAGAACATAGGCAGGAAGTCTCAGATATTCCATGCAGCAATAGTTTTACCAATATGTCCCTTAGAACACAGGACATAATAGAAAGAATAAACAAATGAGATCTCATCAAAATAAAAAGCTTCTGCACAGCTAAAGAAAAGAGCATTAAGATGAAAAGAGAACCAACTACATGGAAAAGCATATTTACCACTGATACCTCAGACAAGGGTTTGTTCTCCAAAATATATAATGAAGTCCCATGAGTCCACTTCAGGAATACAAACATCCCAAATAAAAAATGGGCAAAACACCTGAACAGACACTTCTCCAAGGAGGACATACGCAAAGGCCCAGAGACATGAACAGATGTTCAGCATCAATAGCCATCAGAGAGATTCAAATTAATACCAGTGAGATACCACTTCACACTGGTCAGAGCGGTCATCATACACAAATCAACACACAAGAAGTGTTGGAGAGGATGTGGAGAAAAGGGAACCCTAGTGTACTGTGGTGGAAATGCAGACTGGTGTAACACTGTGGAAAACAGTAGGGAATTTCCTCAGAAAACTAAAAATTGAACTGCCTTTTGACCTGGTGATACAACTGGTGGTATTATATCCTAAGAATCCTGAAACACCAATCCATAAAATCTATGCACCCAAACGTTCATAATTTACAATAGCCAAGTGCTGGAAGCAACCTAAGTGACCATCAGTAAATGAATGGAACACAAATCTATGGTGCATTCATACGATAGAACACTATGCAGCAGAAAGAAAGAAAGAGCTCCTACCCTTTGTGACAACATGGAAAGAACTGAAGAGCATTGTGCTAAGTTATGCTAATAAGGCAGACAGTTAATGATAAGTACCATATGATCTCACCTTTAATTGGAACCTAATCAACAAAACAGATGAGCCAGCAAAATGTAACCAGTGACACTGAAATTAAGAACAATCTGATAGTCACCACAGGGGAGGTGGGAAGGGATAATTGCGGGGAAAGAAGGAAGAATTTTCAGGAACATGGATAAAGAATAGAGGACACATGGACAAAACTAAGAGGGAATGGAGTCTGGAGAGGAAGATTGGGATGGCTAGGGTGCGGGGGAAGTGGCAGGGGGAAAATGCAGACAACCGAACTTGAACAACAATTTTAAAAAAGGAATAAAAAGAAAAAAGAAAAAACACAAACTCTATGGGGGTAGGGGGAAGGATAGAGACATCTCAGAAATACGAGTGTTTGCACTTTTACAGTCCTGCATTGTGGGGTGAGATATAAGGAGCTGTGTCGCTCCTACACCTGAAGGTTTATAGCAGAGAATGTACTTGTTCAACTGCTTCTGCAGAAAGAGGAACATTCCAATTGATTGTTAACTGTTAAAAAGCAAACAATAAGAACTAGGAGACAATTTTAAAATGTTCTTATCATATGTATATAAGCAAATGCCATTCTCTAATACTAGAAGAAATATTTGAAATAAAGGCAAAGAAATTTCTAAACCTAACAAAAAACACCAAACCACAGATGCAGAAAACTCAGGGATTACAAAGCATAAAAAATACCAGAAACCCCCTTCTATTCCTAGGCATATAAAATCAGACTCTAATAAGTGAAGGACAAACAGAAAATCTGGAAAAAGAACTGTAGTTCAATAGTAACAGCAGATTTTTTATAAGAAACTGTGCAAGTAAGAAGTGTGTGAAATGATTGCCAACCTATAATTCTAAGTATAGTGAAACTATCCTTCAAAAGTGAAGGAGACACAAAGATTTTGTTAATGAAGCAAAAACTGAGGAACTTCATTAGCAGACGTACTCTGCAAGAAATGTTGAAAGAAGTTCTTCACAAGAAAAGAAAATGATACAGGTTAGAAGCACAGGTCTACATAAAGAATGTAAGAACTTTGGAGAAGGAACAAATAGAAGTAACATAATACTAAAATATTTTCTTTCTCTTAATTTTAATTGGTCTAAAAGATAACTTTAAAAATAAAACAATACAATCTTGGGCGACTATGAAAAATGGATAAGTGAAATAATTAACCTCAGTGTCCTGAAGGTGGTAGGGAAGAATTGGGAAAACCCTTTAACAAGGTTCCTGAACATATGTGAAATGGTGTAGTGTTATATGAAGGCAGACTTAGATTAGTTTAAAATGTACATTGCAAAATGGTAGGGCCACCACAAAACTTTTCTAAAATTAAGTATAATTAATATGTTAAGAAAAGTGACAAAATGGCATCATATAAAATGCTCCATTAAAACCAGAGAAGACAGAAAAAAAAAAGAAAAACCTAATGAAAGGCCACCTAGAAGCACCAGGCAGGGCCCCTTACCTGCACTATACATTAAACTTGGGTCCAGGACTTATCAAGGGCACTTAAGAATGGAATTACTCCTCCAACACAGAAAGTATATACGTGGAATCTACAAATGTTGACCATGTTAATGACTACTTATTTTGCTCAATGATTTCACATTTTAAATTTATTACTCCATGGCAAAACACATTGACCTTTTGGCCTTTCCTGAGGTTCTCCCCAATAGGCCCTACCTTCACCTTTTTTAAGGAAGAAAAATAAAATTTTATATATCTATCATCTATCTGATTATCTACTATCTACCTACCTATCATCCATCCAGACATCCATTATCCAATCTTTCTATTATCTATCTATATCTATCTCTGTATCATCACAATCATCTCTTCAGTCACATGTCTGGCCAACTTCCTATCTATTTTCCTACCTATTTCTCTATGAAATGGATGTTAATAACTTGAAGATACAATGATTGGATAAGTTTATTAATTCACATTCTGTTGACTTGGACACTGGGTATTCCAGTGGTGAAGTAGGGATAGATGGTATCCAGGAGCTTAACTTGGACCTTAGTATGTTTCTGTGCTGTCAGACTATGAGTGCAGAATAGAAGTAACATATTTAAATGTCAGGTTATTATGAAACTTCTCAAGGTTTATTTAAACTTGCCTATAGGTTACACATTTGGAGTGCTTGATGAGTGTTTGAATGAAAGAAACATTTAGTATGCCAGATAGATTTTGTCGAAACTCTTTTAGCAGTGTTTAAAATAGCATTTCCCTCCTCCTGTCCACTAAATTCTTCTCCAGCATTTTACCAATGGAAACGTTCACTCATTAAGTAGCTTTGTAAGAAGATCCCTAAACATTCCCACTAACCCCATGTAGAGTTTCTGAAAGCACACACTGGAGGATAAATAGTTAAAGTTAATGGTTAGTGTCTTCATGTCACAGTGAACAGAGCAATGGGACAGAAAACACAGGAATTGCTCTAATTCTAGTTCCTCTTCTGTTTGCTGACTTGAAAACTTTGCTGACCTGACCTCACTTGGAAGCTTAAGGACCATTTTGATTTTCACTCAATCATGTATTTATTCAGTACATGCTGTGTATTCAGCATGAGAGAATGAAGTCGGGCAAAAGAAGAATTTTTACAAATCAAAGGCATTTTTATATACTAACAATGAATCAGCAGAAGCAGAAATCAAGAAAAGAATCCCATTCGATATAGCAAAAAGAAAAATAAAATACCTAGGAATAAACGTAACCAAGGAGGTAAAAGACCTGTATGATGAAGACTATACAACACTGAAGAAAGAAAGCAAGGAGGACACAAATAAATGGAAACAAATACCGTGTTCATGGATTGGAAGAATTAATATCATCAAAATGTCCATACTACCTAAAGAAATTTACAGATTCAATGCAATACCTATTAAAATACCAATGGCATGTTCCACAGACACAGAACAAACACTTCAAAAATTTATATGGAACCATAAATGACCCCAAATACCAGCTGCAATTTTGAGAAAGAAGAACAAAGTAGGAGGGATCACAATACCTTGTATACAATACCTGTATTACAAGGCCACTGTAATCAAAAGAGCCTGGTACTGGCATAAAAACAGGCACATAGACCAATGGAATAGAACAGAGAGCCCAGAAATAACCCCAACTCTCTACAGTCAATTAATATTCGACAAAGGGGGCAGTAACATAAAATGGAGTAAAGATAGCCTCTTCAACAAATGGAGTTGGGAGAACTGGACAGCTACATGCAAAAAAAATGAAACTCAAGCACCAACTTACACCATACACCAAAATAAATTCAAGATGGTAAAAGACTTAAATATAAGCTGTGAAACCATTAAAGCCCTAGAGGAGAGCATTGGCAGGAAAATCTCAGACATTCCACATAGCAATAATTTTACTGATATGTCCCCTAGAGCAAAGGACATAAAGGAAAGAATAAACAAATGGGATCTCATAAAAATAAAAAGCTTTTGCACAGCTAAAGAAAACAACATTAAAATAAAAAGAGAAGCAACAGTTTGGGAAAACATATTTGCCAATGATACCTCAGACAAAGGTTTAATCTCCAAAATATACAAAGAACTTACTCGGCTCCACTCTAAGAAGACAAGCAACCCAATTAAAAATGGGCAAAGGACTTGAACAGACATTTCTCCAAGGAGGACATACAGAGGATCCAGAGACACATGAAAAGATGCTCAATATCACTAGCTATCAGAGAGATGAAAATTAAAACCACAATGAGATACCACTTTACACCAGTCAGAATGGCCACCATAAACAAAGCAACAAACAAGTGTTGGAGAGGTTGTGGGGTAAAGGGTACTTTAGTTCACTGTTGGTGGGATTGCAGACTGGTGAAGCCACTATGGAAAACAGTATGGAATTTCCTCAGGAAACTAAAAATGAACGTGCCTTTTGACCCAGCAATTCCACTCTGGGATTATATTCTAAGAACCCTGAAACACCAATCTAAAAGAACCTATGCACCCCAATGTTCATTGCAGCACAATTTACAATAGCCAAGATTTGGAAGCAACCTAGGTGCCCATCAGTAAATGAATGGATCAAAAAACTCTGGTACATTTACACAATAAAATTCTATGCAGCAGAAAGAAAGAAGGAGCTCCTACTCTTTGCAACAGCATGGATGAAACTGGAAAGCATTATGCTGAGTGAAATAAGCCAGGCAGCGAAAGACAAATACAATATGATCTCACCTTTAACAGGAACCTAATCAAGAAAACAAACAAGCAAGCAAAATATGACTAAAGACACTGAAATAGAGAACAGGCTGACAGTGACCAGAGGGGAGAAGGGAGGGAATTTCACAGGAAGGATTTACAGGAACTGGTAGAAAGGACACATGGATAACAACTAAGGAGGGTGGAAATGGGAGGGAGGTTGGGAGCACTGAGGAGGGTTTTCTGGCATGGGAGTAAAAGATAGAAAACTGTACTTGAACAACAATTAAATAAAAAATTAAAAATAGAAATAAAAGAAAAGTAATTTTACAAAGATTAACACAGCAGTGCAATTCTCGATAATAAAAAACTGACAATATGGCACAAGGCTGAGTATTCATATTCATGGCGAATAGTGTTCTTTAGTCCATTTTCAGAGGTGGGATGATAATTATATTCACTTACTTATTCAATAACTACCAGGTAGTAACTTGGCCAACCACTGCCCCAAGGGCTGGGAGTCTTGTGCAGAACAAATATAATATGTCTGTCAGGGTCCCAGGGAGCTGTGTCTTTGTGCGGAACAGAAAAACACAGTCCCTTTGGTCACATGCAGTTTTTTGTGTGCCAAGCTGGCAAGAATAGTGCCCCTTTGCAAAGTAGGAGGAAGCTTTATATTGGGGTAGGCACAGCACAGGGCTCAGGGCCCAGGAGTGGGGTGCAGCCCTTGACTTCATGCACAGCACAGTTAGCACAGCCATAAAGACACAGAAGAAATAAATGAACCAGTAAGTGTATGATTACCCTGCTATGTTTCTTGAAAGAAAGGAACACAGTCCAAGCAAAGCATGTAGCAAGGAGAACTGGGAGATCTCACAGTGCAGGATTAAAGAGGTTCTGAAAGAGCTGTCATGAGGTGAGGGGCGGTGGGAAGAGCCTCCAGGCAGATGCAGCAGCCTGTGCAGAAGGCTCCCTGTGGCAGCCAGGTGTGTGATACACTTAAGTAACTGGAAATTGGATTAAAGAGAGTGAGGGCATGGTGAATCAGTGAGGTAGGTAAGGCTGGATTCAAAGGATCTGGTAGGTCTGGATAAAAAACTCTGATCTCATTCTTCAGAACATTGCAAAAGCATTGCATACTTTTAAGCCAAAGGGTGGTGGCCTGATCATGTCTGTGTTTCTGAAAGATCATTCTGATGGTAAGAGTGGACTGGGATACAGAAGATGTGCTTGCTGGAGTGGGAGGCTTGGAGTGGCCACTGCTGTTGTTTGGGAAGAGATGGACAAGGTAAGATGCATCGATGGCAGACACAGTGAGGCAGTGACATCCACAGGCCTTGGAGGTGACTGACAATGCAGGGCAAGTAGAAGAAAGTAAATAATGTACTTTTTAAAAAACAATTTCTAAAGTTAACAATTTAAAGAGTTTGGTATTATATCCCTTTCCTAGGGCTTCTTTAACTAAAAACCTCAAAACCAGTGACTTACAACAGAAGTTTATTGTTTATAGTTCTGGAGGCCAGAACTCCAAAAGCAAGCTGTCAGCCGGGATGTGCTCCCTCCAAGGACTTCAGGAGAGAATCTGTTTTGCTTCTTCCAGTTTTTGGAGTCTACAGGATTCCTTGGCTACAGCTGCATCACTGCAATCTCTGCCTCAGTCTTCACCTGGCCTCCCCTCCCTGTGTCTGTGCTTCTCTTCTTCTGCCTCATGTGAAGACAATTGTTTTTGGATTTTAGGGCCCTTCCCAAAAATCCAGAACATTCTCATCTTGAGATCCTTAACTTAATTAAATCTGCAAAGACCCTTTTTCTTCCCCAAATAATGTCACATTCACAGGGGTTAGGGCATGAACAGATCCGTTCTACCAATGACAAGAGTCACATAGTAATTTACCTGCCCCAGAGGAAGGCAACCAGCACTGGTCTGTGCACATACATCAATGTCTCCACATGCCATCTCAGGGGTACTGGAAAGTTTCCCTTCAGTTCTCAAGTATCCTGAGGAAATTTTGAAATCCAAGGGGACGCTCTGCTCCTCCACCACATCCTGTGCATGCATTGTCAGTGGACAGTCCAGATGTTTTGTTGTTGCTATTTTGTACAGCTCACATACCTGTCAATGTGGACACAGTGCATGAAAACAATCCATGCTTTTAATCATTTGCTGCTGGAAACTTCTATTTCCTGTTCCACTTGTTCAAAGGCCCTTGAGAAAAACAACTGTTTCCTTCTCACAAGCCATGTGTGGCCTAATCTTTGAGGCAATTCACATTATGCTGTGAGGGCCCCAAATATAATTTTCTGTTATTTTATCAAATCACAATGTACTATTTAATTAATTTAAAATTCCCAACAAGGGAAACAAAAGGAAAAATAAACTAATGAGACTACAACAAACCAAAAAGTTTTGGGGCAGCAAAGGAAAATATCAACCAAATAAAAGATAATCTACTGAATGGGAGAACACATTCACTGATACATCAGATATGGGGTTTATATCCAAAGTTTAAAAAGAGCTTATAAAACTCAACACCAAAAAAACCAAACAATCCAGTGGAAAAATGGGCAAAGGACTGGAATAGACACTTCTCCAAGAGGACATACAGATGGTTATATGACATGAAAAGATGTTCAATGTCACTAATCATCAAAAAATGCAAAATAGAACCCCAATGCAAAAAATAAAAAAAGAGAAAGAACTCATGGACATGGACTATAGTGTGTCCATGAGCCTTTTTTCATTTTTGCTCAGTCCCTCCACACCCTCACCATCTCCCCACAAACTGTGATCATGCTCTCCATCTATAACTCTGGCCCCATTTTCCTTGTTAGTTCAGTTTGTTCATTCTATTCCACATATGAGTGAAATCATATGGTATTTGTCTTTCTCTGACTGGCTTATTTCACACAGCACAGTGTTCTTTAGGTCCATCCATGTTATTGAAAAGGGTAAGATTTTCTTCTTTTCTAGGACTGAGAATTATTTCATTGTGTAAATGTCCATAGTTGTTTTATCCAATCATCTGCTGAAGGAACACTTGGATTTTTTAGGTATCTTGGTGATTATAAGTAACAGTGCAGTGAACATAGGGATACTCATGTCCTTTTGAATTAGTGTTTGGATTCTTTTGGCTATATTGCCAGAAGTGAGATCATTGGGACAAAAGGCAGATCCATTTTTAATTTTTTGAGATGTCACTATACCGCTCTCCACAGTAGCTGCACCAATATGCGCTTCCACTAACAATGCAAAAGGGTTCTCTTTTCTTCACATCCTTGCCAGCACTTGTTATTTGTTGATTTATTGATGATAGCTATTCTGACAGGTGTGAGATGATATCTCATTGTGGTTTTAATTTGCATTTCTCTGATGATTAGTGGTATTGAATGTTTTTTCATACATCTATTGGCCATCCATCCTCTTTGGATAAGTGTCTACTCAGGTCCTTTGCCCATTTTTAAGTTGGGTTCTTTGTTTTTTGTGTTGAGTTTTATAAGTTCTTTATAAATTTTGGATATTAACTCCTTATCAGATGTATCAGCAAACATATTCTCCCATTCTGTGGGTTGTCTTTTTGTTTTATTGATATTTCCTTTGCTATGCAAAAACTTTAGTTTTATGTAGTACCATTTGTTTATTTTTCTTTTGGTTCCCTTGCCTGAAGATGTATATCTGATAAAATAATGCTATAAGCAATGTCCAATATTTTTCTGCCTATCTGTTCTTCTAAATTTTTATGGTTTGGGGTTTAACATTTAAGTCTTTGATACAATTGAATTTATTCTTGTGTGTGATATAAGAAGGGGGTCTAGTTTCATTATTCTGCATGTATCTGCCCAATTTTCCCAACACCGTATATTGAATAAACTATCCTTAGCCCATTGTATGTGCTTGCGTCTTCTGTCAAATATTAATTGATTTTAAAGGTCTGGATTTATACCTGGGCTCTCTGCTCTGTTCCATTGGTCCATGTGCCTGTATTTATGCCAGTACCAGGCTGTTTTTATTACAGTGGCCTTGTAATACAGTTTGATGTCAGATATTGTGATCTCCCCTACTTTATTCTTTTTTCTCAAAATTGCAGCAGCTATTTGGGGTCATTTATGGTTCCATATAACTTTTGGAAGTGTTTGTTCTATGTCTGTGAAATATGGTATTGGTACTTTAGTTGGGATTGCATTGAATCTGTAAATTGCTTTGTGTAGCATGGACATTTTGATGATGTTAATTCTTCCAATCCATGAACACAGTATATGTTCCCATTTGTTTGTATCTTCCTTGATATCTTTCTTCAGTGTTGCGTAGATTTTATGCATACAGGTCTTTTATCTCTTGGTTAGGTTTATTCCTAGGTATTTTATTTTTCTTTTTTGCTATATCAAATGGGATTTTTTTTCTTGATTTCTGCTTCTGCTGTTTATGGTTGGTATATAAAAATGCCTTTGATTTCTGGATATTGACTTTGTATCCTGCTGTTTTGCCAAATTTATTTATTAGGTCCAGCAGTTTTTTGGTGGAGTCTATAGGATTTTCCATGTACACTATCATGTCATCTGCAAACAATGACAGTTTTGTTTCTTCCTTTCTGACTTGGATGCCTTTTATTTCCTTTTCTTGTCTGATTGGAATGGCTAGAACTCCCAATACTATATTGAATAGAAGTGGTGAAAGTGGACAACCTTGTCTTGTGCCTGATCTTAGTGGAAAAGCTTTTAGTTGTTGCCCATTGAGTATGATGTTGGCTGTAGAGCTCTCATATATGGCCTTTATTATGTTCAGAAAGGCTCCCTCTATTCCCACTTTGCTGAGTGTTTTTATCACAACTGTGTGCTGTAATTTATCAAATGCTTTTTCCCCATCTATTGATATGATCATGTGATTTTTGTCTTTGCTTCTGTTTATGTGATGTATTACATTTACTGATTTGTGAATATTGAACCATCCTTGCATCCCTGGGATGAATCCAACTTGATCATGGTGTATGATCTTTTTAATGTATTGTTGGATGTGATTTGCCAATATTTTGCTAGGGGTTTTAGTGTCTATTTTCATCAACAGTATTGGCCTGAAGTGTTCTTTCTTTGTTGTATCTTTATCCGGTTTTGGGATTAGGATATTGGTTTCATAAAAAGAGTTTGGAGGGCTTTCATTATTTTTAATTTTTTGGAACAGTCTGTGAAGAATAAGGGTTAGACTTTCTTTAAATGTTTTGTAGAATTCTCCTGTGAAACCATCTGGTCCAGGACTTTTGTGTGTCAGGAGTTTTTTTATTACTGCTTCAATTTCTTCTGCTGTTATTTTCTGTTCAGGCTTTCTGCTTCTTCTTCATTCACTTTTGGTAGATTATATTTTTCTATAAATTTGTCCATTTCGCCTAGGTTTTCAAATTTCTTGGCATAAAGTTCTTCATAGTAATTCCTTACAATCCCTTCTATTTCTGTGGTATCAGTTGTAATCTCTCCTCTTTCATTTCTGATTGTGTTTATTTGGATCCTCTCTCTTGTCTTGATGAGCCTGCTTAAAGGCTTGTCTATTTGTTTATCTTTTCAAAAAAAACAGCTCCTGGATTCATTGATCCTTAGAATTGTGCTTTTAGTCTCTATGTCATTCACTTCTCCTGTGAGCTTTGTTATTTCCTTCCTTCTACTTGCTCTGGGCTGTCTTTGTTATTGTTCCTTGTGTTCTTGTAGGCGTAGGGTTAGGTTGTTTGTTCGAAATGTTTCTATCTCCTTTAGGTAGGCCTGTATTGCTGTGAACGTCCCGCTCAGGACTGCCTTCACTGTGTCCCATAATTTTTGGGTTGTTGTGAGTTCATTTTCATTTGTTTCCAGAAAATTTTAATTTATTTCCTAATTCTATGCTTGACCAATTTATTGTTTAGTAACATGCTATTCAATCTCTATGATTTTGAGTATTTTCAATTTTTTTCTTTGGGTTGATTTCTAGTTTCAATCCCTTCTGGTCAGAGAGAATGCTTGATATGATTTCAATTTTTTTGAATTGGTTGAAGCTCGTTTTGTGTCCTATCATGTGATTTATCTTCGAAAATGTTCCATGTGCATTTGAAAAGACTGTGTTCTTAGCATTTTTGGATGAAGGGCTTTATATACATCAGTTAAATCCATTTCGTCGAGGGCATTGCTCAATGCCACATTTTCTTTGTTGATATTTTGTTTGTAACCTCTATTTATTTTTGACAGTGGGGTGTTAAAATCCCTACTGTAATTGTGTTGCTGTCAATATTTTTCTTGAGGTCCTCTAAGATTTTTGTTATATATTTGGGTGCTCCTCTGTTGGGTGCATATATATATGTACAATGTTTATGTCTTCTTGGTGGATTCTTCCCTTAAGCATTGTGAAGTGACCTTCTGGGTCCCTCTTTATGGCCCTTTTTTTGAAGTCTATTTTGTGTGATCTGAGCTACTCTGGCGTTTTTTCCCTGTGTTTGCTTGGAAAATTTGTTTCCAACCCTTCACTTTCAGTCTGTGTAGGCCTTTTATCCTGAGGTGGGTCTTTGTAGGCAAAATATGTGTGGGTCATGCTTTTTTACCCATTCAGGTATTGTACAACTTTTGATTGGAGCATTTAATTCATTTACATTTAAGGTTATTATTAATAGGTACTTATTCATTGCTATTTTCATACCTGTGTTCCTCTCTCTCTCTCTTTTCTTTCCTTTCCTTAGAGGAGTCCTTTATGTCTTTCTTGCAGAGCTGGTTTGCTCAGGTGTATTCTTTCATAATTATTTTGTCTTGTAAGCTCTTTATTTGGCCTTCTATCTTGATTGAGAGCCTTGCTGAGTAAAGTAATCTTAGTTGGAGGGCTGTGGTTCTCATTACTTGGAGTATTTCTTGCCATTCTCTTCTTGCTTGGAGTGTTTCCATTGAGAAGTTACTAGCTAATCTTATTGAGGCTCTCTTGAATGTTACTTTCTCTTTTTCCCTTGCTGCCCTTAAGATTCTCTCCTTGTCTTGGAATTTTGCCATTTTAATGATGATGTGTCTTGAAGTCACCCTCTTTGGGTTACTCTTGATTGGGACTCTGTGTTTCCTGGATTTGTGTGGATTTTTCTCTCATCAAGTTAAACAAGTTTTCCATCATTACTTTTTGAAATAAATTTTCTATCCCTTGCTCTGCTTCTTCTCCTTCTGGTATCCCTATTATATGTATCTTATTACGTTTCATATTGTCTTGCATTTCTCTTAATCCCTCTTCATTCCTTCTGAGCCACTGTTCCTTTTCTTGCTCTTTCTGGGTGTTTTTTTCTACCTTGTCCTCCACTTCGCTGATTCAATCTTTTGCTTCAGGAATCCTAGTTTTGATTTCCTCCACTTTGTCCTTCACTTCAGAAACTGTATTCTTCATTTGCTCTTGCCTTTTGCAGATACTTTCTATTTTTTTGAAAGCAGTTTATTTTATTTTATTTTTTAAGTTTATTGTTTATTTATTTAATTCTTGTTCAAGTACAGTTTTCTATCTTGTATTCCAAGCCCTGCCCCCCCCAGTGCTCCCTACCTGCCTCCCATTTCTGCCCCCGCTTTAGTTATTGCCATGTGTCCTTTATACTTGTTCATGTGAGTCCTTCCCCTTTTCCTCTGTGATTCTGTCCCCTCTACCCTCTAGTCCCTGTCAGCCTGTTCTGTATTTCAGTGTCTTTAGTCATATTTTGCTTGCTTGTTCATTTGGTTGTTTAGATTCCTGTTAATGGTGACATCATATGGTATTTGTCTTTCACCACCTGGCTTATTTCGCTCAGCATAATGCTTTCCAGTTCCACCCATGATGTTGCAAAGGGTAGGAGCTCCTTCTTCCTTTCTGCAGCATAGAATTCCATTGTGTAAATGTACCATAGTTCTTTGATCCAGTCATTGACCAATGGACATCTAGGTTGGTCCAACTCTTGAATATAATAAATTATGCTGCTATGAACATCCGGGTGCATAAGTTCTTTTGAATTGGTGTTTCAGGGTTCTTAGGATATACTCCTAATAGTGGAATTGCTGTGCCAAAAGGCACATTTATTTTTAGTTTTCTGAGAAAATTCCGTACTGTTTTCCATAATGGTTGTACCAGTCTGCAATCCCACCAACAGTGAGCTAGGGTCCCCTTTTCCCCACAACCCCTCCAACATTTGTTGTTTGTTGCTTTGTTGATGATAGCAATTCTGACTGGTGTAAAGTGGTATCTCATTGTGGTTTTAATTTGCATCTCTCTGATAGCTAGCAATATCGAGCATCTTTTCATGTATCTCTGGATCCTCTGTATGTCCTCCTTGGAGAAGTGTCTGTTCAAGTCCTTTGCCCATTTTTTAATTGGGTTGCTTGTCGTCCTTGAGTAGAGTCATGTGAGTTCTTTGTATATTTTGGAGATTAAACCTTTGTCTGATGTATCATTGGCAAATATGTTTCCTTTAAAAAAAATATATATATAGACGACCCACAATATTTTTTTAAGATTTTATTTTTTTTATTTTTTATCTTTAGAGGGGAAGGGAAGGAGAGAGGGAGAGAAATATCAATGTATGGTTGCCTCTGGTGTGCCCCCTGCTGGGAACTGCATCCCTTTCTGGGAACTGGCCTGCAACCCAGGCATATGCCCTGACTGAATCGAGCTGTGATCCTCTGGTTCGCAGGCCCTGCACTCAATCCACTGAGCTATGCCAGCCAGGGCGGCAAATATGTTTTGCCAAACACTTGCTTCTGTTTTTATCTTGATACTGTTTTCCTTAGCCATGCAGAAGCTTCTAATTTTGATGAGATCCCATTTGTTTATTCTTTCCTTTATGTCCTTTGCTCTAGGGGACATATCAGTAAAATTATTGCTGTGTGGACTGTCTGAGATTTTCCTGCCAATGCTCTCCTCTAGGGCTTTAATGGTTTCACAGCTTATATTTAAATCTTTTACCACCTTGAATTTATTTCGGTGTATGGTGTAAGTTGGTGCTCGAGTTTCATTTTTTGCATGTAGCTGTCTAGTTCTCCCAGCACCATTTGTTGAAGAGGCTATCTTTACTCCATTTTATGTTACTGCCCCCTTTGTCGAATATTAATTGACTGTAGAGAGTTGGGGTTATTTCTGGGCTCTCTGTTCTATTCCATTGGTTTATGTGCCTGTTTTTATGCCACTACCAGGCTGCTTTGATTACAGTGGCCTTGTAATACAGTTTGATATCAGGTATTGTGATCCCTCCTACTTTGTTCTTCTTTCTCAAAATTGCAGCTGGTATTTGAGGTCATTTATGGTTCCATATAAATTTTTGAAGTGTTTGTTCTATGTCTGTGAAATATGCCATTGGTACTTTAATAGGTATTGCATTGAATCTGTAAATCGCTTTGGGTAGTATGGACATTTTGATGATGTTAATTCTTCCAGTCCATGAGCACAGTATATGTTTCCATTTATTTGTGTCTTCCTTGATTTCTTTCTTCAGTGTTGTGTAGTTTTGTGCATACAGGTCTTTTACCTCCTTGGTTAGGTTTATTCCCAGATATTTTATTTTTCTTATTGCTATATCAAATGGGATTTTTTTCTTGATTTCTGCTTCTGCTGTTTCATTTTTGGTATACAAAAATGCCTTTGATTTCTCGATGTTGACTTTGTATCCTGCTGTTTCGCCGAATCCATTTATTAGTTTGAGCAGTTTTTTGCTCGAAGCTATAGGATTTTCCATGTACAATATCATGTCATCTGCAAACCGCCAGTTTTGTTTCCTTTTTTTATGATTTGGATGCCTTTTTTTCCTTTGCTTGTCTGATTGCTGTGTCTAGAACTTCTAATACTATATTTAATAAAAGTGGTGAAAGTGGACAAACTTGTCTTGTTCCTGATCTTAGAAAAGCTTTTAGTTTTTGTCCATTGAGTATGATGTTGGATGTAGGTCTTTCATATACGGTCTTTATTATATTGAGGAATGCTCCCTCTATTCCCATTTTTTCTGAGTGCCTTTATCATAAATGTGAGTTGTATGTTATCAAAAGCTTTTTCCACATTTATTGATATGATCATGTGGTTTTTGTCTTTGCTTTTGTTTATGTGATGTATCACTTTTACTGATTTATGAATGTTGAACCATCCTTGCATCCCTGTGATGAATCCCCCTTGTTTGTAGTGTATGATCTTTTTGATGTATTGTTGGATGCGATTTGCCAATATTTTGTTGAGGATTTTAGCATCTATGTTCATCAGTGATATTGGCCTAAAGTTTTCTTTCTTTGTTGTGTCTCTATCTGTCTTTGGAATTAGGATGATGCTGGCTTCATAAAAAGAGTTTTGAAGTTCTCCCTCCTTTTGGATTTTTTGGAATAGTCTGTGAAGAATAGGGGTTAGCTCTTCCTTAAAAGCTTTGTAGAATTCTCCTGTGAAACCATCTGGTCCAGGGCTTTTGTGTGATCGGAGTTTCTTGATTACTGCTTCAATTTCATCTGCTGTTATTGGCCTGTTCAGGTTTTCTGCTTCTTTTTCATTGAGTTTTGGAAGATTATATTTTTCTAGAAATTTGTCCATTTCACCTAGGTTTTCAAATTTCTTGGCATACAGTTCTTCATAGTAATTCCTTACAATCCCTTCTATTTCTGTGGTATCAGTTGTAATGTCTCCTTTTTCATTTCTGATTGTGTTTATTTGTGTCCTCTCTCTTCTTTTCTTGATGAGCCTACTTAAAGGCTTGTCTATTTTGTTTATCTTTTCAAAAAACCAACTCTTGGATTCATTGATCCTTATAATTGTGCTTTTGGTCTCTATGTCATTTAATTCTGCTCTGATCTTGGTTATTTCCTTCCTTGTACTTGCTCTGGGCTGTCTTTGTTGTTGTTCTT